>NW_008348580.1:1294787-1326391 GCF_000622305.1 Nannospalax galili | reverse complement strand
GCCCAGAAACTGGCTATGTTTCTTTGGGGTCTTTTTACCCTAACTGCTTAGCCAATTCCTACCTCCTATTCCTATCATGCCATCCTCTGAAGAGGTTACCCAACTTGCCCACAGGGAATCGGGATGCAGACCCCTCTGGCTTCTTCCATGCTGAACAGGACGCAGGGTGAGGCAATTGGAGAACCCCTTCAGTGGGTCTATCTAAAAGACTCCCAAGTTGCATAACTCTTGTCTCTAAGGGGAAAAGAAAGTCCTTGAATCATGAATGGGAGATGTGAAGGAGTAAGGGCAAGCCAACTCTGATTTTTGACAAGGTACTTTCGACCTTGACCTCTATATCTAAGAAATAACAGAAAAATTTGTAAGCTGGAGCCAGTGCTAAAATTCTGATCTGTTGAACTAGATCCAAACGAAATCCAATATTTTTGTCATGAAACATTACTTCATGTCACTACTTTGGTACCTCTACTCTTACTGCTTTTTAGTAGCTTGGAAGTAACTTGTATTAACTATAACAGCAGAGTAGAAATTAAATTGGGGACAGAAATAATGATAAAACTGCCATCTAATGAGCACTTATTATGTGTCTGAATGGTCTACACATTTTATTTAATCCTCAAATTGGCTCTCTGATAGGATTATTACCTCCATTTTACAGATGAAGAACTAGAGGCTGGGAAGGTTGAATGCCTTCCCCAAAGTCACATCACTGAGTTAAGTGACAGTGCTCAAAATTGAGCTTTTTTCACCAGACCCCACAGACTGCCCCATAGGGTTCTGGTCTCCTGTCACCACCACAACACTATTGGGTTAGGGGACAATGTAAGTGGAGCCAGGTTCATAAGGGGGGGTGTGACTCACACCCTTTTTGGAACATGCTGATAGTACTGCCCTCTTCTGTTTTGGAATATCCTGCTCCTCGGGATCTCTGTTCCTCTTGTCAGCAGACCCCAATGGCATGAAGAGTCAGGGGAGACAAACATGGCTCCTCATCTGAAAAGTCTATAAGAACCACTTGTACTACTACCTTCCGAAATACTCTCCTTTAGTAGTTTGAAACTGCAAAAGTTTGCCTGCATTTCTGCCTCTTTTAAAAAACATTATTGTAGGGGCTGGAGAGATGGCTCAGAGGTTAAGAACACTGACTGTTCTTGCAGAAGACCTGGGTTCAAATCCCAGCACCCACATGACAGCTAACAACTGTCCGTAACTCCAGTTCCAGGGGATCCAGCCTCTTCTGTCCTCCGCAGGCATTGCACAACACGGGTGCACTTACCTACACTCAGGCAATACATGCATACGTATAAAATAAAAATAATAAAATATTTTTTAATTATTGTGAAATAAATATATGATGCCAAAAAATTTAAGATCGAACAAAGCAAAGATGGATGATAGATGATAGGTGATATGCATTACAAAATATTTTCATTTCCTAGGTTATAAATAACAAGAGAGAGTCACTAAGTGTGTAAAACTCACCCATTCCACAGGGGGAATGGGATCAAAACCCAGCTGCTTGGTTGTCCTAGTGAGCTACTTTTTGTACAATCAGAGAATTCTGAAAGGCAGAGGTAAGATATTGAAGGAGGCAGAGACAACAACTGCCAACCACCAAGCTCCAGGGAACCCTAGCAAATCACCAGCAGCAGGTAGGGGCAAGCAGACTCTCCCTCCAGGTTTCAAAGAGAACATGACCCTGCAACACCTCAATGTGGCACAGCCAGTCTCCAGAACAGTAGGAAGACAGCATCACTCTTGTTTGAGCCACTCCCTTTATAAGACTTTACTATGTCAGCCATAGGAAACAGACACAGGGAATTAAAGAGAGAAGTAAGAAAATAGGGTAGAGAATGGGAATCCACAAAGGGGCAGGGGGAGAAAATTATAAAGACAGTAGATTGCTGTTCCCATATCATGGCTATTGAGAATAATGCTACCATGAACATGAGAGTATTGATGTATAAAAGAATAAACTATGATATATGTATTGAAATAGTATTCAGCTTCAAAAAAGAAGGAAGTCCTGCCATGGATGAACTCAGAGGACATTATGCTAAATGAAATAAGACCGACATAGAAAGAAAAACACTGTGGTCACACTTATGTGTGGAAACTAAAACAAAAACGGATACCAAATTCAAGTACATGCAAATAGAGAATAAGACAGTGCTGCTACAGTCTGGGCAGGGCTCCAGAGGAAAGGGAAGATGTAGGTCAAGAGACATACAGTAGCAAATGTGTAGAGTTGATAAAACTGTCCTGAGTTGGAGATTTTTGTTAAATCGATAGATGTTGGCTGATCATAATGCATGTTTATCTGTTTCACCATGGTAAAGATAGACTATTTTACTATCTTACAACAGCATCTTGTTTAAGCCTGAAACAGACACAATAAGATTTATTTTTCAAAATATAAATAAAATAAGATCTGTGGAGATGGCTTAGTGAGTAACGTGCTTAGTGACCAAACATGAAGACTTGAGTTTGAATCTCTACACCACGTAAAAGTCCAGTATGAGAGCGAGTCTGTTACCTCAGTGCTGGGGTGAGATAAATGGATCACAGGGGCTCACTAGCCAGTAAATCTAGGCAAACTTGTGAGTTCCAAGTTTAATAACAGAACTTACATCAGAAAAACAAGGTGAAGGGGCTGGAGAAATGGCTAAACAGTTAAGAGCACTGATTGAGTTCAGTTCCCAGCACCCACATGCTCTTAACTCCAGTTCCAGGGGATCTGATGTCTTCTTCTGGGTTCTGTAGGCACTGCATATACAAGGTTCACCTACATACATGCAGGCAAACACTCATACACACAAAATAACAAATAAATCAAAAATATTTTTTAAGAAGTGCAGTGTGATAGAGGAAGAACTCAGTGTTGACCTCTGACTTCCATACACACACACACTTGGGCAAACACACCTAACATACATACGCACACACACACGCGTGCACACACACACACACACACACACACACACACACCACAAATATTTTTTGATTTTTGCTTCACAAATGGCTTCCCCAGTACAGGGCTTCCCAAGGCTTCTGGGAGTGCCCCACCTTCCCACGTGCCCCAGCTTTCTGCAAGCTGTCAGATGAGGACAAACCCAGAGCACACCTTGATCTTCTCCTATGCCTGACCTGAGGTATTGCTGCTCTAACACCTAGGACTTAACCACCCTTTGGAGCTGAGGTATTGGGGATGGGATGGTTGCTGCTTACTTAAAAAGGCTCCAGAACTCCAGAAGCTGTAAATGTGACTTCTAAGATTCTCAAGGCTTCCTAATAATCTTTTCTGGTGATTTTTGTTGTTGTCTCTTCTTTTCAAATGACCCACAAGTGTAAAAGACAACAGGGTCAATTTTCTGCCCATTGCTACCTGGGAAGCATATTTTCCCACTGCTTAGGTAAAAGAACTGCATTTTGTTGCGTAGGAGTGTACTCCGAGGGAACTAGAGACAGTCACCCCTCCCATCCAATCAGTTAGTCTAAGGAAAGATGCGGAAGACACTGGAAAAAAGAGGAGAGTCGCCAGTTTGGTTAATGGGGTGCCTGGACAGCTGGTGGGTGGCAGATCTCCAACTTAACCAAGATGTAAAACCAGGTCCCACGGGCAATCATGCCTTTGTAAGTAACCCTTTCCCGGATGTCAAAAACTAGACAAAAACACAAACAGAATGTATCATGTCGATTTTGTCAGTCTGCGTTAGCACCGCGTGGCCCTGGGATCCCAGAGAGCATGCGCGCATGTCTCTCAGGGGATAGTTTGGCACAGCAAGAGTCCATCCCTTCCAAGGGACCAGGTAGGAGAGATATAAATGCTGGTGAAGGGGCTCAGCTGTGGAAAAGGAGGATGCTCTCCAGCATCAGCTCACATTAAGGGTTTTCCAGTAGCACCTAGGTACAAAGATTTTCCTTAGCCTATAGGAAGAATGTACTGATGTAAGAAGTTTCCAAAGGCCTTGGTTCCTATGTTGGTCAGCTTTGTATTACTGTGACAAAACAGCCAAGGTAAATATTTCATAAAGTTGAAATGTTATCTTGGCTCATGATTTCAGAAGGTTCAATCCATGGTTACCTGGTCCTGATGCAGCACTGTACATCATGGAGCACACGGTGGAGGAATACTGCTCACCTTATGGAAACTAAGAAGAAAAGAAGATGAAACTCAATAGCCCCTTCAATGGAATGCCCCAAAGACTTACCTTCCTTTCACAAGGTTTTATCACAAGCTGAAAGCCATCATTGACAACCATCTCTTTTCCATATGGAACATTTAAAATCCAAAGCACAACATTTTCCAACTGGTTCTTTCAGGTCTGTGTGTCCTTTAGTTGCTAGAGTAAGTGAGTCTTGACAATGTTTCTGTCTCTCTCTAGAGGCTCCCAACAGAACAGGAACAGAAGGCGCCACCCTTAAGGGCAGCAGCAGAACGCCTCCCAGTTGACCACTCCACAGGGTCCAGAGATGTCCCCAGTTCCATGCTAGGCAGCGATTTATGTAGCTTCTAGACCATCTCCCCCCAGCTCTACCCATGTGTATCCCCACTGGATAAAACAAGTATAAGAACAAGATGGTAATGTTTACTGCCTTTCCTTTCCACGATGCAAAGACAGGTTTTAGCAACTAGCTGTGTGAAAGCCATAAAATCCTACCTGCGGGCTTGGCTGTGACCAGCCACCTTCCAGAGTATTCCCCCCTGCCTCTAGCTCCCTTTCTGTGTCCTTCATCTCTGAGTGGCCTCCTCTCAGCTCTGCCTTCTACTTGTGCTCTGACCTTTCAACAGCAGCTGAAAGGCTGCCATCCTACCCCAGCTATCCTAAACTGAAGACATCTTGAGAGAAAAGAATGTCTTCCTGTCCCTTATCTTCATCAAAAAAGGGACACCTACCCAACCTTGCCTATGACAGATCTCAGTCTAGAAGGATAGTAGCTGGAAGGTTAAGAAAAAGCCCACATATACTTTCTAATGAGTACAATATTTTCTATTTGGATTGTTTGTGTCTTAAATACCAGTAACTTTTGATAGTAGATTGAATGGTGACTCCCGAAAGATATGTCCAGACCCTAAGCCCTGGAACATAAGAATGTGACCTTATCTGGAAAAAAGGGTCCTTGAAGATAAATATGCACATGTGCATTTAAAACCCTTTACATGAGGTCACCCTGCTTTCTCAAGTGGCTCTTTAATGACTGCCCAGTCCCAGAAGCAGAGACAGTTTTGCAGCTACAAGGTAAGAGGCACCTGGAGCCACCAGGAGCTTAGCAGCAGCAAAGTTGACAATTAGTGCATTCAGAGGGAGGAATACTACTCCTTGGGTTTGGAACTTATGAGCATCAGTATTTGGAAACTAAATTTATGTTATTTTATACTATAATGTCTATGGTAATTTGTTAGGACAGTTCCAGGAAACTTGCTAATTGAAAGAAGAATCAGTTGATGTCTCTTGGGTATGATCTGAGATGGATGTGGCAGGAAAGAAGAGCATTCTGAAAGAGGATGAAAGGGTAAACCCTCTAGTCACAAAGTGAAATGCTCTGAGTGGGGAAGAGAGGGAGGGGAGAGAATATATACATCCTATAGAGTTCTGCATTATCCTTCCTGCATTTTTCTGTGCCAAATATGAACATGCATATGTTTTGCTGATTCTTTTAACACAAATGGAATCACACCGTCTTGTTTTGCTACATGCTGTTTGACACCTTAGACACATTGAGTGCACACAGACTTGCCCATTTTTTGAATGCTGCAGTTTTATCCTTGTAAACCTTGACTGCTATTTCTTTAACTCACCCCTAGGGAAGGACATTTAGATTGTTTCTGATGTTGTGCTATTTTGAACAAGGGAATCATAACCACAATATAAATATATACTTGCTTAGCAAGCATATCTGCGGGGCAAACTCTTAGAAATGTGGACACAGGTCAAAAGGCACTCATTACGTAATTACTTCCCAAAAAGATCTTAGAGATTTCTTCACAGGATTTGAAAGAAAATTCCTGTATCACTGACCTCACCAGATCTGCCAACTCATTTTAGTGATAACTGACCTGTATTTTTCATCTTCCTCAGACTGACTGAGAAAGGGGAGAGAAAATTTAGATTCTTAGGTATCTAGATCCCCAATACAATTTCTAATGACTGGCGCACTCTCACCCAAGTAGTTACACTATCAATGTTGTTCCTTTAGCCCTAATACACAGTAGGTGCTAATTCCAGCATTCTGAGAATACTCACTAAGACTTGAGAAATATTCTGGTTTTTCAAACTCTGATTTGATGCCATGTGAATTCAATGCTGCTCTGTCAATCTAAAATTGGATGAATTTGTTGATAGCACACTATGCCTTAGGTCTCTGCATCAGTTGACTGAAATTTTATGTAGTGATTGTCTGACATTGACTGAGTAGGATGCCAAGAATTGAGGTACAAAGTTGGTACCTTCAATTAAAGTGCCTGCTTGAGAAGGCTGCTGTATTTATTTGGCATAACTCATCTCTTGTGAAGCCTAGTAGTGTATGAATATACATTATCTTTGTTTTAGTTGCATGGAGACAGGCAGGCCCTGGCCTGTATGTATTTTGATGCTGAAAACTTTAGCTAATACATCTTTTTCCAGGAAAACCACAGATTTGAGAGAGTGTCTTTGAGGGCACCACCCCACCTCCTACTTTTCCCAGTTCAAAGATTCAGTCTACTTACAGAGAGCTCTGTGTGACACGCCAGGCAGCATACTTCCTGTTTAGCAAATGCACGTTCGCATCACAAGCTTGCCACCTGTGCTGCAGCCTGTGATCCCAGCAGACTCCTGTGTTCTGTGGCTGCTGTGCTCTTGGCAGATGCTGGGGAGGGGGCATCACCAGCTGGCTGCATGTCAGCCGTGGTAGCTGGAGATGTTCTTGTACTTCCAGCTCTGTTTACCACTTCTTGTTATTTTCTGAATCTGAAGTAGGATATGGAAGATGCTCTGTTTCCCACCTGTGTTCACCATCATGTGGAATAGGAAAAGAGGGTTTTGGCTTGCAACTTGTAATAGGTAGTTTAGTGGAATGTATTTTACATAGTAATAATAATAATAATAATGACACAAATTTAAGAACAGGACCACCTCAGTAATTTTACTTCCAGAAAGATGACATTTATGTGCATTTTGATCCTCAAATCTTATCATCTTTATTCACATCATGTGTCTTAACAGAGGTTATTGTACCTCTCTTGGTGTGACTTCTGGGTACCCATAAGCCACTCCTCTGTGTACCACAATGCAGGGACATTAAGCTTATCACTTTGCAGGTCTCCCTTGAGCCACAAAGAATTGTATCATGGATTTCGAACCTCTAGAACTTTTATCTTCAGGTTACTGTGCAGCGCTGGATATTTTCCAGGGCTCTTTATACAAGCAGAGCACTTAGGTAGGAGGCAAACTGAACAATAGTGTATCTTTTTCTTTTTTCTTTTTTTTCTTTTCTCAGCTTCTCAGTCTAGCTATGAGTCTTCGGAACTGTGGGAACATGGCTGTGCATGTGCATATCTGTGAGTCTCTTCTGAGCAGCTGTGCCTAATTCACTAGGCGCTGAAACTCAGGGAAATAGTCCTTTTCACACCGCAGCCGGGGTTTAGGCAAAAGCTGAAAAATAGTTGGAAAAGCATGAGCGATGAAGCACAGTGCCGAAGAGTGGATGAGAGTCAAAGAAAACCAAAATCAGAGGAGTTGGAGGCCAGCGATGCGGCTTCACCCCTCCTCACTCGCTGTGTCATAGATGCATTAGCAGCCAGCCATTAGCTGTCAGCCAAGTCTGCAGTGTCTGGAAATCATTGTAAATGCCGTTTAGTAGCATTTGGATTATTTTATGATAGTGCAGTGCCCACTGAAAAGATTATTAAGCTCATATTTGCAGTGGCCTGGGAAAAAGGAAGACATACCTCTTAGCACGATGACTCCCACAATTGCCCTGTCAGCAATTATTCATTTCGAAGCCTTTCTGCCAACATTAGAAACTAGATGAATTGGCATATGCTAATGCGGAGCTCTGCTGTGGTTACTCCTTTAGGACTTCAGACCCCCATTACCTTCTGACTGATGCTTAGGATCCGAAACTCCATTTCCTTCAGTTTGGTGTGACTCTTATAGTATTTGCTCTGAGCCAAAGTCCTTTCCATGTGATAGATAAAAATTTGGTGGAGAACGAGCGAATGGAGGAGGAGGCACCAGGACACAGATAAAACTCCATCAAAATAGGGTTTATTAGCAAAGGAACACATGGGACAGATTCCCTTCTGGGCAGGGAAAATGTCTGCCCAGGTCTTGAGCTGGGGTCTTTTTAGAAAGGGAGGCCTCTGCTTCCTGCAGAAGGTGGGAAGATGTATTTTTTTTTTAAGTTGGGTGGGGGGAAGTGGGAGAGTGGGATTGTTAAAACCTGTCCTCTTTAGAGATCAAAGGGGAAGCCTGCTGTGTTGGCCGAACAGTGGGGAAAAGTCTGCTTCTCTTGACTTCAAAGACCAATGTGCTTATCAGCTCAGTTCCCTTTTTCAGGCTTGAGAAATCCAAAGACTAGGACCATGGGACCCTGTTGGGGTGGGGGAAGGCTGCTGCTGTTTGAAACCCTAATACCATGTATCTATTGCTCCTTTGTTAATGAGTTTCCAGGGCAATACTACAAATAATGCAATGGTCAGCTCTCACTTGCTTTCCTCCCAAAATAATATCTCATTAGGCAGCAGATCTCAGTGTTTCATTATGGACCAGGGAGAGCTTATGAGCGTCCTCATTTCTAATGGTTCACCCCAAGCCATCTAACTCACCTGAGGAAGATGATGCTCCATTTAATTCCCCTGAGTTTCTCAGCAGTACCTGAAAGCTGAAAGTTGACTGATCATTTAAGTACTTAAGCACATTGGTGGGTGGGTGTAGACAGATAGATATAGATGGTATAACGACAAATAAAGAGATATACATATATTCAAGTAGCGTGTCCCACGTTCAATGACTATCAGGATTGTCTGGTCATAGTACAGATGCTCCGATGCTACATCTCTCTAGCCCCAAGAAAAACAATTCTTTGTAAAAGGAATTTACTTACTAGAGCTGAGAAGTTGGGTGTATATGATGCTGGGAGGTAGAAGAGGAGGTAGAAGAGGTAAGAGTAAGGGTGGGAGAGGATCACTGCTTCTACTCCATCTGTTGGTTTCCTTTTTTAAAAAAATATTTATTTATTACTTTTATGTGTATGCGTGTATTGTCCGCATGTACCTAAGTGCACCTGTGTCGTGCAGTGCCTGCAGAGGGCAGAAGAGGCTGTCAGATTCCCTAGAACTGGAGTTACAGATAGCTGTTAGCTGCCATGTGGGTGCTGGGATTTGAACCCAGGTCTTCTACAAGAATAGTCAGTGTTCTTAACCGCTGAGCCATCTCTCCAGCCCCCATCTATTGTTTTTCTAAAACACTAAAAGCACGAAAAATTCCAGGCTTTTAGTTTACTTAGCTTAGGGCTTCAATTATTAACGAATCAATTTCATTATTTAAATATTTATCTGTATTTGTGATCTAATTTGAAGAAATGGGATTCGTTTTGTGCTGACATCAGTCCTAGGGCTCTGCACATGCTGAGTACTTGCCTGATGCTGAGCTACACTCAGTAACTACAGAAAGGTGGGATAAAAGAAGGGTCCTGAGAATGGGGTTCTCAAAGCAAGATTTTCTCCTTCGTTGTTATTTCTAGGCCTGCATAGTCTATGATAATAGACCCAAATTACATAAACATATATATTAAAAATACTCAAATTAAATACTCAAATTACACAAGCATATATTAAAAAATATTAAAATGCATGAATGATGCAGAATGCAAGTAAATTCTCTCCCCACCCATTGAGCTCTCTACCTCACTGTTCACTGTTAGTTAATAGTATGATTATCTTACGTCTTTCTAATTGAAAATAATATGTTTGGGGCTGGAGAGACGGCTCAGCGGTTAGAGTACTTGCTATTTTTTCAGAGGACCCAAGTTCTGTTCCCAGCATTCATGTTTCATAGTTCACAACCACCTGTGACTCCAGCTTCAGGGAACCCAACACCCTCTTTTGGACTGCATAGGCACCTGCACTCACACATGCACATTCACAAACACACACACATGCACACACCACACACATACACACACACACACACAATTTTAAATATATTTTTTTAAATCTTTAAAATAGGGGCTGAAGAGATGGCTCAGCAGTTAAGAACACTGACTGTTCTTGCAGAAGACCCAGGTTCAAATCCCAGCACCCACATGGCAGCTAACAACTGTCCATAACTCCAGTTCCACAGGATCCTATGGCCTGTTCTGTCCTCTGTGGTCATTGCATGACATGGGTGCACTTACCTACAGGCAGGCAATCCATGTATACACATAGAATAAAAATAATAAATAAAATATTTTAAAATAGTATATTTAAATGTCAATGCCTTTGATTATGAAGGCCATTATAAGTGCACAATAATTTTCAAAAAAATTGCAAGAGATACTTTTACTCAGACATACTGCCATCAAATGATACTCATCAATTATTTTTAGAGCTGGCTAACTTGCTGTATTAATTTTCAAAACGTGTTCTTGCTGCTTTTCCATTGGAAGCCCCCATTCCTTCCCATCAACATAACCTAATTATATAGAGACAATGTGTGAAAAATAAGTCCAGAGCTGATTTCATTCCTACTGGCACCTTTTAGGCTAGAAAGTCAGATGATCACAGAGTATCCCAGCCTGCTAGCCTCCCACACCAATCAGAGCACCGTGTCTACCATTTATGTGGTTGTTTTTTGAGACAAGTTCTTGCTGTGAAGCCCAGGCTGGTCTCAAACTCATGATCTTATTTCCTCTGCCTCCAGAGTGCTTGGATTACAGCTATGGGACACCATATGGTTCACCGAACTCAATTCCAAATATGACTGTTACTTTTCTATCTCCAGATGAAGGGTCTCTGTAGTATAGTCAGATTCCTCATGAATTTCACAAAATGTTCATAACGCCAGCCCTCTGGCATCTCTCCTCTAACAATATCAACATCCCAGGTTCCCCAGCTCAAGTAGCTCATCTCACTCTCCCAGTCATTTATTGGATCACATGGCCCAAATTTCCAGGATACCTGCTCCAGGACTTCTCACTCTTGTCCCTCAGAGCCCTGAAGCTTGAGACACAACAAAACATATAACTCATGTTCAGTCCCAGCTGCTAAACCCCAGCTGCAGTTACTCATTTTGCCTGTTTCTGACTTCCAGCTGATCATGAAAGGGAAGGATGCTCATCTTGTCAGAGTGCCCTTTCTGGATTTGCTGTGTTAACTGTAGACCTCAGGGAAGTTCCAGTGTCAGAAGTGGATGGGCCCATGCTTATCTCTTGTGGCTGTGAAACTGCGCTCAAAGGTATTGTTTCTGCTGTTTCCATCTTGTCTTGGACATGAGGACCTACTTATGGGTCTTTAGCCTTTGGTCTTCTATTATCGCCCTTTTCTTTTTACTGAGTCTACCAGTTTCTTTGTACCCTTCAGCTCCTAAAGCCTAGACAGTTGTAACTTATTTGAGAAAGTATTACATTATTCAAGTGTGTGTGTGTGTGTGTGTGTGTGTGTGTGATGCACATAGGTAAGCAGATGCACACACCTATGTGCACACATTTAGAGGCCAGAACAAGACACTGATGCCTTCTGTTGCTCTCCACCTTATTTTCTTGAAACAGGGTTTTTTACTCAACCAGAAACACAGTTTTGGCTAGACCAGTTAGTCACTGAGTCCTCAAGATCCACCCATCTCTGCCCTCCAATACTGGGGTTATTAGCAACATGAAGCCACCTTGACTTTTTAAGCCTAGCTGGCAAACGCAGGTCCTCATGCTTGCAGAGCAGGCACTCTTGCCCATTGAGCCATCTCTCCAGTCCCATGCTGTCAGGAGCTGGAGAAACAACATTCATTACCAAAAAATATAATATGGCTCTACAAGCTGTTGACTTAAGCAGGAAATTCTGCCTGCACTAGTAACCTTGAGAAAGAATTTATGGCAAGGTTATCTTTCTCTTCCCCTTGCAAACAGTTCTCGGAAAAGATAAGTCATGCAGTAATCTCTTGGAACACCTGGTGGTCAGTCACGTTGCTGAATTGCTCAGTCCCCCACCCCATACCCATAAGAATGCTGTAACCTTTGACCAACTTCTTCAACCCCTTCTAAATACAAACTGTATATAAGGAAAGCTTGCAATACAATAAAGCGACCCTTGACAAGTGGACTTGCTTGGGCTCCGTCTCCTCTTTCTCGCCCGTTTTTCCTTTCAGGCAGTGGTCCCCCTCGAGCTTTACCTGTACAGGGTCCCCGCAGGCGGGGGCACCATGCTATTGTTTTTGCTCCTGCTCATTAGCACAGTTAATGCTGTGGAGCAGCGGAGAAGCTCAAAGGTTATGGCTATATGCTTCAGCATTATCTTGAGTCATCCGTGTAGAAAGCTGAGTACTTGATTCAGGCCCCTCCCTACACATGCTCCCAGTACATGGTCTTTCTTAGAATGAGATTGCAAGGGAATGCTAATCTTGCTAAATATAATACAGCGCAGCTCTGCCGAAGGTGTCTATGGAGATTGTTGGCCACATGTAAAACAGAATCTGGCCCATACAAGCGCAACATTTACCCCATCTACCCCATTATTCTAGTTTGAGAATTAGAAGAGGCAGTTTTTTTTTTTTTTTTTTTCTGATCCCAAATGTTTATTTTGGTTCCAATTCATTTAATAACTATGTATTGATTACTATATGCCTGCTATTGTTCTAAGTGCTAGCGATAGTAGGGAGATTCCTGGTGCTCTCCAGCTTCCCTACAGTATATCTGATAGGAGAATAGAAGGTTTACCTAAACTAGATGTTAATAAAAAGGACATTAAGGGAGAAAATCTAACAAATCTAAACTGACTGGTTTTCAAGATGTGTCTGATCTTTGGGGTTCCTATGTCAGGTCCCATCTGAGATTTCAACTTCAATATAAGATTCGCTACATTCATAAGGATCTGCTTTGAATCCCCAGCACACACACACAAAAAAGCTATTTACGTAAATCTCCACACCTCAAGTCTCAGAAATAATGCTTCCTTTCTGTACAGCTGAAAGCTATCTTGGTCTATAAGAAGTAAAGATTATATAAAGTCAATGTGTATTTCTAAGTGTTCTACAGTGTGCCTTTTTCTTCCCCCCTTGACCTAAGGAAGATCAAAAAGGCTATATAAGTTTACCATTTCTATTTTCTCTTTCAACTTATTTCTCTTTCATCTTATCCTTTTAAAATTTTAATATATAATATATTTTATTTCATGAAGATTTTGAGCAATACCTTCTTTTGTTTTCTTTTTAAGTTTAAAAACTTTAGTTGGTAATTTTAATTTTAATTCTTAGTTGATGAATAAAAATTATACATAGTCAAGACATATGATAAAATGATTTTATATTCAAATACATGTGTACTATCACAGGCAAATTCATTAATACAACAATCACAAGTACAGTTATCACAGAGTATAAGGAGGGAATGAGAAAACTTAAAAATCTGCTCTCAGGGCTGGAGAGATGGCTCAGCAGTTAAGAACACTGAATTTTCTTGCAGAGGACCTGGGTTCAAATCCCAGCACCCACATGGCAGCTAACAACTGTCTGTAACTCCAGTTCCAGGGGATCCGATAGCCTTTTCTGTCCTCCGTGAGCATTGCACGACACGGGTGCACTTGCCTACATGCAGGCATACACATAAAATAAAAATAATAAATAAAAAATTGTTTTTTAAATCTGCTCTCATGAAGTTTCACATAAACAATACAGCATTACTAGCTACAGTCACTAAGCTGTACACTAAATCCCCAGAACTTACCCATCTTAGAATTGAAGTTGAATTCATAAACACAGAGAATAAAATGACATTTTTCAGAGGCTGGCTGGTAGGGAAGTTTCTCTTTCCTAGGATAGAATCACAGACCAGATTTCTCATGCAAGTTTTATTCTGATGCTATTTTGATCCTTGCCTCTTTTTTTTATATTTTCAATTTATGCATTCTTTTTCTTTTTTGTCAATTTTAAGTTATCTATGTCTTTAAAACAGTATATAAACAAATTTGGGGTTTGACTCCCCATAAAGTATTTTTCTTAAAGCAGGGAAAGTAATAAGCATTCCAAGAATAGGTACATCATGCATCATAGACTTTGTCTCTCAGCGTGTCTATAGCTCCATTACAGTATCATATTTAGGGTTACAAAGCTAAGAGATTTTTAAATTATTTTGTAGAAAACTGTGTTCATCTGCTGGGTACCAACAGAAAAAAACTATTCTGATTGTGTGTTATATAGACCTCTGGATGGTGTGAAGATATTTCAAACTCTATTCATAACACCAACGTGCTATTTTCTTATGATGTTGACATTTAAACTGGCTATCTAAAACACTGGGGCCTTAGTAATAATCAAGAGAGTTGAGCTAATTACACTGTACCTTTACCTTAGTCATGCAGTTGATGTTTGACAATGTGTGGAGAGGATGAGACACTTCAGCACCATACCTAAAGACACAACAATCTTGAAAAAGAATTTCTTGGGCAATTGTTTAAGTCACAAGCTGAACTAACCACATTTTCATGGAATGGCCTATTTTTATTTGAAAGTACAAGCCAACAGATAAACTTTGATAAATCAAACAAGTACTCTTTAAATAAAATAACTGAGTCTATTACTTTAAGGAAAAGAATTGCCATCATTTCCAGTAAATAATAAAATCCAACCTTATAAATTAACACTGGAAATCTTTTGATCACCATTTACCAGCTTTCTGATATTTAGACTTTTCTGATATGAGTAAAAGTGATATTAATGAATGTTGATTTTTTTAAAAAACTATAGAAAAATATGGAAGATCTGCATAATTCAGGGGAAATATTTTTTTTCTTTGACAGTTTAATGGGGTATATATGGAGTTTGTTCATTTCCACCTTCCATTACCTGCTCTCATTCTCCTTTCTCCTCCTGAAACCCTTCTTCTTCCTTATTAGTCTCCCTCCTAGTTTCCTCCCCACCCCCTTCTCTCCATAAATTAACAGGGTCACTTGCATGAGCATGCATTGGGGAGCATGGGAGACTTACCAGTGGTTACACCCTGAGGAAAACGGCACTCCCTTCCTGAGCAACCACTAACTGCCAAGAGTGTCTTGGGAAGGGGTAAACCACAGGAGACTCTTTTCCATTCATGATGAAATGCTGACAAGACCAATCTTTTACAGGTAACCAATGCTTCTGTGCGTTCATGAATGCAATGGCCATGTCACATACAAAAGACATCTGTGATGGTTTGAATGTCCAAGTATTTGGACATTCAATCCCCAGTCGATGGTCTTGTGTTGGGAGATTTTAGGAAGTACAGTCTAGCTGGAAGGAACATGTCACTGGAGGTGGGCGTTTAGAGTTCTTAAGCCTTTCTGGATTTTCAGTTCTCTGCTTCCTGTACCTGCTTGAAGATGTGACCCATCAGCTTTCTACTCTGATCACCTCTGCCACCATGCTTCCCTCACCAATATGGACTCTAACCCTCTAGAATCATAAGCCAAATAAACTCTTCCCTCTATAAGTTGCTTTGGTCAGTGTTTTATCACAGTAACAGGAAAATAACTGATACAACATCTTTTTACAACATACCTCCCTATCCTCCAGCTCTTACATTCTCTGCCCCTTAGTCTATGGTCATCCCTAGGCCTTGAAGGGGGTGATATAGATGTATTGTACAGACCAAAGACTCAAAAGTCACTTGTTGTCAGCACTTTGACTGATTATGAGTCTCTGCATTAACTATCACTCACTGCAGAAAGAAGCTTCTCTGACAGAGGCTCAGAGCGACACTAATCTATTGGTATAAAGGTTAGTATTTAGAAAGCCCTTTGACACCATGTCTGTTTAGCAAAACAACAGTAGTAGGTGTTCCTGCACACACACACACACACACACACACACACACACACACACACATACACACACACTCCACCTGCAAAGGCCTATGACCTCCCCAGCTGCAAACCTCTTAGCCAAGTTTACAATGCCAGGCATAGATACCCTCCTGTGTGATGGGCCTCAAATCCAATAAAAAATGGTTGGTTATCCCTGTCCCAGTTTTATTTCAGTTGTGTGACAAAACACCCTGAAAAAAGGCAACATAAGGGAGAAAGAGTTTATTTTAGTGCACAACTCCAGGTTACAGTCCATAATGTGGAGAAGTCAAAGTGGCATGATCCCATCAACATCAAGAGCAGAGACAATGAATGCATCATGCTCGCTTGCTTGTTTACTCACGTGCAGCTAACTTTCCTCACCCTGATACAATTCAAGACCTGCTACATAGGAAATGGTGCCATCCAGAGTGAGATGGGCCGTCCCACATTTAACTTAATAAGAAAATCCCCCACAGACATGGCCATTGGCCAACCCGATGTAGAAAATTCCTCTTCTCAGGTGATTCTTAGTTGTGTCAGGTTGGCAGTTAAAGCTAAGCGTCACATCCCCACATAATAGTCATACCACCTTTGCACCAGTGGGCATCTCTTGCCTGGTAGGTTTATTGTAGCTTGCAGGGTTCACAGCCAGATGAGATGACTGATGACTCTTCTCCCTTGGAAGCCTGCATAGCACCTCCTGCACTGTGAAAGCTAGCCAGAGGGAGGAAGTGTCCAACTCAGCTGCACCTTGATTTCTCTATGTCCAGTAACCAGTGTGTTGTGTCTTCATACAGGGCCTCAGCATCTAGAAAAACAATGTATTTCTTAAATAGTCAGCATATGATGTTATAACATATAAGTAAATATCCATCTGAAATACAAAATAAACCCATATATCTTACTGTAATTATGAAAAATTATTTAATATTTCACTTTCTATATTAAAATTGACCTCTAAAAACTACCACTTTGATAATTTTACTATAGTATTTTAATAATATCCATAATTATCTGCAAAAGCTATTAAAATATTCTTTCCTATAAATTCTTACTGAGTTTTTGTGAGTTTTACTCAATATATTTTAATAATATTTAGATTCCTTCTCTAACTGCACCTTCTTACACACCCCTGCTGGTTTCTGTGTACTCTATCATAAATATTAAGGCCTAACAAGTCAAGTTTGTGTCCCCAAATATCCCCTGGGGTGAGTCCGTCCGCTGAAGCCTGGTCAGCCTATCTAGGAGTACTTCCTTATAGAAAACCAACTCCTCCTCTCCCAGTAGTAATTGATTGCCAATAGTTCCTCAACTAAGCTTGTGCTTCTTACCCATTTTCTCACTTCTGTTCTGGGTTTTTGTCTGGTTTGAGTTTGCATGGATCTTCTGCATGCTGTCACTATTTCTGCAAGTTCCTAGCCACTTGGAAAACTGTTTCCTTGTGGTTATCCACCATCCCTGGCTCTTATGGCCTTTCTGTATCCTCTTCCAAACTGGAACCTGAGTTCTGGGTGGCAAGGGTTTGATACAGGTGTCTAACCCATGGGAAAATCACTCGATAGTCTCTTATTCTCTGAACTGTGGCCAAAAGGCTTTATGGGTTAGTCACCATCTGTTGTGCTTGTTTCTCTATGTTCCCTGAGCCTTAGGTGCAGAGGTTGCTACTGAGGGCTGGGCGCCTCAGACACTTATTCCCTGTGTTTGACCAGTTATGGAACGCTGTAATAGTCTCCATCTGTTGCAGAAAGCTTTTTTGATGAGTGGTGAGAGGTACCCTTGTCTGTAAATATAAGGATACATATTTAGGATTTTTGTTTTTAATAAGAAATTATGTAGGTCTAGGGATATAACAAAATAGGTTTTTCTCTAGGATCTATGACCTCTCCAGTCTTGTGTATTTGGCTATGTTTACAGTACTGGCATCTCTTAGGTATAATATGGTAATAGTATGGTATAATAGGAATAATTTGACCTCTTCTTTCCAATTAGTACCATTTTAATTTCCTTCTCTTGTCTTATTGCTCTAGCTAGAGTTTCAAGCACTATTTTGAAAAGAAGTGGGCATAGTTGACAGCCTTGTTATTGTTCCTGCTTTTAATGGCAATGCTTCCAGTTTTTCTCCATTTAGAATGATGTTGGCTGTGGGTTTGTTGTATATAGCTTTAATTATGTTGAGGTATGTCCCCTCCAGTCCAATACCCTCTAGGATATTTATCATGAGTGCATGTTGAATTTTGTCAAAGGTGTTTTCTGAGTCTATTGGGATGATTATGTATTTTTGTATTTAAGTCTATTTACATGATTTATTTTGTTTATTAAGCTATGTGTATTGAACCATCCCTGCATCTCTGGAATAAAGCCAACTTGATCATGATGGATGGTCTTATGATATGGACCTGTATGCAATTTTCAAGTGCTTTATTGAGAATTTTTGCATCTATATTCATTGAGGACATAAGCAAAAGTGAGCCTGAAGCACCCCTGATGATGGGTCATTGTCTATCCCATCTTTAAGGACACAACTGTCCACCTCCTCATTCTATCTTCTCTGTGCTCCAGGTCAGTTACTTCCCTTGTCACCAGTTCTGTTTCTTTTTACTTTAGTACATGGACTTCAACTTTATTATTGTGATTCTTCTGTGTTTTGTGCTTCTCTTATTGCAGTGTGTTTATTCTAGAATTTCATCTCCTGATGACTTTATATTTCTGTTGCTTAGAGCTCATGTATTTCTCTTCACTGTTCTTTCAAAGTAATTTCTTCTGAATTAAATGAGAGCATTATTTTTAAAGCATGTTTTCATTTCATCTTTTCTCATTTTTTAGTTTTTTTCTTTGAATTAGGATGGATTTCTCCTCCTTCGTGATGTTTTTATTTACTAATTCTTTCACTGAGAAATTCTTTACAATTTTTTTTCAGTTGTTTTGTTTTCTTTCAGAAAACACTTAGGGCAGGCCATGGTGATACAGACCTTTAATCCCAGCACTCAGGAGGCAGAGGCAGGTGAATCTCTGTGAGATCAAGGCCAGACTAATCTAAATAGCAAGCTCCGGACCAGCTGGAGCTACAAGGAGATCCAATTTCAAAAAATCAGAAAACAAAATAACAGCAACAACAAAAACCACTTTGTTTGGGTAAAGACCCTGGTCCTTCTCCCCATCTCTACTGTGGGAATTTTTCCTCTTTCCAGTCTACAGCTGGAAGGTAGAGTTACCTGCACTGAGTTCTAATCCAACCCTGACTCCTTGTGGGCTTTCCCCTAGCTCAAATATGCTTTAACAAGGTAAAGCATACTTTGTTATGCATACCTCTTCCTTCGACAACTTGAATTTCAGTCACTCTGAATTAATATAATTCAAGAGAAAGTACGATTCTTGACTGTTGCATTTAGGAGAGCAGAAAAGGAAGGAGTTTAAAGTTAAGAAATAAAAAACAGAGCCAGACTTGCAACAGGCAAAGAATATGTTCTATTATTCAGAGGACACAGGGGAGGACAGAGGCCTTGCCAAGCAAAGAAGGCATCTGCATGGAAGGGAGGGGCTGTTTCCACTTTTATAGGAATTCTGTTGCACACAGCTGTAAGAGTTAACTCCGTGCCAGGGTCTGGTGTCCTTGAGGCTCTCTCTCCCACGATTTTCTCAGGCAGGTGAGCTATCTTAGGGCACTAAAGGAGACAGGTTGGCTCCATAAAGTCTCCCTCAGTCTAGGGAACAACCAGTTGATGAGGCTTGAGCAACATTTAGCTGTCAATTTAGGATCAGTTGGCCACTTTAAGAGATTTATGGCTTTCCCTAATGAGGCTTGTGGCTCTTCTGCAATTCATACATTCTGTCATTGACACCCTATCTACAACGTTGACCTAGAGCATAGAACTATGAGAATTAGCTAAACCTTTATCATAATCCATCATCTGCTCCTTTACCTCTTTTTGTTAGCCTCTTCTCCAACTGATATAATCTAATAAATGAGAGTAAGGTTATTGATCAAAATATTCACATAGCTCCATAACTCATAATAAATATGTTAATTCCAAGTAATTTGCCTTCACTACACTTAAGCTGCACTACATTTATAATTAAGAAAGACTCACACCAGCTATTGGCATGGAGTTATCTAACACATTTGGTTTTCAGTGTTGTTACACACTTTCTTGTGTATAAATATTGCCTGTATAAATACTGTAGTTGGAAGTAGGTGGAGAACAATATGTTAGAGACTAATAAACAAATCCCACTCAGATCCTTGGTGATATTTAACAAGCTTCTAAATTATTACAACTCTGTGAACCCTATGAAATCGCTCCCATATTATTTCTGCATACATGAGACTATGGATCAAACTTCTCACAGGATGGACAAGTTAATTTCCTTTTAAAATAAGGAGATAGTCAAAGAGACTTGTGTCAAGATTGGGTCTAGGGCTTTGAGATGTTAACAGATGACAACAAGGTATAAGTTGCAGAAACTACCCAAGGGACAAAGTAGAGAAGGAAAAGAATCTTTAATTGTCATGCCCCTTAAATGAGCAAAGTGACAGATGTAGGTGATGGAACTCAGGGTCATTTATTTGGCTGTACTCATTCTCAAATATTCACTGATTGCAGGCCATATAACTGCTGTATTACACTATTTCTGGGGATACATGAACAACTCAGCCCAGATAAGGAACCAATGACATACCAAAGAAGGATACCACCAAAGTTCAACTTAGTGAATCAATGAGTTTTCTTGGGGTTACTTACAGACATATGAGGAGTTACTTACAGGAACAGAAATGACTCAAAGACAGCTGCATCATGACAGCCCACCCCAGTATGGGTGAGAAACCATAAATGCTGGAAACCTGCAGCACACATCACAGCTGGCAGGCAGCTCAACAGGTCATAGAGTGTCTCTTCTGCATGGCTCAGTTGTCTGAACCCCTTCCAGGCAGCTAGGCTGACCTCTCCTTCTTCCAGGCTGTGCAGCTTGTTCCAGCCTCCTCTAAGCATCTTAGCTTGTCTCTCAGGGATTCTTACCTCTTTCATAGGCTTGGGGAGCAAGAGGCTAATGAATATGTTCAGTTTCAGGGATTTCCTGAAGCTACTGAGTTGTTTATTTCCTGAGTTTAAAGAGTTTCTCTCCAGTATGGAATCTTTCACCTTAACTTAGAACATTCTGCTTTTTACCAAACTTCCCTCCAAGATACAGGGTTTTATGGTAGAGGAAATTGCTACACAACTATGAATCATCTCAAGCCAGGGAAATGTTGAATTGAAACAGGAATCTGAAATAAGGTGGTCATTGATTTAGGAGAAGCAGGATCAGGATAGATAGAGGTTTCAATTGCATTATGGGATCTTCCATATCCATTTGATCACCAAATACCAGCAACTGGATCTAGAGCAAACAAAGAGAAAACTAACTTTTGCTCTAATATGAAGAACTCAGCATTAGGTTCTTTCTAAGGACACCTTCCTGGGGATGCTGACTAGCTAGGTTTCTGTTTCATCCTTTCAGTGGGAGGAAACAATCAGGTTCATCATGTCCAGTGAGGAAGAAAGCCTGATTATAAGCCTACCTGATAATAAGCCTGTTTGTCAATGATTTTTAGAGAACCCATGCTCTACCTGTGTCTGTCTCTTTGTGAATGGCAGGGGAAGGAAAAATCAAGTTAAAGTCCAATGATGCTCCTTCGGGGTGAATTCTTCTAATTTGTTGGTTGTATAAAGAGTGGCTCTGGCCAGGTGTTTTCAGAAATGCTCCTAGATTACTTAGTTCCTCTGCTGCTGATATGAATGTTACTCAGCTTTTTCAACATCAAATGAGGACAGAAACAGCTCAATGAAAAACAAAAACAAAAAGAGGAATAAAGCTTTGAAGCACACCATTACGGAGATGGTTATGCATTTGTTGCTTTCACTGTGGAAAGATAAAAAAAAAAAGATTAAGGTCTATGTAGCAGCAAGCAAATTTAAGCTAGACACCAGAGAAAAATGGGGAACCAGAGGTTGCCCACCAAACAACAACAATAATGTGGCAGTCTTCCCACAGGAGACTGTGTGGCTTCTTTAGTAGGTTTTTTAAAGAAATGGTTGACAATGGTATTTCTTGAAGTATGTGAATAGAGTTTTATCAGAAGATAGGAAAAAGTAATGGCTGGTAACGTCCCCTGCCTGTCCCTTGCCAGTCAATGATTATAGATCATGTGACTGTAATCATTCATCCCCCTGGAAAAGGACACTTGTCTTTGTTTGCTTCTCCCTTAAACAATGAGATCATTACCCTTTCTGAGATAAAAATCCATTCAAAAAATTCCTGACTTTTCTGTTCACTTACCAGACTGATCAAAGCATATATATTCCACAAAGCTTTCTAGTCTTAATAAAATTCTAGAACTCTCTCCTTCACACAAATGAAAAAAAGTAAGTTTTAGCATAATGAAATGAAGATAAATTGCTTTGTGCTTGAGTTAAAGGCCAAGCCCACATGGTTTCCTGAGATTCTTTTCAGGTTCCCTGCAGGGACTGACCAAATACCAGATCTACTTAAAACAATCAGAAGTTGGAGCTATAGTTTTTTTCTACCTCAAAAGTAGACTGGCTAGACTCAACTGCACATTCTAGGTATCACAGTTCTAGGATTTGGTCTGTTTTGTTTAAAAGAAAAATTGCTGTGGTACATAATGATAGAATGTTAATATGGATTTCTTCCTACTGTCATCTCCTACCAAAAGATACCCAAATCTTTACTTTCTAGCAGTTCCATGGCTCCATAAATATTCAACCATAATGATGTCACAAAGACTTTTTGTGTCATACTGACTACTGCTTGTGTTAGTATCTGCCTCCTGCCCCTGTCTCCCTGGGATACCGGAAGTTAAATCTAGTTTTCCTCATGTTAGGCAAAAGCTCTACCAGTAAGCTCTGCCTCTAGCTCTGTGTTATCTTTTATGATGAAATTTGCTTCCCTTTCTTCTACCCCTGTTTTGAATCTCAGTTTAAGTCAGCCTTTCCTGGACAGTGTCCCTGTGTTTCATTTAGGCTAAGTCTCTTACTACACACTTACTACACACTTCTGTACTTGCCTGCCTTTCTTTTGCACAACACTAATCACAAGGGGAACTATTTTTGCAACACCTGCTTCTGATTAGACACTATGTTCATAAATGTGTGGAAATGTTACAGAAATAATCAGAGATCAATAGCTGAAATCAGGTGAAGAGAGGGAGTTTAATTTGGTGCTAGCAGGACTGACACCGTGAATCTAAGGAGTCAGACCCCCTGATCAAGTTTTGGGGGTGGTTTATACTCAAGTGAGGAATGCAAGCACAAGGTACGTGGCATATACATGGTAATTAAGAACTATAACAGAGGGTGGCAAGGTAATAGAAATGCAAAGGTTACAGGAATGCAAAAGCCTTAGGTCTATACAGGAATGTGATAGCTTTGGGAAACAAAGACTTCGTATCCTGGATAACCAAAGGGGGCTAGGGAAGATTCCTGTTTAAGTCCCCATTCCAGGAGTTCTTAATTATCATCACATTGCAAAATCCTTTAGCATCTGATAAAAGATATGGAAGCATTCTACTTCCATAATTAGTCTTTTGTCAAGTCACTACTCTGTTTCCGGGGGTTAACACATGTCTAACCCTCAATAAGTATTCAAAAAAATGCTTTAAGTTAAACAACTTATTCACTAATAAATTTTAACCAAAAAGCCCAATAGACCAATGACAATTTTCATTATCTTTATGTATAGAAAATCATCCATATCTTTGGTGGCAAGTTATTTGTCCTTTACCTTTTCCACTTTAGCAATGGGAGCCACAGATTTTGGACCCAGGTGTTGCCTCCTCAGTGACTGGATCTCCTCATTTCTGTTATAATTGGCCCTAACAGCTTCCACCAACCTAGCCAGAGCTCCTTTGTCTTTGTCTTCCAAGTTAATCTATGCAAAAACAGAGACAGCACATGTCTTCCTGTGGATCAGCTGCCCCAACCTGACCTTCCCTTTGATGACGTAGCAGGGGATCTCAATTATATGACCCAAAGCAGGCAGAAAAACTATGCTATGTGCTATGACAGCAAGTGGATCCTTCTTGTTCTCCACCGTGGTAGTGACAGTATTGACTTCTGCTTAAAGGACAGGTGATCTCTTACTGAGGACAGGGATCTCTTAGTGAGGACAGGTGATCTCTTAAGTGAGGACAGGGATCTCTTAGTGAGGACAGGTGATCTCTTAGTGAGGACAGGTGATCTCTTAGGAAGGACAGGTGATCTCTTAGTGAGGACAGGTGATCTCTTCTTAGGAAGGACAGGTGATCTCTTAGGAAGAACAGGTGATCTCTTCTTAGGAAGGACAGGTGATCTCTTCTTAGGAAGGACAGGTGATGTCTTAGGAAGGACAGGTGATCTCTTAGGAAGGACAGGTGATCTCTTAGGAAGGACAGCCCCTTTGTTGGTGACTTTCTTCTCTGCCCAGGCCAATACCTTCTGCTTCTGCTTTGGTCTCAGAGTTATGCTTGTAGGGAAGCTTAAGGAGCTTGGTAGCTGTTTGATGGTCCAGGGCCTGGGTGAACTGGTGAATCACAAGAGGCACATTCAGGTACTCATAGAAGAGAGCCTTTTGACCCTGTGGCTGGATATAGCAGGGCCATTTGACAAAAAAGTGAGGTTCCTTTGGGCTGACTATTCTTTCAAATGCCAAGGTTCTTACACCTTTTCTCAAACAAGATTCACCATCTTTCTATCGTTTATCCTCCTGCTTCTTTATGACAGCAGGAGCCTCTCCCCTTTGACTTCTTTCCTTTCAGCATCTTCTTTAGCTGGAGGAGAGAACAATTTCCATCTTAATACTCCATTTTACTACCAATATTAATTTAAAATGCTTTCCCCTTTTATCACTTTCTGGTTTCTTTAAAGTTTTATTTTATTTTATGTGTATGAGTATTTTGTCTGCATGTATGTAAATATACCATGTGCATGCCTATGAAGGCCAGCGGAGCTATTAGCTGCCATGTGGGTGCTAGTATTAAGGAAATGGAAAGCTTTTGCAATGTGATGGTCATTAAGAACTTTGCAGCTGGAAAAGCTCTTAGAGAAGAGATAGGTATGGTGGGAGGGGAGAAGGAGTCATTCCTCTGCCCCCTGTGGTTGCCCAGGATGGAAGTCTTTGTTTTCCAAAGCTTTCACATTCCTGTAACTTTTGCAGCCATGTTACCTTGCTTAATTACCACAGGTACATTTTTTACTTAATTGTCACCTATGTGCTATTTTGCCTTTTGCTTGCATTCCCTCACATATGAATATAAAAGTCCCCCAAAACTGGAAGGGGCCACTGACTCCCTTGTGGAAGGATCTGTGGGTCAGTCTGCCAGCAAAAACTATTAAACTCCCTCTCCTTACCTGACTTTGGCTGTTGATCTCTGATTTTTCTGTAATACTAGGTACCAAACCTAGGTCCTTTGCAAGAATAACCAGTGTTCTTACCTGATGAACCATCTCTCCAGCCCCTTTCTGTTTTCAGGATGATTTCTGTTTCTGTTTTTGTTGTTTCCTTTTCATTTCTTCCTACCACTTATCCTAGTAGCTATTTTTATCTTTGAAAATATAACATATCAACAGTGCAAACTCACATGGAACTTTATAAAGGTTAGGTAAGACTCACTTTCCTGGAAACTGTGGTTTCATTTCTGAAATTCTGAAGAAATCTTACTTTCCTTCACCACTCTACCACCTCTTTCTGATGTTGATAATTTCATTTGCAAGTGATGTAATGCATTTTTAATCAGAGATGTGACTTTACATGTAAATCCTTGCCAGAGATAAGTACTTTGATCATCTCATTTACTGTTTGAATGAGTTCTCATTTGATTTTCTGTGAATGCATCTGAAGCATGACAATGGCACCCTCAGGCAGGTGGAGTCAATCAGAAATTACTGGAGGAACAGAAGTGCCCCTGAACACCATTTATGGAGAGTGGCAGGACATCCAATTGTGAACCTCAGAGGCCCCTTAGCTAGAAGTAGGGGCTATGAGCCCCTCCCTACTGCATGCAGGAATATTGACTGGCTTGAGTTTATGCTGGTGAACCCTGTGAGCTATAATAATGACCAAAATACCCATGGGTACATGGCATTAGAGGTAATCAACCACTTTCCTATTGGACTTAAGACCTGCTCTAAAGGAAAAAAATGTTTGCCTGATACTGTAAATGTGGCTAAGAACCCATGGATGGGGAGCTCATAGACCACAGGGATAAACCTACTACTATTATTCTGCTAAATGTGATATAGTATCAAACTGCCCTCCAATTTCCTATCTCTATACCCATAGATTAAAGTAGCTCTCAGGCCTCATCAGATAAATTTCTTTGTGTTATCAACACACAGACATTCAAAACCAGTCAGAATGCAGAGAATATATGTCTGTAGAATGCTCATAAGTGGAACATTTATATCTCATACACACACTCACTCACTCACACAGATAAACAGACACAGACATACACACACCAAGCCTCAGGAACCATCACAGAAATGGGGGGGGGCAAAAAGATTGTAAGAACCAGAGGTCTGAGAGGACTTGGACAAAACAGTGTCTTCTGGGCATGACAGGACCACAAAACTCATGAACTTAGAGAAGTCATGTGCAAAAAAAATGTGTATGTGTTTAAAAAAGAGAACAAAGTAAATCACCAAGAGCTGTCAAGAGGTACTCATCAAAAATGAAGGGAGTATAGTTGGCCCCAGCAGTAGCCATGGCATCACCTTTGAAAGTATTAATGAAGATCTGTGAACCTGGAGCCTAGGCCTATGATACAGACCCTTGAATACCCAGTATAAAATCAGTGTGTTCAGTGCTTACATTGTCATATTAAAGCAAAGAAATAATTATTGGGCATTTTATTCTGTTTTTCTCTGGCATTGATGCAATTATATTATATTAAGAATTCAAAACAATTTAAAGTTTCAATGTGGCCACACTGGAAAGAAGAACAGAGAAAAAGCATCCAGTACCACAAATCCATCTTTGTCTTTGAGGTATTGACATGAGTTTTATTAGGTTTAAAAAGAGGAAGAATTCAGGAGTAACAGGTACTTAAAACTGAGCAGTCAGTCAAAGTGTGGTGCCACCATCCTTAACTTAGCTCTGATTCTACAAGCTCATCCAAAGTCCTTAAGTACTTATTGCTGTTATCACTTGAGCAGATCAATCTGGTTCCTACAAGATTATCACTTTACTCTAGGCATAACCTCATATTCATGTATAATTTGGATAATTACCCTCATGTGTGGTTCAAGGTTTGTCCTGTAAGTTTTGTTCTTGTAATTCAAGGTGACTGCAGAATTAAGACAAAGCCTTTTCTCTGATCATTTAGCCTTGGAGGGAGAGAAGATGGTTGCATAGACACTCATGACTAGTATGTCAATCTGCAGAGGTAAGCAGGGATCCAGGCTTTCATCCTGCCTTTAGTTACTTTGTGGGCACCATGCTTTTTAGCAAAAGCAGTTACTACATGCCTTTCAGCTTCACACCATCCTTTCCATGTTTTTGGACGTTTGTTTGTTTGTTTGTTTGTTTGTTTGTTTTTGAGAAATTCTCACTTTGCAGCCCAGGGTAGTCTCAAACTCATGGTGATGCTCAGTCTCCCAAGTGCTGGGATTATAGGTGTGAGCCACCATGCCTGATTGGTTTAGATTAAGATGTAATGTTTCTATATTTCACTAATTCTAAGATAGGTATATTTTTCAAATGTTAACATCTTTTGAATCAGGATCTGCTACTAAGCAATGCCATCAATTGGCAGCATTTCCCCCACTTGGCGATATTTCCTTTAAAGATGATACCTCTTATGAATAATTGCAAGATGAAATTGGTGGATGTGTTTAAACATCTGTGGATTTAAGTAAAATATAAAATTGTATATCTTCTTGTCACCCTTCCAGTTCCTCGTTCCCCTTCTTCACCCTGCCAGCATCTCTGGGAAGCTGACTCCTAAGAATGACATCAACTAGGCTCTCCTACCCTAGTGCTTTTGGTTTGATTTTCCAAATGGGAGGCACAGGCTGGAGAACCAGTGGATGGGGAGAGGCTGAGGCAGGATATTTGTGCCCATTCTCCACTCTTCTCTCCTGTAGGGTCAGGGTTGGTTCAAGCACCTACTGGATGGCAAGGTTGCTGTAAATCAGTCATCTACTCCAGGGAGATACAGGGTAAATGTTACTAGTAAGGCTCTGCACCACTAGCTAAGGCTCTGCACCACTGCTGTTGCTGATCTAAATGACACCTGCACCTTTATAAATAAACCCATTTCTAATTTTCCCTCAGATTTCCACTTTAAGCATACATTTGTCTGCTGGCACCTTAACTGGCCCAAATTATTTTAGCCCTTATTTCTCATGACCGGCAACATCTCCATCAGCTCACAGCTTATCAGAACAGAGGACTCCTGGGGCCCTCCCTGACCTGCCCAAACAGAATCTGCATTTTAAGACCCCGTTGACTGGAGTGTACATTAACATTTGAAATGCTCTGGCTTAATACATCAGCAGATATTATCAACTCTAACACCAGCATGTTAATGGCTTATTAAGACACTATTATCTAGTCTCATTGTCCACTGGGAAATGCTTCTTCATCTTTTTTTTTTCATTATATGGACCAAAGAGATAATGCGAAATCTGAAATGGAAATATCCATATTTGGCAAACATACAAAATCTTATGTGAAAGGTTCCATTGTTGATTCTCATCTTTAAGATAATTTCATCTTAAAATCAGTAGCATATTAAGAAAGAAAACAGTACTTACAGATACAGTTATGGATAATAACTAGGTCCACCTAGACCAAACATCATTAAAAGGAAGAAAAAAATCAGAGCTAACTGGATAAGAATCTTTGCCATGTTGCTGTAGGTATTGGTAGTTGGAGCCTCACTTGTCAGGACTAAGCTATTTATACTGATTTTTCTACCTCTAAAAACTAGAAGTTTGGAATGAAAAATGAGGAACTAATTGTAAACAAGATCTCTCTGTGTAAAAGAAAGAACATTTAGTCAATTTAAGAACACAGCCTCAATAATTTTTGACACTTAACTGGTGCAGAAAGCAAGGCAGGATCCAAGGGAGGTTTTAGAGCCCTGTGAACCTGCTGGTCCGTTTAAAACATTTCACATTCTTCAAAGGGAAAATGAGACGAGCAGTGTATGTGGATAGCTTTCAAGACTTCCTTCTAGTATAAAGACATTTATGGGAATGCAGTGTCAATTATTCATCCTCCTGACTATCAAAGATTACCTACCTCACTTTGTACCAACTGTTCTTGAAAAATAAGTTCCCTATAGTAAAGGAGAAATGTTTGATTTATAGTTTGGGTTTAAACATGTAATGAGGCATTCAATTCTCAGTGATCACATATAGCTAAAGCAATAATATCCCTGGGGGTATATAAAGTCCTCACCAGATGGACATTCGGTCCTTTGCTCCTTGCTGAGATTTGCTGGGGAGTACTGTCTGGGGCTCTGGGAGAAGCAGAGGTAAAGATGCTTCACCTCATTTTTAGTGTGTCAGCCTTTAACAGTCTCTATCCTGAACAGAAATCCCAGCACATCTTTTCTTCTATGTAGTTAGTAGAGTACAAGAAAGCAAAGACAGGGCTTCAATTCCTAGAATTTAGACTGAGTCCAAAGGCACATGGTTATAGAGAAGAAAACACAAGCAAAGCAGGTAGCTCATGTGGCTTTAGCTCATTAGCTATTTGGCCCATAAAAATTCTGACATTCACTAATGGTCATGTATGTACAGGCCCTGGAGTTTCACAAATGAGAGCCCTTTCTGGTAATTAGCATGTCTCTAGTCTTCTTTTAAAAATTGTTTTAATTATGTGTAAGTGTGTCTGTGTGAGGGTATGTGCACATGAGTGCAGGTGCCCACAGGAGTCAAATGCATTGGATCCCCCAAGAGCTGGAACTACATGCAGTTATGAGCTACTAGATGTGGGTGGAGGAACCCAACTAGGATCCTCTGCAAGGGCAGAAAGCATTAACCACTGAGCTAGCCCTGTCTCTAGTTTTCTTGATGATACTCCTCTCCTCCACTCATCAGGGGTACCACCTAAGGTTTGTTCCAGAAATTGATTTGTGCCTTTCCAATCCAAGGTTCTTTTTTTTCATATTTATTTATTACTTTTTAATAAAATAATTTATTGAGAATTTCATACATGCATAGAAGGTGTTTTGATCAAATCCATACCCACTCCTTCCCCTCCAAGTCCTCCCATATTCCTCCATCATGTTTTTCTGATAATTTCATGTACTCTTTCTTCTTTAATTTTTATAATGAGGCTTTTTGCTACTCTAACATCCACCCCTCTGAAGAGGATTAGATAAAAGCTCCCAAATACTTTCAATATTTTTGGTCTTTGGAATGGAGTATGTTGCTAGAGGCCCAAGGACCTTGTGAGTTTTAGCCAAGAAACTGGCTACTTTTCTTTGGGGACTTTTTACCCTAACTGTGTAGCCAATTCCTACCTCCTATTCTTATCACACCATCCTCTGAAGAGGTTACCTAACTTGCAGATAGGGACACAGACTGCTCTGGCTTCCTCCATGCTGAACAGGGACGCAGGGTGAGGCAATTGGAGTACCCCTTCAGTGAGTGTATCTAAAAGACTCCCAATTTGCATAACTCTTATCTCTAGAGGGAAAAGAAAGTCCTTGACTGTTGAATAGGAGATGTGAAGGAGAAGTAAAGGCAAGAGTAGTTAGCATTACAAGTTCTAGACAGGGAAATAGAAAAAAGTCAGAACAGGGCAATTTCCAAATGTTCATATGAGAGTCCACTGGAATTTCTTGACAAGGGCTTCCAAAAACATCCCTCTATTGAGTTTCTCCTCATTTTTCTTTTGTCTTCCAAGGCTGGACTCTAGAGTGATGGATTCAGGATTTGCTTTCAAGTATTTTGATAGCTGTTGGAGTTCGTATAGTGACTAGGACTTTATCCAGTTTTGATTTTAAAGTTTATTGCATTGTGGTCCAATAGAATGCATGGGATTCTTTCAATTTTTTCCTATTTGTTGAGGTTTGTTTTGTGGCCTAGTATGTGGTCAATTTTTCAAGAAGTTCCTTGGAGTACTGAGTAGGAAGTGTATTCTTTGGTGCTTGGGTGGAATATTCATAAGATGTCTGTTAGGCCCATTTGATGTATGGTATCATTTAATTTGGATGTCTCTGTTTATTCTTTGTGCAGTTGACCTGTCTAATGGAGACTGGGGTATTGAAGTCCCCTACTATTACTGATTTGGAGTTAATCTGTGTCTTAAAGTCCTGTAGTATTGTTTTTATGAATTTGGATGCACCAGTGTTTGGTGCAGGTATGTTAAGGACTGTAATATCTTCTTGGTTTACTGTTCCTTTGATCAGAATGAAGTGACCCTCTTTATCTCTTCTGATTTGCATATATGTTTAGGATTGTATTATCTTCTTAGTTAATTGTACCTTTGATCAGAATGAAGTGACCCTACTTATCTCTTCTGATTAGTTTTATTTTGGTCTATTTTGTCAGATGTTAGAATTGCAACCCATGCTTATTTCTTAGTGCCATTTGCTTGGAATATTCTTTTCCATCCTTTTACC
>NW_008348580.1:1279325-1294538 GCF_000622305.1 Nannospalax galili | reverse complement strand
TGTTCTCTTTGCTCTCTCTATTGGTTCAAGTATTCTTTGACAGGCTGGTTTTGTGGACATGTATTCTTTCAGGCTTTTCATGTCATAGAAGATCTGTCTTTCTCCCTCAACTATAATAGACATCTTTGCTGAGAAAAGTATTCCAGGCTGGCATCTCTTGTCATGTGGAACAAGAAATACCTTGGTCCCAGCTCTTCTGGCTTTCATAGTTTGCATTGATAAGTCAGCTGTAATTCTGATGGGCTTTCCTTTGTAATTTGTTATTTTTCTTTTGTTGCTTTCAGTATTCTCTTTGTTCTGTACATTTAGTGTTTTTACTATGATATGTCATAGGGAGTTTATTTTCTGATCCTATTTGGAGTTCTATGTGCTTCCTGTATTTGTATGGGGATGTCTTTCCTTAATTTTGCAAAATTCTCTTCTATAATCATGGTTAAGATCTGGTCAACACCATTAACCTGAAATTCTTCTCCTTTCTCTATGCCTATGATACACAGATTTGATCTTTTCATGGTGTCCCATATCTCTTGCATAGTCTATTCCTGTGGTTTTTTTTTTAATTTTCCATAATCTTTGCTTGAGTGGTCCAATTCTTCTTTTTCCTCCAGTATTGATATTCTGTTTTGCGTTTCATTCATTCTAGCGGTGAGGCTTTCCCCTGCTGTTTCAAGTTGGCTTATTGAGTTTTTCACTTCCTTCTTCATTTCTGCCCAAGTTTTCTTCAATGTTTCTATCTCTTTTGTGAATTCATTCAGAAGTTTATCCCTATCTTCTCTTAGTTTTTTGATTTGTTTGTTCATGTGTTCTTTAAGTTCATTGAATTCATTGTTCATGTTTATGATTGTTCTTTTAAATTCAGTATCCTGGGTTATCTCTAGGGGATTCTCCTTGTAGAACTCTTCTGCAGGACTGGTGGTGTTTGGTGAGGACATGGTGTTTTGGCTTTCCATTTTATTATTCTTTTGTTGTGATTTTGGCATGCAAATTTCTTTTGTTATTTATGATTCTGATATGAGAATTAAGTTGAAGTATGTTTCTGTTTTGTTTAGCACATGTTAAAGTTTCTCTCAGGTTTTATTTTGGAGGGAACTGATGGCTTCAGATCAGCTATTCAGGAGTACCCACAGAAGCCCAAGTCAAGTTCCAGTGTGGCACACTCAGGCTTCCTTCTAAGATTTGGACCCCTATTAGCAGGGACTCAGAGAAAATTTGGGAAATTCCCTAAGGGGGCATCAATTTTGGGACTTTCAGTTGGTCTGCTCTGTCCTCAGCCCCTATGCCAGGGGAAGGACAGAACTGGCACTTTCTGGTGTTCTGCTGAGATCACAGCCACTACACCAATGGAGGTCGGAACCTGCCCTCTCAGGCACTCTCCTAAGATATCAGCCTTATCCTACCAAAGCCAGGTCTGTCCCAGGGCCTTGGGAGGGGCCTCACAAAATCCCAGGTAGGGAAATGGGAATGGCACAATTAGGGGAAGCTCACCACCATGTGGAGGCAGGATCCAGGTGCTCTCGGGCAGTACCCTGTGTTCTCAGCCCTATGCCAGAGGTAGGCCAGAACCCGTACTCTCTGGCAGTCTGCTGACATCACAGCTGCTATCCCATGGTTCTTTTTTTTTTTTTTTTCTTAATTTTTATTAGCATAAAAGTATCATGTTTCATTATGGCATTTGCTTTTTTTGATTCTCTTCCCCTATTCCTTCCCTCTATTCCCTGTTCCCTTCCACCCCAGCAGCCTCCTTTCTGTATTCATGTCACATGTGTGCTTTTGCTCCCACTCCATCCTCAATACCACTTTTCCTCTTTCATGTTCTCCTCTCTAGTCTCAAAGCCTATACTCACTCTCACATCATGTACATTTATACATGTAAACACTAAGAGGTAGGATCTGCATATGAAAGAGGACATGCAGTTTTTGTCTTTCAGAGTCTAGGTCACCTTCTTTAATATAATACTTTCCACATCCATCTAGTTTTCCCACAAATTTCATAACTTAATACTTTTTTTTTACAATCCAATAAAATTCCATTGTGCATATTCACCACATTTCATTATCCATTATTCTGTTTATAGATATCTAGGCTGGTTCCATTTCCTTGCTATCTATCATTAATAATGCCACAATAAACATGGATGTGTCTCTGAGATAGGATACAGTCTTTTGGGCATATGTCCAGGAGTGCTATAATTAAGTCATATGCAATTTTATTTTTAATTTTTTAGAAACCTCCATACTGTTTTCCATGATGGCTATACTAGATTACACTCCCACTAGCAGTGAATAGAATTCCCTCGTTCCCTACATCCTTGTGAGTACCTGTTGTTTTTTTTCTTTTAAGAAATATTTTATTTTTTGTGCATTTCATATAATAGATCTTAATACAATTTAGACCCCCTACTCCATCCATGTCTCCCAATAGCTCCCTCCACCAGATTTCATGCATTCTGTCATATATGTTAAGTCCTATACATTTAAGCATTTGTACCCAGATGTCCCTTAGTACAAGTTCATCCCCTAGAGTTTAGTCAGCCTATCTAGAGTAACTCCCTTAAAGAACATCTACCCTCCTCACCCCACAGTATCAGTTGCCAATAATTTCTTGGCTAAGGTTGGGGCCTGCTGCCCATTTCCCTACTCAGCATAAAGCTGGGTTTTTGTCTGATTGAGTCAGCATGGGTCTTGTGCATGCCAACACCATTGCTGTAAGTTTATATGAGCAAGTTCTCAGAGGCCTGAAAGCCTCTGTTTCCTTATGTTCATGCACCAACCCTGGCTCTTACAATCTTTCTACTCCTTCTTCCACAATGGTCCCTGAGCCATAGGTGGGTGAAGTTTAATATAGGAGACCTGACCAGGGACACACAGTCCCTTCTTCTCTAAAACTTGGAAGTCCCTCTGAAGTCTCTCTGTCTCTAAAACGTGGCCAGTTGTGGCCTTCTGTGTGCATTGCACTCTGTTGCAGGAAGAAACAGATGTTGCTTTTCCCATCTGTTGCAGGAAAAACTTCACTGGTGAGAGTTGAGAGATGCACTAATATTCTTTCTGCCTCCTGTTCTGCTGTTCCCTGAGCCTTGGGTGTCACTTAGGGCTGAGCATCTCACAAACACTTATCCTCTGTGCTTGACTAGTTGTAGAATTCTAGTAATAGTCTCGATACACTGCAAAAAGCTTTTAGGTGAGTGGTGAGAGTTACACTAACTTATCTGTAAATATAAAGATACATATTTAGAATACAGTAAGAAATTATATGGGTCTAAGGATGTGAAAAAAGAGGGCTTTTCTCTAGGATCTATGACCTTTCCAACCATGAGTATTTGACTATGTTTACAGTACCACACATGATCTCCCTCCCACTGAGTGGGCCTTAAGTTCAATTAGACATCTGTTGATTATCCCCCAAATAAAAGTACCACTGCTACACCAATACAGATAGTTTGCTGGGCCAGTCTTTGTGTTTATTAGGCTTTACAGCTGTGTAGGACAATTTATTGTTTTTCTCCCTTGACAACTTACATAGTATCCTCTGATACTATAAAAGCTAGTCTTCAGAGAGAAGGCTTCCAGGTCAGGTCTAGCTGGATTGCTCTGAGTCCTGGGTCTGAAATATGTCCTGTCTTCAACAAGTTCTGGGGGGCTATTAAGGGCTGTAGCAATAGCCTGTGTTATTTTGGTAGTCTCTTTGACTATCCTGATCAACAACTCCAAGGAGGGTTTCTCGTTTCCAGTACTATGGTTTTTGTTATATAGCCTTCAGCTATACACATGCAATAATGTATTATTGTTTATGTATATTTTCCAGTAGACTTTTGAACTACTACATTTTCCTCTGGTTTTTCACACCCCCTGCCCATTATTTATCTCTCTTTTCTCTCCCTCTGTGTAATTCTCCCCTTTCCCTCCTCAGTTAAAGTAATCCCATTTTCCCTCTTGATAACCCCTGTTTCCAACTAGTCCCCTCTCAAGCTCCTTCTTCCCTGTTATCCCACATGGTTCCTTTCCATTTTTTTCTCCTACAATTACATTAGATATATGCATCTAAGGATTTGGAGCAAAGATCTACAAATGAGAATGAACATATGTCACTTGTTTTGCTGAGTCTGTGTAACTTCACTTAGTATAACAGTTCCTAGTTCCATCCTTTTACCTGCAAATTTCATGATTTTGTCTTTCTTTACTGCTGAGTAGAATTCCATCTTGTAAACATGCCACATTTTCATTATCCATTCATCAGTTGAGGGACATTTAGATTGTTTCCATTTCTTAGCTATTGTGAAAAGAGCAACAAACATGGTTGTGCAAGTGTCCCTGCAGTAGGATGAGTTCTTTAGGCATATTCCAAAGAGTGGTATAATCAGATCATATTACAGACTAAGTTTTGTTTTTTTACAAGTTCTTCACACTGATTTCCACAGTGGTTGTACCAGTTTGCAATCCAACCAGCAGCGAATGAAGGTTCTCATATACACACATTCTCACCAAAATTTGAAGTCATTTGTTCTCTTGCTCTTAGCCGTTCTAACTGGGAAAAGCTTCTGTACAGTAAAGGAAATAGTCAGTAGAGTGAAGAGGAAGCCCACCGCATGTGAGAAAATCTTAACCAGCTGTACATCTGACAGAGGATTAATACCCAGATATACAAAGAACTCAAAAAAGAAAGACTCAAAAAAAAAATGACTCAACTGAAAAATAAGCTGAGTGGGCATGGCAGCACATGCCTTTAATCCCAGTACTCAGGAGGCAGAGGCAAGTGGATCTCTGTGAGATAGAGGCGAGTCTGGTCTATATAGCAAGTTCCAGGCCAGTTTCGGCTATAGGGAGATCCTGTATTGAAAAAACCTAGGCGCCATGAGGCCACCTGATAGGAATGCCTGACAAGAGGTCAAGCATTAAGAAACTAGCTTATCAGAAAAACAGGACGTAGTGGTCAAGCCATCTGCATCTGGCAATCCCCGGGGCTCGATACCAGGAAATCAGGAGAAAAACCTCTGTGTCCCTGAGGTCACCTCCCATTTAGCAATCCCACTTCCCCTTAGCCCCGACCCTTACCCCATATTTCTGTGTGCTTTTGAAATTACTCTGTGTGTTTTTGAATTAACCAATAACCGCGCTTCTGCTTCTGTACCCTGCTTCTGCTCTATAAAAGTGCCAAACCCCAGCCTATAGGCGCGCAAGTCCTCCGAGGAGACTTTGTGCCCACAGGTACCTGTGTACTAAATAAACCTCTTGCTGTTGCAACCCAAAGGCTGACTTGTCCTCAGTGGTCTCACTCTTACAGTATCAAAAAGACCAAAAAATAAAGAAATAAAAATTAAAAATGGACTGTGAATCTGAACAGAGAACTCTCAAAAGAAGACATAAAAATGGCTAAGAAGCACTTTAAAAGCATTCAACATCCTTAGAATTTAGAGAAATACAAATCAAAACTACTTTAAGATTTTATTTACCTCCATCAGAAAGGCTAAGATAAAGGAAACAAATTTAATTTTTAGATTGAACTTATTATATATTTATTAGCCATATGAATTATATACACATATAATGTTGTAATACCCTGAGCACCTCCATTTTGTGTAAGTTTAATTGGCCAATTATCTGGCCATAGAACCACCCTTAGGAAGGCAGGTCATGCTAAATAGATGGACGGAATACCTTATGCATTAACAAGATAGTGAGTTTTTCCTGCCTGGAATCCCGCCTACTAGCACAGAACGTTGGAGGAGCCACAGTCACGTAGGTCTCTGTAAGTCTGCTCACCTTTCTGAAAGGCACAATTTCCCTTTTTCTTCTTCATGCTTTTCTTACTAAATATGCTGTCTTTAAGGCTTTGAGCTACTTCTAGCAGCTTGTATTTCTTTACTTCCTCTAAATCTTCCTTCCTCCAGCTATGTGGCTGCCAGCCAGCCATGTGTCTGACCCCTATGCCTTCTCCCTTCCAGTCTCCTCCTCAAGGCAACTTTTAAGATTACTAGCTTGCCTTCTCTGAGGATTTTTTCTTTAAAATTCAAATAAAATTGTAAAAGCTTAATTCGGCTGATTCAGAACTTTTTGAGCCTGGGTAGTCTTTCCCTGTGGTCCCAAACCCATAACAATGTGGACTTTTTTGTAAACAAGTTTGGCACATTGGGAAAGAACAATGGGCTCAGCAGTAACAAAATACTTAATGTGCACACTTTAAAAATTCAAAATCATCAAATTTACTTTAGCTATACCTCTTTAATTAAATTTAACTACTTCCCAGGGTAAATAAATATCCTTAAACACAGTTATTCATATATATATAGCTAGTGTTGAGATGATAACATTGCTAAAATATGGTTCTTTCAGTCCTGAGAAACCCAGCATCCACCCTTGCTTTGGGTATGTACAACTCTCTCTTTCTCACTCTCTCCTCCATTCCTCTCTCTTTGTTCCTACTTAAATCTATATTAAAATCAGGTCTTAATAAACTTTAACATTATTTCACAAAAAGAAAGTAAACATGATTCTTAATGTCTGTTAAGAATCAAATACATGAATGTCATAATATGTCACAAAAAGCAACTGTTGTTTTCTTTTTCTGTCCTTGTTTTTGTCTTGCTTTTTGCCTATTTCCAATTACTCTTCATAAACAGTAATGCTTTGATGAATGGTCTTTTGCATAAATTTTATTCACTGACTTCCTCTTTCAGTCAAGATGGAATAACCATGACTAGATTTATTTTTCCACATCAAACAACTAAAGCAATCAGACATTGGATATCAGGCAGCTGGGATAGAACAGAAACAAATGAGTGGTCCCAGCTTTTTGCTTGGAAAGAAATTCCAGATCACATCCCCAGAAGAGAAAACCTAGGTAGAGGTCAGTGGCTTCTCTATGAAGGAGAGGTGCACGTGGGACTTCCATCAGGCTCAAGCAGCCGAGGGTGCAGCACAGTGCCAGAGAGGAGCTTGCCAAATAGAAAGAGTACTTTCGAGATCTGCACAGAAAACCCACCCCACCTCCAGAACATCATATGAAGATGAGGAAACTCTCTAAGAAAAAGGAAAAGAGCCATCTCAAAGGAGGAAATACGTCATTTATATGCTTACACAGGACCAGGACGTCTATTCCTCCTCACCATAAGGGAAATCCTCCTAATAACTGGGATATGGGATGAGTACTCAAAAGGTAATCATCTTAATTGTGGAGTAAAATTAGGCTAAAAGACTTCCTGGCCCCAGAGAACAAAGTTTGAAAATTGAAACTGGAAAGGACAGACCACTTCAAGGATCTTAACTCCTCCCACCAGCCAGAGCATGTGAATGGAGACAGATGTCATCACAAAATTTCCATGATAAATCTGAGAAGAAAAATTTGGAAGAAGGGGCTAGAGAGATGACTCAGCAGTTAAGAACACTTTTACTCTTGCAGAGGACCTGGGTTTGATTCCCAGCACCCACATGGTGGCTAACAATGACATGGGTGCATTTAAATATATGCAGGTAATACACTCATAAATAAAATAAAAATAATAAATAAAATACTTTTTAAAAAGAAATGTTTGGAAGAAGAGAAACTCACCAAGTCATGGAAGAAAAGATATTTCACTGCAGTTAATGAATTCATTAACTCATTCAAATACAGAATAAACACTTACTTATGAGCCTTTATGCATTTTAGCACCAATGAGTAGAGTTACCCCCTTCTCCATAGGCTATTCACAGTGCTGATATGAAATCATTATTTTGGGAATCAGATATGGCCCAATTCCATAGCACCTGATAACCAGCATTTCTAGGACATGCCCATGATAAAATAAAAGAATTTGATGAACGTATCAAACATAGTTTCTAAAGATATGATCAACTTGAGCTTCCTCTGAATTGATTGGTGCTGAACCAACAAGAAGACCTTCAGTGAAGAAATCCCATAAGAAACAAAATTCTTTGTCCAAGGCAGGAGACATTGAGAGTTCTATTTTCTCTTATTTTAATCACATGTTCTGTGAATGGACTGTCTGTAGTGTGTTAAATTCCTCCTATCTTTTTCATTCAGACATTTGCTATTAGATGGTCTCAATTTGAGACAATTTTCAAGCAATGATTGTATCAAACTAGAATCTAATTGAGGGAAAGTAATTTCTGGCAAAATCCCAAACGAGAAGCTTTTCTGTCTGAGACGATTACATCTTGAGGCTGCCAACTCAGAATGGAAGAGGACCAGAATTCAGCACAGTTCTGCCGTGATTCATGCCTATGCTCCGTATTTGGTGAGAAGTCACATGTGGTAGAATAAAAGTTGCTGGAATTTATTCTGAAGTTGTCTCAAGATTTAAAAAAAAAAAAAAAAAAGAGGTATTTGAAGAAAACGCAGTGAGAATCTCCAGTTCATTTTCTCACTCTAGGAACCCCGTACTCACCATGCCTTTGTCAAGATTGTTTCCATACTGGAGTGCCATTCTCCTTCCCCTAAGGCTGTTCCAACGTTCAGACTTCACTTACCCAAATGCTTTCCGTCTGATTAGGCCTGCATGAATTTCCCTTTTTTCCTTCGGAGAAGCTCTGCTTCTAATCTTAGAACCCTGACGCATTTAACGAGGCACGGTTCCAAAGAGTACTCCTTTTTCTGAGTGTCGCTTTAGAGAATGCCCAAGGAAAATGGCCAGGCATTGTCACATCATCCACCAAAGCAACACATTTCTTCATGGGTCACTTTCCCCCAAGTTAGTCCTCCAGATGGGCTCTGGCTATTTCATTCCATTGTGACCTTTGATGCTGTTCTCTCTGAATCATAAATATAGCTCCTTAAGCACTGAGAGATTATCTAGGACCATTAGTATTCCCAGAACAGTGTAAAGTAAAAGCTCAGTGGATACTTATGGAATGAGTATGACTGAAGAATGAGCAAATGTGTTCTCTAATAAAAGCATGAATTCTGAAAGCTCAATAATTGTTTGCTGATCATGCTGGTCAATCACTTCATTAACTCTGGGGTAAGACACCAGGAAAAAAAAAACAAGGTTGTTTTCCTGTATGCTTAATGAAAGCTGAAGATAATAGGTAACTGAGGCCATCCTTAGCAAGTAAGAATTGAAGAGAAATAAGAAATAAGGCAGCTGCAGTCATGTTAAGCCTTGTTAATATCCAAAAGATAATATTGGCTCTATAAGAATACCAGCCTCTATATTTTGAAAAATTGGACATTTTTTTTCCTACTCTGATTTCCCAGGAAACACATTTCTGCCATTTGAGATGGAAATCCATTCTCTTACCTTCACTTCACCCAGTATAATTAGCTTTGGAACGTATTTTGAGACTGACTAACCGCCCCACCTACCACCCTATCACTGTGCCCAGCCAAAAGTAACATTACTTTCCACTGCAGCACAGTGAGGTCAAATAAAACTAGATTCTGGACAATGGGGTATGAGCAAAAGTGAGGCATAGGATTTTAGGGAAATTTCTTTTTTTAAAGATATTTTATGTATTAGTTTTATTGTATGTGTATGAGTGTATTGCCTGCATGTGTGTAAGTACACCCATGGTGTGCAGTGCCCTTGGAGGTCAGAAGAGGGCATCGGATCTCTGGAACTGGAGTACAAATGGTTGTTAGCTGCCATGTGGATGATGGAAATCGAACCCAGATCCTCTGCAAGAGCCGCCAGTGCTCTTAAGGGCTGAGCCTTCTCTCCAATCCTGGGAAATGTCTTTAAAAGATTAGGAGAATGAGGAGGGGAAGGGGGAGAGGAGGAGGGGAGAGGAGGAGGGGAGAGGAGGGAGAGGAGAAGGGAAAGAAGACAGGGAGGAGGAGGCAGAATGTGGTCTTTCTTTTCTTACCTGTCCCAGGAAATGTAGTAAATTTGTAGTGTGACAAAATTTAGAGCAACAGTGTAAAGGGAAACTACATCCCTGGCATCAGGCTACCTATTTGTCCCTCACCCAAAAGAGAATCCTGCTGTTTTGATAGATAAGGATCTCTTGTGCCACAGCTTAGCCTTTATCTTTACTAATTCTTGTTCTTTAGGCAACAAGAAGCCACTCCCAACCTTCATACTTTCTAAGAGAGTATTGGAGAAAATAAGGGAAAATCCACTCGCTATGCAACAGGCACTATGCTAGATGACAGTATTAGAAAGTAATTTTCATGTGTCTCATTTTAAAAATCAGGACAGTAAAGAAGTCAACTACCTGGTTCCAGGTCTGTTTTATTGCAAAGTTCAAACTCTTTTCTCTTTATAATAATAGTAATGGAAATTTCTAGCATTTATAAAGTTCTTATTATGTGTCAAAACCTATACTGAGCATTATTATTACCTCATTTAACTCACCCAGCAGCTCTTTGAAATCAATAATGCTATTGAACTTATTCCACAAGTGAAGAAAGGGGACTTGGAATTAGTAAAAGTAAGTGTCACACCTTAAACAGATTCTGACACCTCTCTCTGCTTAACTATGACAGTCTTCATATTAAATTGTTAAGCAGTTACAGAAGGAATGTTTAGCATTCAATCTTTGTTACAGGTTGAGTGTTTCAACTTTATGAACCCAAGAGTTTATTTGGGTGTATTTATGATCATGTATATGACCTGTTCTACTCCAACATGAAGCTGGTAAGAGTTAAAAGAAGACTCGTTTTCTTTAATACTTTAAAACCTAAGACTTAATTCATACTATGAGAAATGCCTTGCAGTCCCCAGTTGTTAATTTACCAACACAGATCAGTCACTGAATGAAAGTGGAAATTCATTACATATATTATGAATGATTCAAGTTTAACTCTGATGAGTACTGTTTTTTTTTTTTTTTAAAAAAAAACACTCTGGAACTTTATGAAGAATTACTAACAAAATGATATGAATAAAACCTCCTACGGCCCTTGAATGAGGTCTGAGGAATGACCACTAATTTTTGTCACTGTAGATTCACACTTTACGTTAAAAAAAAAGTACTGATGGTGTTTTCAAGTACTTTTTAAAAAATTTTAAATCATATGTTCTACTAACAATGTTCCTACTAATAATTCAACTTCGTACTTGTTTCTGAAGATTGTTTCAAAGTAAGAAAGTGGAAAGTATTTTCAAAGATTATCTATATACTTCCAATTATGGAGGTGATACAGATATTCAAAAACAAGCAAATGACAGGCTAATGTCACCCATGAACAAAGATTTCTCTTGACAGTTGTGTCTATGGACTCTCACATCCTGATATTCATGTCCTTACATAATGCCCTCCAGGGCATCTTGATTGCAGTTGGGAATTGTGACTAGATTCTAACAAAAAAAAATGTGCCAAAGATGAGAGGCTAACCCTCCCATTATTATATTATAATAGGACTATGTCTTGCTGGTAGACTCACAGAGATGCTTCTTACTGGTTGGAAGGTCAGTATGGCCAAGAAGTGAGGGTAAAGGTGATCTCAGAGAACTGAAAGCTCTTCAGAAAACCAGGCTGCAAGAGGAAGAGCTCCCAGTTATTCTAGGATAAGAAAATAAAAATTCCAACAGTTGCCTAAACAAGTTGGTAAACAGATTCTTCCCTATTTGAACTGTAAGATGAGATAATGTATAGCCAATACTTTGACTGATCCTGTGAGAGCCTATGCTGAGGATCCAATTAAACTGACACACAAATGAGGAGATTGTGTGTGGTTTTTTCTTTTTTTTTAGTCTCTGTGTTTTGATAATTTGTTATGTAGAAATAACACACATTTGAATATTCTCAACAAAATATTTCAATTCAAACCTATCAGTAATATTTCTCAGAAGTATAGTTTTCAGGGACTGGAGAGATAGCACAGTAATTAAGAGCACCTCCTGCTCTTGCACAGGACCCAAGTTTAATTCCTACCATCCACATGGGTAGCTCACAACCACCTTTAACTCCAACTCCAGGGGATCCAGTGTCCTCTTTTGGTCTCTGTGGGTACCCGTACTTCACATGGACATACACACATAAAGATAAGTTAAAATTTTAGAAAAAAATTTTTTTGGTCTTTGTGAGACAGTGTCTCTCTGTAGCCCCAGCTGTCCTGGATTCACTATGGAAACCAGGCTGGCCTTGAACTCACAGAGATCCACCTGCCTCTGCCTCCTGAGTGCTGGGATTAAAGGCATGCACCACCAAGCTCGACTAAAATTCAGTCTTCAGTATAAAGATCTTATAAGTGTCTTGTTAGTTTTTTTGGTGCTGTTATAAGTGATTTTTTTAAGAATATTATTTTGTCTGGTGATTGGCAAAATTTTCTTTAAAAAATTTTTTTAATCAAGAATTTCATACAATGTTTTGATGATATTCCAACCCCCTCCCCCATGACCACAATCATCTTTCGATAACCACCCAATTTCATGACCTCTCAGCACATGAAAAAACCCATCCATCTTACACAATACATCTGAACTGGGTATCAAGCAACTCATATCTCAGAAGATTGTCAGTGATCTATAATTGTTGGGCACAGATGGACCAAAGTAAGGGTCTACTTCCTTTCATTTATATGTGGTTTTGGGTCAAAATATGCCCAAAGTTCTTAGAATGGAGTTTTCACATTTGTTTTCTGTTTCTCTTATACACTACTTAAGATTGTTAAGTAGGAATTTCTCTTCTCATAAGCAATCAGAGATGCTTGGGATTCTCTGTCAAAAGCAATTGTTTGCAGCTTACACTTTGCAGGTTACACTTTGGCTGTTTCTGGGCTGCATTCAGCACTATAGTTGGAGGCTTTCTCCAATAGGTTGATTCCCCAGAGGATTTTACTTGGGTAAAAGAAGAAGCTACATCCTCAGAGCAGGCAAGAGTTGATTTGAACACCTCCAACCCAAGATTCTCTAAGTGGTCGCTGGGATGTTTCACAGCTTCACATCACTGCTTCATACAGATGTCCTTTACTCTTTTCTCTGTAATCTGTACATTGTTCAGGTTCCTATTGCTCTTAACAGACTGCAGCTAGGTCTTGATAGCCAATGGGTGATGATGATAGTTGGGGACCAAGGAGGGGTATGTTGTGCAGTCCCTGGCAAAAAAGGTGTGCTGGGGTGTTGCACAGTGGGGTAGTTGCAACCCCCTCCTGGTTGCTATTGGCCTGAGCTTGGCCCTCTCCCAAGCTTGAGGTTGGGGGTGGGGGGCAGTGGCCCAGGGGCATTTCATGTGCATGGATGGGCTGCCAGGCCTGAGAGGTTCTGGCTGCCATCTTGGCTACCTGTTTAAATTTCCCCTTACTTTTCTGATTTCAGAATTTTGAAATTTACATGGAAGCACCAAGTTTCTTAGTAAAATGAGAATACCCAGAGTTATGTTTAAATCCCTGCACTGAGACCTCCATCACCAACAGTCTGCTGTCCACAGCCATGTTGTCATCATCTTGGCACCGAGGTTATTTTCTTTCTTACTTGCCAAGTCCTGAGTTCAGTGTTTTTAGATCAATATAGAAGTACCTAAGGTCAGGGAGATATTCATCTTGTCCGATAAGGTTTCTCACATGGTCCAGTGATGGCACTCAGTCTTCTGGGAGCCCACCCACCCCAGGCTCCAAGACAGCTGCCCATGGCATGCCTCACTCTGTCTCCATAACTTTTCTTTCCTTTTTTAAATATTTTGTTTATTATTTTGTTTATTATTTTTATATTATGTGTATGCGTGTACTGCCTGCACCCGTGTCATGCAATGCCAATGGAAGACAGAAGAGACTGTTGGATCCCCTGGAACTGGAGTTATGGACAGTTGCTGACTGCCAATGTGGGTGCTGTGATTTGAACCCAGGTTCTCTGCAAGAACAGTCAGTGTTCTTGGCCACTGAACCATCTCTCCAGCCCCCATCTCTCTCTCTCTCTCTCTCTCTCTCTCTCTCTCTCTCATCTTTCTTTCTTGCCAAAAGCTTACAGTGCATATTGCATATGAAATGTCCTTTGAAAAAGAAATTAAATTCGTATTCAATTTCCTATCAGTCAACAAAATCTGGTAGATCACATAGGCTACACAAAGCTCAAGATACATAAGGAATAAAAAGACAGTCACATATACCTACTCTAGAGGATTTTTAATGACATTATATAGTGCTTGCCAGAAGTATCCACTTCTTGTAAGTTTATAGTTCAATGGTTCTCAACCTCAGTTCCACAAAAATTCTGGGTGTTCTAAGAAGGTACAAATAATCCAGATCCTACTTAAAGTTCCTCATAAGCAGAAATTTGAAACTCCCTTCTAAGGAAGTCACTACAAAGTATGATTGTGTTCTACACATAATATTTTGGCCACAGTGCTGTTTTTTTCCTTCTTAAAAAAACCAAAGTCCTTTTTTTACCATATGATTTTCATTCTTGTACATCTAGAGATTCATATGTAGTATGTGTAATTTCAAAAAAATGCTTGCTAACCAAAATAAAAGGAAAGGAGAAATCTGATGGTGCAGCATTCCGAAGGTCTCCTGGGATTGTGCTCATTAGAAAAAGGACATTTCAGTGAAGGTGAGATACAAAGGGTTCAAATAATAGTAGCTGCATAATTTGGCAGGATGAATGCAAAATCAAAATATGAGTCCTTTATTCAATAAACTATTTAGAAATTTAAAACAGTGATAGCATGTAGCTCTTCTTAGTGTGGGCCCTGTGTGTTCAGCGCTTCTGCGATGTTGCTGAAAATCAGGCCGATGACAGCAGTTGATTACGTTTTTTTGTTTGTTTGTTTGTTTTTTATCTTTCTAAAAAATTCAAAATCTTGTTTTTAGTTTTTATTGCCGTCAGAGGTAATATTGCCAAGTTTTGACCACAGTTGTAAAGTTTAAATGGAATCTAATTTCTCAAATACCTTCGATGATTTAGCAAAGCCCTTTGCAGAGAGTACAGTAATTCAGTTCATCAGACAACAAAGCCCATTAGCAGATATTTCCAAGACACCACTAAAAGGCAAGGATAAAGGAAATATAGAGATTGATACTCATTCATAATTAGCACACAAACCTTTGAGTGCAGATTACAACAGGATTATGTGAATTAAAGAAATACATTTGATATTTGTTTTATAGATTTCTCAGTGCTTATTATACTTACTTGAAGTATGTATGCATTAGTTTAATACTGTAAGCTTGTAATTGAAACAAATAGCTGAAATCCATTTATAACATCTGAAAGTAAAAAGATTAGTTTACAAGCATATCTGCATCCATTTACAATCTATATAAACTGGAAATCTTATCATCCTATTTTCTCTATTCTCTGCAAAAAGAAAAAATTTTATCCTTTAAATCTGTATCACTAG
>NW_008348580.1:1277428-1279111 GCF_000622305.1 Nannospalax galili | reverse complement strand
CATATTATGTTTGCTTCTTTTTATTTAGAACAATGTTATAGTTATATTTAACTCTTTTGGAAAGAATGTGTTTTTTAATATTGAAATTATCTACTCTAAAATTGCAAATTCCCTCTGCATTTCATTATTTGAATTAAATTGGTTGTAGACTCCTCACTTATTCAGTTATGATTCAAATGATATGTTTAAGTTAATTTTTTTCTTTTTTCTTTTTTTCTTCTTTTCAATAGATATTTGAGTCCACATTTCACAAATTTAGGATGCCTTAACTACATTGTATCTCACCATTGTTCATTTATATGAGCACTTGTCCAGCATCAAGATTCATGCACTTATTCTCTCCTTCACATATGTATTGTGTAATGGGAATATTCTTTTTGTGGTGTTTTTGAGACAGGGTCTCCCTTGATATCCCCAGCTGGCCTGGAACTCAGTGTGGAAACTATCCCATCCTGGCTTTGATCTACCTTTCTCTTCCAAGGGCTGGAATTAAAGGTATATGATGCCATGTCCAACTTGTAACACTATTTTTATCTTCAAATTATAAACTAGCACTGTATTGGCATTAAAATTAATAAATGTTTAAATAATAGGGAATCAGTTTTATAAAATAATTTTCTGAAAAAAGTATTAAAATTATTTTTCACTATACATTCACTACCATTTCTTCAAATCAATTTAAAATAAATGATGTACTATTCAAAAATAAAATACATTCTCCTTCAGTATTCTCCCTTAAAGTCTCACTTATGTCAACTTGGTTAACACTGGTACCATTATTTTCTCATACATTTCATTTATACATTTGTGCTTTTGCCATTTCTAATTTTCTTTCATTCTCCACTTGGCTTAATCTGATCCCCAAGTTTTCCCAACTTCCAGTCAGAATTTCTCAATTCTTCATACCCCTTTATCTTCAGAAGCCTTTTACCTAGTGGCCTTAATCCTTCTCATCTGTAGCTAAGCTTTGTCCCTGATGCTGCCCTTCACAGACCTGCACAATTTCAGTCATTGTTTTCATGGTTATTGCCTTCATCACTTTGGATATATTTTCTGCTGTCCATGCATATTCAAGATCATTTGCTTTTATTGTACTGCATGACAGTTTCTCTGGGTATAAAAGTTTGAAGATGTTGCCACTTTTCCATAGAGCGTCAAGCAATGCAAATAAAAACTATAAGACGTGTATGATTTCATTTATATAGATAGATTTTCATTCCTCTAAGTGATTACAAGAACTTTTGTCTCTCTTTAATGGCATAAAATTTTACACTAGCATTCTATTTAAAAAATTGTAAACTTATTGAGTCTCACAAACAGGGACATCTTTACTATTGTCAGTGCATATGTGTCTCACATTTCTGTTCCATTTTACATTTGTTGAACAATTTGGATATGGAATTTATTAATGTATATGTTTACATTTCATGTTTTTCAATATTTTAGTTTTTGAATTTTGTTTTCTATTTTTCACTCATTAAACTAGTGAATTATTTCCATACTCCCATCCCAAATCTCTGAGTTTTCTTTTTCTTCCTATCTAGTGACAATAGTTTAATACTGTATTTGTTTTTTCTAGATGCAATACATCCCCAATTAGATAATTGGGATTACATTATAATATTAGTTCATCAGATGTGTATTTTTTCTGCATATATTCTTAATGGCAGGAATTAATGAATT
>NW_008348580.1:1265537-1272514 GCF_000622305.1 Nannospalax galili | reverse complement strand
GGGGGAGATGGAAGGGTGAGCGCAGCTGGCGGAGTCAAGGTGAGGAGGGCTGCATGGTAGACTTACCCCCAGAGAGGCCTGAGGGCGGGAGAGCAGACCAGGAGAGTTAGCCAGTGGTGCAGGTCCGGGAAGCAGGGAGAGGTGAGGGCGGGGCCAGATCCCGTGGAAGCAGTCCTCCTGGGGCCTGAGGAAGGCACCAAGCTGGCCTGGTGGAAAACGATCAGCAAGCAGCACCAGTTCCCCAGGTGTCTGGGGACCCAAGACCAGGAATGGCGCAGGGCCCAAACCAGGAGCAGAGAACAGCGGTGGAGATGGAAGGGTGAGTGCGGCTGGCGGAGTCAAGTCGCGGAGGGCTGCACGGGAGACTTACCCCCAGAGAGGCCTGAGGATAGGGTCGAAGGCCAGGAGAGTTAGCCAGTGGTGCAGGTCCGGGGAAGCAGAGAGAGGTGAGGGCGGGGCCAGATCCAGTGGAAGCAGTGCTCCTGGGGCCCACGGAAGGCACCAAGCCGGTGGGGGTGAACAGGGTCAGGGAGCAGCAGTGGCTCTCCAGGTGTCTGGGGCCCCAAGACTAGGAATGGCACAGGGCCCAAGCTAGGAGTAGAGAACAGCTGGGGAGATGGAAGGGTGAGTGCGGCTGGGGGAGTCAAGTCGCGGAGGGCTGCACGGTAGACTTACCCCCAGAGAGGCCTGAGGGCAGGAGCTAATTACGTTTTTAATCTTAATGGAGATGGTTTTACTTAATTCTGTTTGAAAGTTGGTTTCTTTAGCTTTCAGTTATTCCCTCTTTTGACTCCTACACAGACCATCTGAAATACTGTCATCCTTCTTGCTCTTGTGTCGATCAGCATACATGACTTCAGTGTTGTAAATTTTCATTTCTTTATTGACAATTCTCTATAAAATTTGAACAATCTGAGGTGAAGACTATGATGGTTAATCTTGATTATCAAGTACATTATTTTGAAATGTACAAAGAGAATGGTAAGTCACACCCATGAGCATGTCTGTGAGAGTGTTTCCAGAGATTAACTAAGAGGAAAAGCCCACTGATGTGGTCCGCTGATAACATAACCTGCAGTTCAAGATCAAATAAAAAGGTATAAAAGAAGAGAGCTACCTGAGAGATTCTCTGTCTCTCTCTCTCTCTCTCTCTCTCTCTCTCTCTGTCTCCCTCTCTTTCTCTCTCAACATGTCCTGGTCTCTTTCTTAGGGCCACACTCCATTGCGTACGGAAGACTGGCAACGCATCTGTGTGTGGTTGGTAACTATAATCTATAACACCGTCTTACTTTCAGAAGGGAGTAAGAATAAGGGATAAGAATTTGATGTAGCCCAGGGGAAAATAGATTCATTAAAAGACCATCAAATGAGCAAAAACTGTCCTTTATGTCCCTCTGACCAAATTAGTATAGGCCTCAAAGTATGTCTGTTAAACATCCAAGAAGGTTAGTCCACCAGTCTGGTACTTTTAATTACTGTGTGTCATGTAGATAAATCTTGGGCAAAGACCAATTGTTCTCAGATAAACCTTACCTAGACATATATTTCTTGATCTGGTATGTATAATTTGGCAGTAGGTTGTTGGACTAATATAGTTCCCTCTGGTTTTTAAAACTAGCTAGGCATAATTTATCTCTTGCATTGTCTAACCCCTCCATCATGGTTTTCCTACTTAAGGTGCCCCCATTGTCCCCCTTTCTCCCTTAATAATACCCTTCTCCTACAGTCCTACCTCTCTTGAGCTCCTTCTTTCCCTTTATCCCCTAGGACCCTTGTATACCCTTCCCTCCCCCCTCCTCAAACTAACCCAATTTTTATCCATATCTCCCTTATTAAGGCCTGTTTCCTCCTGTTCTTCTCTTTCAGGTTCTTTCTTTTCCTTTACCTCCCTGGTTCCTTTCCATTATCCTGGTTCCTGTGGTTAGGTCTGGATTCATACTCACTTACCAGGATTTGGTTCTAGGATCCACATATGAGGGAGAACGTACATCATTTTTGTTTTTTTCTGAGTCTGTGTTACTTCACTTAATATAACAGTGAAGTAGGAGGGCTTATTGCCCTCCTAAGTCGACTAGTTCCAGGGGACTATGACCATCTCTCAAAATGTCCTGTAATTGTGGTGGGTCACCTGTTCTCTTGATCAAGGAGGCCAGGGAGACCCCACAAGATAAACATGAACCAGTGTCTAGTCTACAAAGAGGAGAATCAACACAGAGGAAAACATTTCCTCCATGCATCCAAGTGAAGCAAGCCATGGTCAAGCAGGACCTTTGACTTATCTTCCCATAGGTGGAACTAGTAAAAGAAAGGAGCCAGGGGCTCCTCCCAAGCCCATGTGACCCCTGAGGAACAGATCCTCAAATGGCCTAAAAAGTAAAAATAAATTGGTTTACCTGGGCCAACTGTATGGCCTTAAACACCCAAAAGAAAAGTATAACCAAAGATTAAAGGGGTCAATATAAATTTTTAAGAGTCCATATGTATAGCTAAAGGCTACATAACAAGCAACAATGCCAGCTAGGGAAAACATTCATTTGCGTTGTTGGATAGGGTGACCCAAGGGACTCCCAGATAGCAACCCAGCATAGAACTGGGAAAGTGAACAGCAGACCCCAATCTTATCCAAAGGAATATTTGTGGTTGCTGGCTGTGGCTGCTCTCCTCTGGCTATGGCCACCCTCCTGCTCTCTTAGTTCCTCCGATCAGTCATCTGGTCCAGACCCCAGGGCTGGTGAGGAGTCTGCATCAGCGTTGCCGCATTCAGACACAGAAGACCAGGTTCAGTGACACATATCTGCTTTATTGCAAGAAAGCATGGCATTATATAAGGGTAATAGTCCAATAATAACACAGCATATGTAATCCCTTATTAGCATGGCAGACTAGTATCCTATTACAATCTAGCAGGCCAGATGCCCTATTAGCATGATAAGTTTCAGTTTCTAAACAGGAAGCAATGCATTCCAGCATGATAGGTATGTAAGGCAAAAGGCAAAATCAGTCATAAGATTTTCCACAACATCTCCCCTATTTTTTTCATTTTTAAGAGTGAGGCACAGTTCAGAATATATACTGATATCAGTCCAGGGGCTGCATGTGGTGGCATAGGCAAGGGATTGATCCCTATTGTGGGCCCCATCCTTCAAGATGGCGAGTTCTCTTGAGAGCAGGCTAGGCCAACTCCATGTCAACCAGTAGGAGTCGAGGTTCTTTGTCTCGGCATTGTTGTCCCCACCTCAAGGATCACCCAACATTATGGACTGTGCCTGTCTTAGGTTGTCCCATCTTTCGGGCTCTTACCCATCATTGACTACCAGCCCTCGAAAGGTGAGCCCCTTGATATGGTCCAGCAGAGGGAGAGGCAGTGTATCAAGCTTTGGCCCATGCAAAGGCCTCTTAAGGGGCTAAGAATTCAATAAAAACCAATGGAGCAGGGTCATCCCATCTGGGGTAATGATGGGGATTAGGGAGTGGCAAGTGGTCTCACAGTCTGCCAACAGGAGTATATATCGCAAGGCATTTCCTGTGGCTCTGGCAGTCAGGCCGTTGTCTCAGGTCCATTGCATGGTTGTTCCATAAGATTTTACACTTATGCTCAAGCCTAATTTTCATATCTCTATTATTATAGGTTGGTAAGGCAAGGAACAACGGGTCCTTGTTTGCAGAGACATGCCTGGCAAGATCTGGAGGCAGGGCAACAGCTAACTGAACCAGAGAAATATGAGTTTTAACAAAATTATCAAGACCCTTAACAATGCAGGTTCCAAAAATCAGGAGTTAGCAGTAATGAAGGCACACATAATAAGGAACACAGACAAAGGCCTTCCTCTGGATTGAGGACTTAGCTTAGCTAATATCTCTGTTTGTGGAGAGAGATGTTTGAGGTCTCCCCAGGTTGGTGGCTTTCATGGTCTCTGAGATCGGTCTCTCAGTGGTTGAGAGGTACAATGCTTCCTCCAGGGTCAGGGCTGCCATCTCTGGGGTTGGTTGTTGTGGAGGGAGGTTTTCCATCACAGGCAATTCTGATGTTCAGGGCTGGGATCCCAATGGGGGCTGGAACATTATCTGGAAAGACACAGCATAGCCTCATCCTTGTGTTAATAATAGGTGTGGACCTTTCCATTCACTTGTGAGAGGGTCCTTCCATATCACCGTGGGGGCAGAAGTGGCCGAGTGAATGCCCCCCAATGCTTTATTGCTGGTGGGAAGCCATTGGAGTCAAATTTTAGAAAATTTAATACAAATAGAGCTTGTTTTATAACAAAATTGGGGTCCTTATAGCAGGGGCCTTTATCACTGTCTTCCCTTATTTCTGTATTTGTTTAGTGAGTGTTTGGTGGGAACATTCAACAATCCCTTGACCCTGAGGATTGTAAGGGATACCAGTTATATGCCTAATATTCCAGTCTGAGCAAAAATGGCTGATTTTAGCAGAAACATAACAAGGACCATTATCTGTTTTTATTTGCCAAGGAACTCCCATAAGGACCATGGCATATTTGATAGTCCTTATGGCATGAGAAGCCATCTCACCAGAGTAGGCCAATGCAAAATGGACATTGGAATAAGTTTCAATAATATGATGGATATACTTGAGCTTGCCAAAAGAAGAAAAATGAGTGATGTCAACTTGCCATATCTTGTTGGGGCCAAGACCTCTAGGGAGGGTCCCAGTGGGTTGTAATGGCCCCAAAGGTAGAAGAGGGGCACAAGAAGAACATGCACATACCAAATGTTTACAGCTCTGAATCAGCAAGTTAGGGAGGAGCCTATGTACAGCTTGGGGAGAAAGGTGGAAGTGGGCATGTAAGTCTCTAGCCTGTTGAATTAGGGTGGAGTCTAGGGTGGCACTCAAAACCAGTTTGTCAATGGTGGCATTGCCCTCTGCCAGAAGCCCCGGGAGATTGGTATGAGACCGCAAGTATTGAATATACCAAGGGGCAGAGTGCTCAAATAATCCTTGGTTTAGCTATTGCTTCTGTGGAATCACCACCCTGCTCTGCACCCACCGCCATCGTCTTCAGGAGTGGGGCTGGCTTGGGGCCACCTGCAGATGCCCTCTGAAGGCCATGTGGGCTGCTCCAGCTGGTCCTGCAAAAGCTGGCCTTGGCTCGTTGGGCTCGGGCTCGGGCTCGGGCTCTGAGTCTGTTTGCCAGGTGGAGTCGCAGTCCTCCATGGTGGTGGGCTCACAGAAGCTGACCCCGCCAAGCAGGTTGCCCACTGAAGAGGTAGCAGTGGGCTACACCTAGGGCCCTTGCATGGCTGCGATCCTCTTAGGCGCTGGGCGGCAGCTCGCGTGGCCCAGGCCACACAGACTCAGTGTGGCCTACTCTGCACCGCACTTGTGGGGAGGAGCCTGCCGCCCTGGGGCTGCTGCACACACATGAGCCCACCCATCTCCACCCAGCCTCCCACCCCTGCCCAGTGCCACCCCCATGCCTGAGCACAGCCACTTCGGTCCCCAGGAATCTCTGCCTTCCCTTGGCCTTGGCCATCCGGAGGAGTGGCTGGGGGTCTGCTTCCTTGAAACCAGTGTAAGGTGGCGGAGGGTAGCCACTGCCCCATAATGGCAGAGCAGAGATGATCTTGACTTCCTGCTTTTCATCAGGGGAGTTCTCAAACCCCAATTCCTCATTTTTTATATCATCGACAGTCATACTTTCATCAGAACAAGAATCCGTTAGTTTTGTTTTAACTGGAAATGCCTGGGACAGGCCATCCTCAGAGTCCTGTTGTGTTTGCTCATCTATCTCCTTTAATAGAAGATTGTTCTGTTTAGGGGTTTGGGGGGAACCCCCTGAAGGGAGGCTAGAATGGCTGTCATATGGGGTAGAACAGCCCAGACTGTGGGAGTCCCTCCCTGACTTCTCTATGTCAGGCCAAGAATAAAATGAAAGCCCATTGTTCGGGATCCCAGCAACAGGAATCTGTAAACCAGGGGGCAAGAGCTAGTACTTCATCTAAAACCTTAGTTACATCCTTTTCTGTTACCCTAATTTGCCTACTCCTGAGGAGAGAAACCAGTGCAGCAGCACAGGGGCCATCAGCAGCTGGATGACTATTCCCCATACCAGAGGTCACTCATCCTGCAAGACATACCCAAAGGGACTCAGGAACCATTCAAGGCGATGATCGGCAGACAGGAGTGGCACACCAAACTGAAGATTGTGAGCCAGAAGAAAAAGCAGAACAAAATGAAAGCAGCGAGCAACCACGGGAAGAGCACCTAGAAAGGGGGCATCGGGAGCCCAAGGTGTTACAGCTCAAAGTGTTACAGCTCTGTGGGGAGGGGGGGTCCCAGCCCCATGTTTGGGCTCCAGATGTGGTCACTGGCTGTGGCTGCTCTCCTCCGGCTATGGCTGCTCTCCTGTTCTTAGTTCCTCTGATCAGACATCCGGTCTGGACCCCAGAGCTAGTGAGGAGTCTGTGCCAGTGTCACCTCATTCAGATGCAGGAGACCAGGTTCAGTGACATAGATCTGCTTTATTGCAGGAAGTACGGGCTTATATAGGGGTAATAGTCCAATCATAACACAGCATATGGGATCCCTTATTAGGATGGCAGACTAGTATCCTATTACAATCTAGTGGGCTAGATGCCCTATTAGCATGATAAGTTTCAGTTTCTAAACAGGAAGTAATGCATTCCAGCATGATAGGTATGTGAGGCAAAAGGCAAAATCAGTCACAAGATTTTGCACAACAAATACTGACAACTGATTGCTGCTAGATGAGGAACAGCTGACCTTGCTAAAACAAAGACCTCTAGATAGGCTGACTAGATTCAGCGATGGCCAAGCACTGGGGAAAGGCTGGGGGTGTCAACAACACAGTGGACAGTAAAAGGGACGACAGAGTATGTGGGCTCCAGTGGGGAGAGGGAGGCTATGGGAAGGTGCCATCTGGGAAGTAGGTATATAGTTGAATAAGATGGTTTGGGATGTTCTGTGTGATACACACACACACACACACACACAC
>NW_008348580.1:1259070-1265464 GCF_000622305.1 Nannospalax galili | reverse complement strand
GGTGATAAACATTACCATTGAAATCTACGTGATGTCTTTATAGTCATACACAGGTGCCAAGGATCCAAATGCAACTGATTATGACTAGTAATAATCAGATACATACAGATTAGAGTTGCATATGCCAACATCTCAGTGTTATTAGCGTAAACAATGAGTCTTTCTGTAAGAAAGAGTATATTTTAGAATGAAATGGAGATCTGTCTTAAAGGTTAAAAACTCATTCAATTTTATGTCTTACAGGGATTATACTAAGATCAATATTGTATAACTGTATTAATTCAACAGCGAACCTAAAAATTTTATAGCCACTTTTGAAAGAGATGTATCTTTGCTCTGGAAACTGTTATGGAATATGTTAAATCTGTAATGAAATGTTTCTTCTAAAAATATTTTAAAATATTTTAAAAAGACCATTAAATGCATTAAACAAACATGTTGAATATAACTTGAGGTTGCATCACCCCAGTAAAGGGTAGAGCAGGTCCAACCTCTCCATACCAGACAACTGCCTTCACTTTGAGGTACAATGAAGTAGTAAATCCAATTTTACAAGTTTGCCATGTAAAATTTAATGAGTAACAAATGTAAAAAACACAGTTGAATGAAAGTTCCTTTTCAAGAATTAGGGAAAAGTGCTGTCAGATTTCTTTTTTATGAATTAGACATAATTTGTGTCTTTCTGGAGTTTATTATGAGAATAAATGAATCACACTTAAAGGTATGTATATGTAATCATAATACTCTATTTAAAATAATTCTTATTCAGAGTTGTGCCCATATACATATTTTTGCATGAGGAAACTGAGGTTCAGAGACAGGAAGGGATCTGCCATGCAGGCAAGAAGTAACAAAACCAGAACTGGAATCTTTGTCTGCACAATTACACACTTTAATAATCAAACATTGCACTTGTTCCAAACCAATTTTAAAAGCATCTCTAGATGCTAGTAACATTACCTTCCTTAAGCAGAATCATTGATTTCATTTTAAATTTTTTTTCTAAATTTTAGATAATAGCTTATCACAGGTAAAAGCTAAGATTTGAGCAGGAGATCTACCAATTCAAATCTAGATTTCTGAAACTGCTATTCAAATGAAGCTATATATACAGTGACAGGGATGTACCAGTAACTTAAAGCCAGTTCAATTACTGGTTTATACAGTCTCTCACTCAGAATTTTTAAAAAATAAATAAATCCCATAATTATCATGTCAATCAATAATTATGTTGTATTTTGTCAATATCAGAGATGGTCATTTATTCAATTAAAATATTTAAAACTTGTTGCTAGAGCAATCACTCAGAAAATGTGCTTGCCATACAAACCTGACAACAGAAGTTTGATCCTCAGAAGCCATGTAAAGGTAAAAGGAGAGAATTAACTTCATAAATTTGTCCTGTGACCTCCACACATGCACTGTGATGCATATGCACCCCTCTCCCCCCAACACCATACACACAATAAAAATATTTTAAACAGCAAGGCTCTTTGCATGCCCCCAGATCTGTGAGCTTTCCCAGACCTACTGTGGTGAATTCTCTTTCCCATACCTCCCTGCATCTAGCCACCTCCCTTCCACCAGGACCTTTGTTTCCCCCACCTCCAGATCTGCAAGCTTTCCCAAACCTGCTGTGTTGAGTTCCTTTTCCTATGCTTCCTTGAGCCCGACCATCTTAGCTCCTAGACCTGCTCAGGTTGCTAGACACTTGTCTCCCTAGACGTGTGAGCTTTCCCAACCTGACCTATCAGCCACCCTGTTCACTAAGCAACCACCCAGCCCATCCTGCTATTCCAGGACTACGAGGAGTCAAGTCTAGAACCTCAATTCAAAACTTGCTTCTATCCCTAGCTTAACTGTGACCATTTATACCCCATTTTCACATCAACATAAAGTGGATCCCAAACTGAACACCAAGCACTTCTCAGCTGGGCCATAATCTGACAAGTTGGCGAAACATAAAACAAAAATACAAACATTCAACAAAGACAAGATAACTTATCTATACCAAGAAATATCACCACACAAGTCCAATTCCTAAGTCTCACTGAAAAAAAACACACAAAGTCATGCTGGCATGGCCACCCATGCATACCAAATTAGAGTCATGCCAGCATGGCTGCCCACAAACACCAGTGGGGCAGAACCAAGTTGGCCTGGCCACCCATGTGCTTCAGTGGCACCTGTGGTCAGCCTGGCCATCATCATCAACCAGTGGCTGTTAAGACCTGGATGTAGTCCTCATCAGTGATAAGAACCCAAGAATTCTACAGATTTCAGAAGTTAAGCTAGAGGAAACTGGTATAAAGCTGTCATAGGAAGCTATGAGACTTCCTAATTGCCACTCTTGTATGGAAGGCCTATAATCGAACTGCTGCCTGCTGTGAGGACCCAGCTTCTTCTTTTACCCACAGTAAAACCCTGTGTGAAATCAACCTGTTGAAGAATGCCCTGGTCCACATTGGGGTCATTGGGTCAAGTGAAGCCTGGAAACAACCAAAGTGTAGCTTGCATATAAGGGCTGTGAACAACTGACTTTAATGAAGAAACTGAAGCATTTTTAATCACTGAGAAAGAGAGAAATTCCTACTTGACATTCCCAAACAGTGTGTAACAAAAACAGAAAATAAGTGTGAAAATCCCATTAGAAGAAACCTGGGCATGTTCTGACCTGAAATCACAAGAGAAAGGGAGTGGATCCACACTCTGGCACATATGTGTATGAGAATTATAGATCACTGACACTTTAATGAGATATGGTTTCTCTGGCACCCAGGTCAGATATGTTATGTAAGATGGATGGGATTGTTTTCATCTGCTAATGGAAGACATGAAATCTGCTGTGAGGGTGGGGAGGGTGGGGGTGGTAAAGTGAGAACAGAGAGAGAAGGTCTGAATATAATCAAAGTACAGTGTATGAAATTGTTGAATTATTTAAAAAAACACACAAACAATATGAATAACCAAGAAAATATGTCTACTCCAGAAATTTGCAACTCCATCATAATGTTTCTTCCTGAGAATGACAACTTACTGGATGCACAAAACAATGATTTCAAAATAGCAATTATAAATACGTTCAAGAAACTAAAGGAGACATGCATAAAAAACAGAATGAAGAACGTGAAAACAGTTAAATAAAATAACTAAAATAATTCAAAATATGAAATTAGAATCAAAAAAGAGATATAATCACTGAAGAAAGACAATCTGAAGTAAAACATGAAATTAAAAAAAAAGCTCAAGAACTCAGAAAACCTTAGAGAAAAGAAGAAAAAAGGAAGTGGAAAAAATGAAACAGAGACCATCAGATCTTGAAGACAAGCTTGGGGAAATGAATCAGTCAAAGACAATATCAAATCTAAAATAACCTAGGAACAGAATATCCAAGACCTATAGGATACAGTAAAAAGACCCAACTTATTAACCACAGGCATAGAAGGAGAAGAAACCCAGGTCAAAGGCATAGAAAATATTTTTAATAAAATCATAAGAGAAAAATTTCTAAATCTAAGGAAAGAGATCCATATCAAGGTACAAGAGGCATACAGAATGCCAAGTAGACAGGACCAGAAAAGAAACTCACCATGATGATATAATAGTCAAAACACTAAATGTACAGAACAAAGAAAATACATTAAAAAGCTGTGAAAGAGAAAGATCAAGTAACATATTAAAGGCAGGGCCATCAGAATAACAGCTGACTTTTTCATGGAGACTATGAAAGCTTGGACCAATGTTTTACAAGTCATGAAAAAACAGATTCAAACTCAGACTATACCCAACAAAACTATCAATTGTGATTGAAGAAAGAAAAAACTTTTCATAACAAAAACAGATTTCAGGAATTTTTATCCATGAAACCAACTCAACAGAGAATACCCTATGGACTACTTTGGCCTGAAGAGAAGATTAAACACACTCAAGAGGGTACAAAGAAAAAATGAATTATCATAGAACATTCAACCAAAAGATGTCTAAGAAAACATCACTAAACACGAACATAACAGGAATTAAAAAACATTGATCAATAATAACTTTCAATAATAACGGTCTTAAGACCTCCAATAAGACAAAGATACAGGGCTGGAGAGATGGCAGTTAAGAGCACTGACTTCTCTTGCAGAGGACTTGGGTTCAATTCCCAGAAAGCCCATGACAACTAACAACCATCTGTAATTCCAGTTCCAGGATATCTGATGCCCTCTTCTGACCTCTGCAAGCATTGAATGACATGGGTGCACTTACACAGGTGCAGGCAATATACTCATACACATAAAGTAAAAATAATAAATAAAATATTGTTTAAAAAGACAAAAACTGATTGAATTGGAAAACAAGATCTATCAATTTGCCACCTCTCATCAATAATGATTGAGGCCACCTTAGGGTAAAAGGATGGAGAAAGATATTTCAAGCAAATGGATCTAAGAAACAGGCTGACCTATTCTAAAATTTGTCAAAATAGACTTCAAAAAATACTAGGCAGAAGATACAGAAAAAGACACTTCATACATATTAAAATAAAAGTCCACCAAGAAGACATTGCAATCCTAAACATATATGAATAACAGACCAGGGCACAAAATTTCATAAAATTTTTTTAAAAAAAATTTATTAGACCTAAAACCACACATTGATTCCAACACAGTAATAGTGAGAGATTTAATATACTGCTGTCACCAGAAAAAAACAAAAACAAAAACAAAGAGAAACCCTGTAGTTAAATGACACCATAAATCAAATGGACCTACCAAACATCTATAGAACATTCCACCTAAACACCAAAGAATATACTTTCTTCTCAGTAGCCCAAAAGACTTTCTGTAAAATCAATCACAGATTTGGACAAAAAATAAGCTTCACAAATTTAGGAAAATTTATATATCACCTTGTATTATATCTGACCATGAAGGAAAAAACCTAGTTATCAATAATAAAAATTGAAGAAAAAGAAATGCTGGGCCTCTAGGACCCACCACAGGCCTCTCTCCAACCCAGAGGCCTCTCTCCAGGGTAAGTCCATTGCGCTCTCTCTGCCTTGACTCCTCCAGCCTCATTCACCTCCTATCTCCTCCACTGGTCTCTCCTCCTTCTTTGGGGCCTGTCCCATTCCTAGTCTTGGGGCCCCAGACACCTGGGGAACCAATACTGCTTCCTGATCCCTAACATCCAGACCAACATAGTGCCTTCTCTGGGCCCCAGGGGCACTGCTTCTGGACATGGCCCCACCATCACCTCCCTCTGCTTCCCTGGGCCTGCACCACCCACCAGCCTATTTCTGGGAGAGAGGAGCTGACCTTTCCTCTTCCTGATCCTTTGCATCCAGACCAACACAGCTCCTCAGTACAGTCCCCAGGAGTCCTTGGGGCCTCTTCCCACTCCATCTGCCTTTGCATCTCTGGGTGGCACAGCCACCAGCTGCCCTACACCAGCATCTTTCCTGGGCCAGGCTCCCAGGCCAGTCCAACCCACAAATTCCAGAGGCCAAAATCTTTCCTGGAGGGATTCAGACCTTAGGAGAAAACCTGAAAACTTCTGACCCTCATCTGAATTGGGCCTCAGTGGGAACTTCTGAAGACAAAAGCAGTCCAGCCACTCCAATATAAAATCAAAAGAGAGAACCAGAAGCTTAGATGAAGCAGAATTTCAGGCCCAAAAAGTAAACCACAAAGACACATAAAGCTCACAAAAAGAAGGAGGCCTAAACTTGAAGGCCTGAGTTTCACACAAGAATGAGAAACTACAAAAGAAATCCACATGTCAAAATCACAGAGAAAAAATAACAACATGAAAAACCAAATTAACATATCCCCACCAACAATGCGAACCCCCTAGAGACAATGGCAGACATGGGATTCCAAAGAACAATTAATAATATGATAAAAGAATTCACTGAATTTAAAGAACACACAAACAAGGTAATCAAAGAACTGAAAGAAGATAGGGATAAACTTCTGAATGAATTCAAAAAGAGAAATATCGATGAATACTCAGGCTGAAATGAAGAAGGAAGTGAAACACTCAGTAAGCCAATTAGAAACAACAGGAGAAAGCCTCACCAATAGGATGAATGAAATGGAAAACAGAGTATCAAGACTGGAAGATAAAATGGACAAACTAGACCACTCAAGAAAAGATTATGAAAAATTTAAGAAATCACAAGAATGGAATATGTAGGAATTGTGTGACACCATAAAAAGACCAAACTTATGAATCACAGGCATACAGGAAGGAGAAGAATCCCAAGATAGTGTCATGGACCAGATCTTCAACAGAATCACAGAAGAAAATTTCCCAAAATTAAAGAAAGACATGCCCATAAAATACAAGAAGCATATAGAACACCAAACAGATGGGACCAGAAAAGAAACTCTCCAGGGCACATCAC
>NW_008348580.1:1257144-1258983 GCF_000622305.1 Nannospalax galili | reverse complement strand
ATCCAGCCAAAATATCTATTATAGTCTAAGGGGAAAGAAAAACCTTCCCTGACATAAACGGGCTGAAGGAATTCATGTCCATAAAACCAGCCCTTCAGAGAGTTCTGGAAGCAATTCAAAGAGCTGAAGAAAGGAATGTCTATACCCAAGAGGTTGCAGAAAGAAATCCAATGAACGTATAACTGTGGAAAAGTACACCTATATCAAGAATGTAAACAGAAATAAAAATAACAGGATTGAATACCCATCTTTCATTAATAACTTCAAATACTAACGGACTGAACTCCCCAGTCAAAAGACACAGACTATGTGAATGGATTAAGAAACAAAACCCATCTTTTTGTTGTCTGCAAGAAACTCATCTCACTTTTTAGGACAGACACAATCTCAAAGTGAAAGGATGGAAAAAAAAATATACCAAGCAAATGGCACTAAGAAAAAAGCAGGCATAGCAATTCCAATATCTGACAAAATAAAATTTTAACTAAAACTAATCAGAAGAGACAAAGAGGGCAACTTTATTTTGATCAAAAGAACAATGAATCAAGAAGATATTACAATCATGAACATATATTCACCAAACTCTGGTGCACCCAACTTCATAAAAACAATACTATAGGACTTTAAGACCCAAATTAACCACAACTCATTAATAGTAGTGGACTTCAATACCCCCACTGTCTCTATTACATAGGTGCTCCATTAGATAGGTCAACAGGGCAGAGAGTTAACAGAGAGACATCAGAATTAAACATTGCCATGTATCAAATGGACTTAACAGACATCTACCAACTACTCCACCCAAGCACCAAAGGACATGCTTTCTACTCAGCACCCCATGGAACCTTCTCCAAAATCAACTATACTGGGGTACAAAACAAACCTCAACAAATAAGACTCCATGCATTCTATCAGACCACAATGCAATAAAGTTTACAATCAACACCTGAGGAAGCCTAAATCACCACAGGAACACATGGACATTAAACAACACACTCCTGAATGATGAATGGGTCAAAAGAGAAATTAAGAAAGAAATAAAAGTATTCCTGGAATTAAATGAAAAGGACAATACAACATGACAAAACCTCTGGGACACACTGAAAGCGGTCCTTAGAGGGAAGTTTATAGCTCTAAGTGCCTACATCAAAAAATCGGAAAGAACACAAATAAATGACTTAACACTGCAACTCAACACACTTGAAAAGCAACAGCAAACAAAACCCAAACCCTGCAGATAAGAAGAAATAACAAAAAACAGGGCAGAAATTAATGAAATTGAAACAAAGAAAACAATAAAAACATCAACAATTCCAAGAGCTGGTTCCTTGAAAAGATAAACAGACCACTAGCCCAGTTAACCAAAAGAAAGAAAGAGCACCTCCAAATCAACAAAATCAGAGATGAAAGGGGAAACATCACAACAGACACCAGAAAGATACTGAACATTATAAGGGAATACTTTAAAAACCTATATGCTACTAAATTTGAAAACCTAAAAGAAGGGGATGGATATCTAAAGGCATGGGAACCACCAAAACTAAACCAAGAAGAGATTAACAGCTTAAACAGACCCATAACACAAAAAGAAATTGAAACAGTAATACAAAATGTCCCAACTAAAAAAGCTTAGGACCAGATGGATTTAAAACAGAATACTCTCAGACTTTTAAAGAAGATCTGCATCCAGTACTACTTAATTTATTTCAAAAAATAGAAATGGAGGGAGTACTTCCAAATTCCTTTTATGAAGCCAGCATGACTCTAATACCAAAGACAGGTAAAGATACAACCAAGAAAAAAAAAAAAAAAACCAACAACCTAAATAAAAAAAAAAAA
>NW_008348580.1:1256107-1256427 GCF_000622305.1 Nannospalax galili | reverse complement strand
AGAAGATGGAAGGACCTCCCATACTCATGGATTGGAAGAATTAATATTGTGAAAATGATCATCTTACCAAAAGCCATGTTTATAGAATCAATGCAATGCCAATCAAAATCCCCATGATGTTTTTTACAGAATTGGAAAAAAAACTATCCTAAGATTCATAGGGAAGCACAGAAGACCTCGGATATCCAAAACAACCATGAGCACTAAGAGCAATGTCAGGGGGATTACTATACCATATTTCAAGCTGTATTACAGAGGTATAGTCATAAAAACAACATGGTACTGGCACAAAAATAGACCCATAGACCAATGGAACTAAG
>NW_008348580.1:1255103-1255748 GCF_000622305.1 Nannospalax galili | reverse complement strand
GAAGGCAACCAGGGAAGTGAAAACAGAACCCACAGAATGGGAGAATATATTCAGCAGCAACACATCCGAAAGAGGTTTAATATCCAGAATTTATAACGAACTCAAAAAACAGAGAATTAAGACAAGAAGTAACCCAATTAAAAGATGGGCTAAGGAGCTGAACAGAGAGTTCTCAAAAGAAGAAGTAAAGATGGCTAGGAAGCATCTTAAAAGATGTTCAACATCATTAATAAATATGGAAATGCATATTAAAACCAGTTTAAGATTTCATCTTACCCCAGTCACATTGGCTAAGATCAAGAAAACAAATGATACCAAATGTTGGAGAGGATGTGGGGAAAGGGGAACACTCATCCACTTCTGGTGGGCCTGCAAACTGGTTCAACCCATATGGAAAGCAGTGTGGAGAAGTCTTAAAAATCTACAAATGAACCTCCCATTTGACCCAGTTATACCACTCCTTGGCATACACCCAAAGAACTCGTCCTATTGCAGAGACACTTGTATGTCCATGTTTGTTGCTGCTCTTTTCACAATAGCTAAGAGATGGAAGCAACCTAGGTGTCCCTCAATTGATTTGTGGATAATGAAAATGTGGTTCATATATACGATGGAGTTTTACTCAGCAGTAAAGAAAGATGAAAT
>NW_008348580.1:1235609-1255072 GCF_000622305.1 Nannospalax galili | reverse complement strand
GAGGTAAAGGAAAAGAAAGAACCTGAAAGAGAAGAACAGTAGGAAACACACGTTAGTCAGGGAGATATGGATAAAAATTAGGTTAGTTTAACAGAGTGTATACAAGGAACCTAGGGGATAAAGGGGAAGAAGGAGCTCAAGAGAGGAAGGACCATAGGAGAAGGGTATTATTAAGGGAGAAAGGGGGGCAATGGGGGCACCTTAAGTGGGAAAAACATGATGGAGGGGTTAGACAATGCAAGAGATAACACCTAGCTAGTTTTGAAAACCAGAGGGAACTGTATTAGTCCAACAACCTACTGCCAAATTATACATACAAGATCAAGAAATATATGCCTAGGAAAGGTTTATCTGAGAACAACTGGTTTTTGCCCAAGATTTATCTACATGACACACAGTAATGAAAAATACCACACTGGTGGAACTAACCTTCTTGGATGTTTAATAGACATACTTTGAGGCCTATAATAATTTGGTCAGAGCGACATAAAGGACAGTTTTTGCTCCTTGCCCTCCTAGGTTGACTAGTTCCAGGGGACTATGAGCATCTCTCAAAATGTCCTGTAATGGTGGTGGGTCACCTGTCCTCTTGATCAAGGAGGGTGAGGAGGCCCCGCCAATTGAACTTGAATCAGTGCCCAGTCTACAAAGAGGTGGGTCAACACAGAGGGATCATTTCCGCCATGCTTCCAAGCAAAGCCAACCATGGTCAAGCAGGACCTTTGACTTATCTTCACATAGGTGGAACTGGTAAAAGAAAGGAGCCAGGGTCTCTTCCAAAGCCCATGTGACCCCTGAGGAACAGATCCTCAAACAACCTTAAGAGTAAAAATAAATTGGTTTTTCTGGACCAACTGTTTGGCCTTAAACACCCAAAAGAAAGTATAACCAAAGATTAAAGGGGCCAATATAATTTCTTAAGAGTCCATATATATAGCTAAAGGCTACATAACAAGCAACAATGCCAGACAGCCGATACCTTCTTTTAAGTTGTTGGCCAGGGTGGTAACCAGCATAGAACTGGGAAAATGAACAGCAGACCCCAGTCTTATCCAAAGGAATATAGACAACCGATTATGGCTAGATGAGGAACAGCTGACCCTCCTAAAACAAAAACCTCTAGATATACTGACTAGAGTCACCAGAAGGGCAAGTAGTGGGGAATGGCTGGGGGTGCCGACAACACTGCAGACAGGGATATCAGAGCATAAGGTCTCTAGTGGGTGGAGAGAGGCTATGGGAGGGTGCTATCTGGGAAATGGGTGTAAAAAATAAATAAATAATTTTTTTTTAATTGGAAAAATACACAAACTCATGGAAGCTAAACAACACACTACTGAATCAAAATTTAAAAATTTCTATACTTAAATGAAAATGAAGACAAAACACACCAAAATCTATGGGAAACTACAAAGGCAGTCTTCAGAGGAAAATTTATTGCATTAAGTGCCTATGCCACAAAATCAGAAACATCTCATATAAAAAAATTAATGATGTACCTAAAGATCTTGGAAAAACAAGAACAAAAAACACCTAAGAAAAAGTATATAAGAAGAGATAGAAAGAATCAAAGCCCAAATTAATGAAATGGAAGTGAAAAAAACAAAGCAAAAAAATCAATGAAATGACAAGTTGGATTTTTGAAAAGATTAGCATAATTGGAAAACCTTTAGCCAAATTAACAAGTAGAATTTGGGTTGGTACCAAAATTAACAAACTCAGAGATGGGAAGGGAAAAATTACAACAGAACCTGAGGAAAATGCAATGATGTACTTTAACAATCTATATTCCATTACCCTAGAAGATATAAAAGAAATGGCTACATTTCTAGATATGTATGGTCTACGAAAGTTAAACAAAAATGGCATAAATAATTTAAACAGACCCATAACAACCAATAAGATAGAAGCAGTAATTAAAAATCTTCCAACTGAACAGAGCCCAGGAACAGATGGGTACATTGTAGAATTCTACCAAAGTGTCAAATAAGAATGAATAAAAATACTCCTCAAATTATTCCATAAAATAGACAAGGAACACTCCCAAATTCTTTCTATAAAGCTGGTATTACTGTAATGCCAAATCCAGACAAAGACCTAACCGAGAGAGAGGAGAGAGAGAGAGAGAGAGAGAGAGAGAATTCTAGGCTCATTTCTCTGATAAGACAAAAAATTCTCAATAAAATGCTCATGAACCAAAAGCAAGAACACATCAAAAAGTTTATTCACCATTAAGAAATTGGCTTCATCCAAGACATGTAGGGATGTTTCAACATATGTAAATCAATAAATGTAATCCACCACTTAAATGGACTCAAGGTCAAAAACCGCATTAGATGCAGAAAAGGTCTTTGACAAAATCCATTATCCATTCATGATAAAAGTCATGAAGAATATATGAATAGTGGGGACATATCTCAACATAATAAAAATAAGACAATATATAGCAAGTCCACAGGCAACATAAAAATAAATAGAAAAAGACTCAAAGCTTTCATATAAAATCAGAAACAAGATAAGATTGTTCCTGTTTAATATAGTACTTGACATCTTAGCTAAAGTAGTAAGACAAATAAAGGAGATAGAAGTTGAAAGTGAAGAAATCAAAGTATCCTGCTTGAAAAAGATATTCCAAATGGAACTAAAAATGGACAAGTGAACTGTTCTAAGTTTTGACAAAACAGACTTCAAACTAATCACTACTCAGAAGATACAGGGAAAGTCACTTCATACTCATTAAAACAAAAATTCACCAAGAAGATATTACAATCCTAAACATATATGAATCATATATTGAGGCCCCCAATTTCATAAAAGAAACTTCATTAGATCTAAAAATCATACACTCACACCAACACAGTGATAGTGGGTGACTTCAATATTCCACTGTCAATAGACAAATTTGCAGAACAGTATGATTCCATACATAAAAAAATAGAGACTCCACCAGAAGCTCCTAGAGCTGATAAATACATGTAGCAAAGTAGCAGAATAGAAAATTAACACATAAAAACCAATAGCCTTCCTATATACCAGCAACAAACATATAGTGAAAGAAATTAAGGTCAAGAATCAACAAGTGGGTCCTCATTAAACTAAAAGGTTTCTGTACAGCAAAAGAAATAACCAAGGAAGTGAAGAGAAAGCCCACATAGTGGGAGAAAATCTTCACCAGCAGCACATCTGACAGAGGTTTAACATCAAGAACTCAAAAAACAAAGAATCAAGGAAGCAAATAACCTAATTAAAAGATGGGCTAAGGATCTGAACAGAGAGTTCTCAAAAAAAGAAATAAAGATGGCTAAGAAAAATCTTAAAAGGTGTTCGACATCATTAGTAATTAGGGAAATGCAAATTAAAACCCTGTTAAGATCTCATCTTACCCCAGTCAGACTGGCTAAGATCAAGAGAACATATGATACTAAATGCTGGAGAGGATGTGGGGAAATGCTCATCCACTGCTGGTGGGATTGCAAACCTGTGCAAGCCCTGTGGAAAGCAGTGTGGAGAACTCTTAAAAAACTAAAAATGATCCTATCATTTGACCCAGTTATACCACTCCTTGGCATATACCCAAAGAACTTGTCCTATTGCAGAGACACTTGTACATCCATGTTTGTTGTTTCTCTTTTCACAATAGCTAAGAGATGGAAGCAACCTAAGTGTCCCTCAGTTTTTGAGTGGATAATGAAAATTTGGTTCATTTATACGATGGAGTTTTACTCAGCAGTAAAGAAAGATGAAATCATGAAATTTGCAGGTAAATGGATAGAACTAGAAACTGTTATACTAAGTGAAGTAACACAGACTCAGAAAAACAAATGATATATGTTTTCCCTCATATGTGAATTCTAGCACCAAATCCTTATATGTGAGTATGTACCCAGAAGCAACTCCAGGAATCAGAATAATGGAAACAACTAGGGAGGTAAAGGGAAAGAAAGAACCTGAAAGAGAATAACAGTAGGAGGCAGATGTTATTATGGGAGAAATGAACAAAATTGGGACTATTTAAATGGGAGCAGGGAGGAAGGGTTATACAAGGAATTTTGGAGATAAAGGGAAAGAAGGAGCAGAAAGAGGTGGGACCATAAGAGAGTGGTACTTATCAAGGGAGAAATGGGGAAAATGAGGATACTTTAAATGAAGAAACCATGGCAGAAGGGTTAAAAGGGAGAAAGGAGAGATATATAATGACTAGCTAGTTTTTAAAAACTAGAGAGACTCATACTAGTCCAATAACCTAATGACAACTTACACATACAGTATCTCTAAATGAGTCTGTGTGTATAGCTAAATGCTGCATAACAAGAAACAGTACCAGACAGGAGAAATCTTCTATGAGTTGTGGACCAGGGTGGTCCAAGAGACTCCCCAAATTACACAGGCTATTGCCACAGCCCTTGATGGCCTCCCAGAAAGTAAGATCCTACTGCTGAGGACAGAACATAATTTGGACACAGAATTTGGAGCAATAGAGCTGGAACTGACTTGAAACCGCTTCCCTGAAGGCTAACTGTAAATTAAATTTACTGCTGGGAGGCTCACATGTGGCTTCTAGTCTCCCAGTGCCCTCCTAAACCCAGCATAGAACTGGGGAAATGAACAGCATACCCCAATCTTAGCTGAAGAAATACTGGCAACTGATTCCTGGTAGGTGAGGAAGAATTGATCTTCCTAAAACAAGGGACTTGAGATAGGCTGACTAGACCTCAGTGGATGGACTTTCACTGGGGAACATCTAGGGACACTGAACTTGACACAGTGGGCCTTAACACAGATGACAGAGTACATGGGTTCCAGTGGGGGGAGTATGGGAGGGTGCTGGTCGGGATGGGGGTATAAAGATGATTAAAATAGTTTGAGATATTCTGCATGAAATTTATAAAAATTCAATAGAAACAATAATTAAAAATAAAAATAAAATATAAAAAAATAATTTAAAAACTATAAAATATTTTGGAATAAATTTAACTAAGGAAGTGAAGGGCTTGTATAATAAAAAAATTTAAGATACTGAAAAGAAATTGAAGAAGATATCAGAAGATGGAAAGACCTCTTATATTGTGAAAATTGTCATCCTACAAAGTGATCTATAAATTCAACGGCATTCCAACACAATTCTTCACAGAAATTAAAATAATCTCAAATTTAATATTGTGGTGGTTTGAATAGGAATGTCCCCCATAGGCTCCAAGTATCTGAACATTTTGTACCTACTTGGTAGTGTTGTTTGGGGAGGTCTTAGAAGGTGTGGCTATGCTGGAGGAAGCACATCACTGGGGGCGGGCTTAGAGAGTTCTTAAGCTTTGCCGGACCTCAAGTCTCTCTCTTGCATCCTGTGCCTCCTTGAAGATGTGAGAGCTTAGCTTCTGCTCCTCCTCCAGCCACCTCTGCCACCATGCCTCCTTGCCATGATGAACTCTTGTCCCTTTGGAACCATAAGCAAAAATAAACTCTTCCTTTTATAAGTTCCCTTGGTCATGGTGTTTCTATCACAGCAACAGAAAAGTAACTAATACACATGGAATTACAGAAAAACCCAGGATAATGAAAATAATCCTGAACAATAAAGAACTGCTGGAGGTATTACTAACCCTGATGGCAATTATACTACAGATCTATGGTAATAAAAACAGCATGGTACAACCACAACAGTGGTTAAAAGCACAATTCCCAACACCCCACATAATAGCTAACAGCTGTCCATAATTCCAGTTCAGGGGAATCCAATGCCCTCTACTGACCTCTGTAGGCATTGTACAACATGGGTACACTTACATACAGGCAGGCAATACAATCATACACAAAAAATAAAAATAATGAATTAAATAAATAAATAAATAAATAAATAAATAAATAAATAAAAACAGACACATTGATCAGTGGAGTAGAATTGAGGAACCAGATTTAAATCCACACATTTACAGATACCTGATTTTTGATAAAAGAGGCACAAATACACACTAGAGAAAAGACAGCATGTCAAAACATGGTGTTGTTCAAACTGAATAGCTGCATGTAAAAGAATGAAATTAGCTCTCTATCTCTAACAATACACAAAACTCTGTGGTGTTACTACGGCAATATTATAATCACCTGAACAAAAGCCTAACTCAAATTTAGTTTTTAAGAGTGGGCCTGAACTAGAAAGACACTCATTCCCTCAGATTTTTCTTGGAACCATCTGTCTCCTGGAATTGTGCTGATGGAACTGTATATTAGAACTGTTTCTGGAACCATCTCTGAGTCAGGCTCCACCAATAATTTTATTCAAAATTGTTTCTACAGCTTCAATTGGGGAAGTATAAGCTTGGTTCTACTCTAATCTAGACAGATCATTTGGCCTTTTCATTCCTAGTTCTAGAATAATATCTCATTCATTCAAGGTCAGTCTTCACTGTGTGTAATGGAAATGGGTGGGCTTGCTTCTAGCACTTTGATATGTTAATTTTCAAGCACACCCTCATTCATTGTCTTTTGGGTGGAATACCAAATTGAGGTTCCCAGGAAACAAGTTCAGGTGTCTAGGTCACAAGAGCACATGGTTTTGCTGAATATTACAGGAATCACCAACCACTTTCTAATTGGATTTAAGGTCTGCTTTATAAGATGGAGCCCATACCTGACATTGACATCAGGCTAGGAACCTGAAGCTAGATAGGTCATAGGACATACGGGAGAACCTAATACATTTTTTTCTGCTAGATAGATATAATATTAAACTGACTCCTAGTGACTTATTATTATACCCATAGACTAATATGTCTCTCAACTCTCAGCAGAGAAGCTTGCTTATGCAGCAGATGGTAACTAACACCTAGAACCACAACTGGCTAACACGCAGAGCATACAAGGCTACAGAGTACTTATCTCTGAATAGGACATTTATATCAAACTTCTGCCTCCCAAGGCTCAGGGATCATTGAAGAAGAGGGGGCAGAAAAATTGCAAGAGCCAGAAGTAGTGGATGATCACAAGGAAACAGTTTTCCAGACAGCTGGGCTATTATTTGTATGAACTTATAGCAATCTTGACAGCATACATGTCTATGTAAGCTGAAGCCAGACAAGATCCCAGCATAGATGTGAGGAAGTGGGTAAGAATCCTCAACCCCACCCAAAGAACTGGTAACTGCTGGGAACTGATAGCTGCTGGAAATGCGAGACCCTTGATAGCTTGACCAGACTCCTATGAATGAACCCACACCAAAAGGCATTTGGAAACACAAATTAGACTCTCTAGGACTTTATATATAATAGACTACATTTAAATTGAGGGTTGTTTAGTATAGGGGTGCAGATAAATGAGGGTATCTAAATAAGATAAAAATATATTGTACAAATTTCGCAAAATCAATAAAAATATTTTAACCATAAAACAAACCCCATTTTATCACTTCTATTTTATTCTGAGAGCCTCAAATAATGAGAAAGGCTTTGTTTCCCTACCAACAATCTGATTTCACTCATTCACACAGACAAAGCCTTGATCCTTTCTGCTGCTCACACACCTTATCATCAATGATGTACCCTATGGAACATCATTGGAACTATGGAACAGAACAGAGAGAACTCCTACCAGAAAAGATCTGGTACCACAACAGGGTGACCAAGCAAAGGCTCCTTACCTAAGGCCAAAGGATAATGATTCATCAAGACCTCTAGATCTCTATGGCCCCAAGTAAGTTGAGCCATATGGGTATTGATCTTCTAAACAGAAATGCCTTCCAACACCACTTTGAGATCTCACCAATCACACTCAATTTGACTGACTCATTTTAATCATTACACATTTCATGTTGCCTTTATTCAAACTTTTCTTTGGTAAAAAAAAAAAAAAGTTGTGAAATATTTTATACAATGCAAAAAGGAATAGAAAATGAACCAATAGCTAACTATCAATAAGACAAACACCAGGTAGTCACTTTAACAATAGTACACAATAAATACCTTTGAAAAATGTTTCCCTTACTCCTCATCTATCACACTTACTATTCAGACATATCCTTTCTTCTGCCATGAATATTAATTAGTTCTTTATAATATTTTATAATATTTCTATGAAATTGCTGTTCTTTATAATATTTTCATCTATCCTGGATCATTTATTTTTAAATTGTATCTGCTTATAAACTTGATGTAGATAGAGCCCAATATTATACTTCGTCTTATGGAAACTCATCTACATTGATGCATGTGCCATGGTGCCCCATTTTTTTCCACTGGTATATATTACAGCACAGTTCAGATATCCATTCTTCTACTGTTGGACGCGGCTATAGTTTGACATTGGAATGATTCCCAGAGCCCCATGTGTTAAAGATATGTTCCTCAGCTTTATAATACTGAGGGGTGGTAGAACTCCAAGATGTAGGAACTAATGAGAAGCTTAGGTCATCTGGGGGTGTTTTTAAAGGAGACTGTGGGATGCCAGTGTCTTTCTTTTTCTCTTTTTCTGTTTTCTAGTTATAGCTTTGGTGTAAGACAGTGGATGTGCTGCCTTAAGCAATGGAGCCTCTTGATCACAGGCTGAAACCTCCAAAACTATCAGCTAAAATAATCCTGTTTGAAAATTTTTTAAATGTATTATTATTTTTTAATGTGCGTGTATGTGCATGTCAGGACATGCATTTGGAGGTCAGAGGGCAGCTTTGTTGAATCCTCTTTCTCTTTCCTCCCTTACATGGGTTCCAGGATTAAACCCAAGTTGTTAGGCATACACGGCAAGTACTTTTTATACTGAGTCATCTGGATGGCCTTGAACCTTTCCTCTTTTTAAGTTGATTTTCTCAAGTGTTTGTTATGATAACAGAAATCTCACTAATATAATCTCAAAGGTTTTCCTTAATTTTGCCATCACAAAGTTTCTACGATCGCGTTTCCTGCTACATGCACTCTGAAATTTGGGAACCTTCTACACATGTTTACCTCATGAGAATATATCAATGTCTTCTTCCAGCATTATTTGGCTTCTTCATTTAGATCTACTAACACTGTATCAGGCTTCTACTATTCCATGTCCTTGTCAAGTTTTAGGATTGCTTGGGTTTTTAATTAATGACAAGCTGATAAGCATGAAAATCTTTCTGTTTGTGATATCTTAAGTTGGGCATTTCTTCACCTATTTCTGAAGCATTTCTCTCTTCTATGGAAACCTCATTATATTTTTCACCCATTTTTCTTCCAGGTTGTTCATCTTCTTATTGTGCTGCAGAAATTAACTTCTATCAGTTAATTACCTCTCTTTTCATTCATTTGCATATGGCAGTCAATCAACAAAGTTAACTTTCTGTAGAAATATCCACCAAGCATACCGAAGTAATCTACATTTTTTTCAAAACTTAGCAAGTGAAATTTTAAAAATACATTTGAGTACAATTGAGCATACATTTTCTTTTCATCATCACCCCAATGTTGGGGAAAGTGCCAGAAATCAATAAATCTTTAAATTAAAAAAAAAAATTTTTTTGAACAAGGAATTTTGTTAATCTACCACTTGTCTCTATCTTTCTGGCTTGTCAGTACAATTAAACACACATTTTATGTTCATGCATAGCCTTAATTTCCCTAATTATACCAGTTCTGAACAGAGGCATTGTGGGGAGGACAGAGAGAATGTGTAGCCAGAGGCAGGAAACTTCTCCTTAAGTGTATCATAATTTCAAGAAGAGAAGGAAAAATGCCTTCTTAACTGGTTTCAGTTACTCATACTGCAGAGGGGATCTCCATGCCTAGAACAGCTTTCATGGATTTTACAACTAACATAAATTAAAGCCAAGCCAAACTTCATTACAACCCTTTATAGAGTTCCCTGCCTCCCTCTCCTTCCCTTTCCCCCCTTTTCTTAACGTCTTTTATCTTCCTTTTCTTTCTTTGCTTTGCCCACATTTTCTCAGGAAATATTTTCTGATTTCTCTGGTTTCCTGAAGCACTGTTTCCTTTCTTTCATTCTTTCTTTCTAATCCTCTCAGTTACAGAAGTTCCTACCCAGGACCCTTAGTAAACTTTCTGACATAAGAGGCTCAGTCTTGCTGAGTGGCTTTGATTTTTCTTCCTTTTTTTCTTTTTCTTTTTTTTTTTAGTCCAGGAAACTTCCTTTTATGCTTGCATTTTTTATTTTAAGAAAATATCTCTTTTTCTATTAAGGTGACCATTTACATTTTTTTTTTAGTTATTTTAGTCACAACTAAGAAAATTCCTTAAGGTCATAAAAACTTCTAAGCACAAATGCTTATAGAGCTTTGAAAAGGCAGTGATAGAAAAAATAAAGAATACTGTCCTCAGCAAACCTTGGGTTCAAACCCCAGTTCCATCTCTTCCAGACCAGGGCCCCCTCTGAGCCTCAGTTTCCTTTTCTAGCACATTTAGTGTAGACACATGTTATGGAGGTTTTCATTGAGATAACAAAAAAAAAGGTCTTTGCTGAAGTTGGCATCCTAACTTAAGATAATGATTCTCATTAGCAGAATAAGGGATGGAGTAGAAGGGTAGGGAATCCCGTGGTAGTCACTCTGCTCTGGAGAGTCAGAGCAGCCGTATGCCAGAGAAGGAGTACACTATGACCAGCTTTGGTTCCACAGCAGTCTCTTAACTAGAGAGAGATAGTTGCCATATGAACATCCAACATTTTCCCACAAACAGCTGATTTCTCAGTGACACTTGAGATTCTTTTAAGAAGGCAAAGTAAATTATACATGGCCCCAAATCAACTGGTGTATATCACATAGAAGCCCAGAGTTCATTCCATTCTTTAATCTTTTAGTTTTAAATAAAGTTCCCCAAAATATAATCTCTAAAATGATTGTCAAGACATACATCCACTTAGTGTGAAATATAAGAGCCATTCTATCTCTGTCTCACCAAATCTTACCATCCATAAAGGTTCAATAAAAAACGCCACCAGAAAAACTAACCCACCCCAAAAAACTAAAAACCCCAAAACCACAATAACAACTAAAACACCTCCTCCTTGAGGATTAAAGAAACATCTCCAGCCTAATCCCAATAATGGACACACACATTTTGTAATCCTAGTTCTCTGTGTGTGTATTTTAGAGACTTATAAAATAATAATTAGCTTTAGTATGTGATGTGTTTTAGTATGTGATACTAGTTTTTTAAAAAAATATTCTATGTTGATATTAAATTGATTCCAAATAGACTAGTTGTGAAATATTTTTTAAACTTAGCCTAGTGATGGAACCTGCATTATAGACTTAAGGAGCCCAAATTGCTTTCCTGGCTCTGCCACTCAGAGGTGTGACTCTGAGCAAGTCACTTAGCATAACAGGGGTACAGATTTGTCAAATAGCAGGCATAACAAACCCTTCTACATAAAGAGGCAGTGAGATTATTTACATAAAGTATGTGACACAGCTTAGTAATACAGAAATGCTAGACATTATTAATATAAGACATCTAATGAATCAATGTTTAAAGTGGGTTTGATATTTATATAAGCCTAGGGTGACTAATAGTATTATTTAAAGGCTTCAGGGCAGAATTCATAGACTATGTAAAGTCTTTATTTTATCAAAATATGGAAATTGTTCTCTTTTCTGGACTCACTGGTAGCAAAAACAGAAAGAGACCTGGGTTTGGCTTTTCCAGCCTCTTCACGGACTTGTCATGTTCCCTCTCAGTCTTCTACCATGTAACCCGTCACTTGCATAATCTCCATTGTCACTATTGGTATCAAAATCCACACAAATCCTCAAAGTAGGATCTTGGCCTCACTTTTCATCAACCCCAAGTTCTGTTCTCAACAACCAGTCCTCACAATTCCACCTTCAAAATGTGCTTCAAAATATGAATACTTCTCTGTATTCACATGACAGCATTCAAGTTGTCCTTAATCCTTCCTTGAGCTACAATATAAAATTTTTAACTCATCTCTCTACCTATCACCCCAGCACAATGCTATGCTCCTTAATTAAAATACCTGCAGCTTTTTTTCAAAGAAAAATCTCTTCATCTGCTTTATTTATAATTATAATATTAATCTGCTTCTAATACTGGGGTTCATAAATGCTATCTTACATGTATTCCCCTCACCTACTGTCTCCTACTCCATCAATCCACCCTTTTTGTTAAATTTGTTTTTATTAAATTTTCTTGTATTTCATACACAGTATCTCAAAAACTCTGCATCATCCTTATAACCCCATCCCCACCAGATCCCTCCCATACCCCCCACTGGAAACTATGTACACTGTCCTGGGTGTTAAGGCCCACTGTGTTGAGTCAGTTTCCCCAGATGTTCCCCAGTACAAGTCCATCCACTTGCAGTCTAGGCAGATCCCTCTCTCTATCCAAACATCTATATTTTTAACAGAGCATAGGGTGGGGATTTATTTACAGAGGAGGGGGTGCCCCCAATTTACAGCTGCACTTGAAATTACACATTCAAATATAGATCCTGTGACTTCCCAACAGCCACAGAAAATGGTGACAGAGGTGCCTCCTGGCATTCTTGGCTTATATAGCCTTAGCCCCTCCCCCACATGCAGTTAAGGTCAACTGACTGGGTGGGAGAGGTAACTGACTCCCCCCTCGACTCCTTGATGAGCATGGAAGGAGGTGTGACTGTTGGGGGACCCTGTTGCTAAGGTTGTCCTCCACATCTGGATAGCTCTAAGTGGCTCGGCGCTTTATGGAAGGACTCCCTTTCTCAGCAGGGGGCCTCCTGCTCTTTGTCTGACTTACCTGGAAAGTGCCACCAAGCACGGATGCCTGACCTTATTTGGAACATGACCTTTGGCATAGTTACCTGCAATTTAAAACCCCCAGGTTTTTTCTATATGATAAATGCCTAATTATCATATATAGTCGGATGATAGGATCCCCCGGCCACATGTAAATAAAGCATACTATGAGCACCTGTCAGCTGAGGCTTTGGCTGCTGCCTACACACTATATTTTCCCTAACCCCCACTGAATAAATGGAGCTGTTTCACTGAGTCTGGAGCTGTATCACTGAATCTGCCTCCCCAGAAGGGCTTTCTTCTGTCAGTGCTCACTGGCCGTCCTGACCCTGTTCATCGCTTTTGCTCCTTTTGTCCTCATGGACCAGTGGCCAACGAACCACGAGGGGAGGGAAAGACCCCACAGTGTGACTATAGCTTGCCAGCATAGTGGTCAGTTAACACTCCATCCCTTCCTCCAGCTCTTACATTCTTTCCACCAACCCCTTCTGCAAAAGTTCCTGAGCCTTTGAGGGGTGGTAGATATGGGATGATCTATTGTGGCAAGGCACTGAACTTTTGGGTATCTGCATTGTCAGTTTCCCATGGGCTTTTGGCCCATTTCAGTGGGATTCTATCTACTATAAAAACACAAACAGTAAGAATCAAGAACATCTAAATAGTGGCTGCTACAATAACTTAACCTATGGGTGTAAACATAAATGCTTTGATGGTACTTTAGCAGGTATGTCACATCCATCTAATAAAACAAATGCAGTAGCTTGCCACTGGGGCCTATATTCTCCCCTGCCACAGGGGGATGGTCTAGTCTACAGTACCAGATGTGTATTCCACCCCTAGGAGCAGGCATTATATCCAATCAAAGTTGCTGGTTGTACACTAGACTGTTCACTATTGCACCAGCAGGAACATCTTATTTGGCATGTTGATAGTGCACCATGTAGGGTCCATCATTGAGCAGAATTATAGGGGATGATTCTCCCTAGTCATCTGCATATCACCTTTTGGCACCATGAAAGCCACCCATTCAGTGGCAGAGAGTTTCCAGCTTAATCCAAGCTTGATTTCTCCCTCTCCTGACCTCACATAAAGCAATGTCTTCAGCAATAGAGTCCCTCCATCCACTTCTGGTGTGCAACCAACATTACCAGCAATGGCCTTTATCATTTGGGGGACCTCCAGGGCCCCTCAGGCCCACAGCACATAGGGGGGCAACCCGCCTCTGGCACCGGGATTTTCATTTCCAGTATTGCTTCTGGGAGGGGTTTATTCCATCTCCGTACTGTTCCTTCTGCACATAAGGGTTTTTTTCTTATTGTGTATCTGGAGAAAAAAATTTCCCCTTTATCCCCATAGCTCTTTATACAGCCCTCCTTTCCCATCCCCTTTTAACTACCTCCTTTTTAGATATTTCCCCCTTAGTAATGCATTTATCTTACTATTTTTCTCTCTCGCATTCCTTCTTTCCCTCTACTGCCCTGTTTCCCTTCCATATTTTTGGTCCCTACAGCTGCATCAAGATATGCACTCACTTATAAGGATTTGGTGCTAGGATCCATAAATAAGGGAGAACATACATCTTTTGTTTTTCTGAGTTTGTGCTACTTCACTTAGTAGAACAGTTTCTAGATCCATCCATTCACCTGCAAATTTCATGTTTTCATCTTTCTTTACTGTGGAATAGAACTCCATTGCATAAGGTACCACATTTTTGTTAACCTCTTGTCAGTTGAGGGGCACTTAAATTGCTTCCATCTCTTAGCTATTGTGAAAAGAGCAGCAAAACACATGGTGGTATGGTGTCTCTACAATAGGATGAGTCCTTTGGGTATATGCCAAGGAGTGGTAGAATCAGGTCATATGATAGGTTCATTTTTAATTTTTAAAAGTTCTCCACACTATTTTCCATAGGGGTTGCACAAGTTTGCAATCCCACCAGCAGTGAATGAGCATTCTCCTTTCTCCACATCTTCACCAGCATTTGTTACCATTTGTTCTCTTGATCCTAGCTAGTCTGGGGTAAGGTGAAGCCTTAAGGTGGTTTTAATTTGCATTTCTCTCATTATTAACAATGTTGAACACTTTATCTTAGCCATCTTTATTTTTTTCCTTGGAGAACTCTCTGTTTAGATCTTTAGTCCATCTTTTAATTGGGTCATTTGCTTTCTTGCTTCTTTCTTTTTTGAGTTCTTTATATATTCTGATGTTAAACCTCTATCAGATGTATCACTGGTGAAGAAATTTTTTCCCACTTTGTGAGTTTTCTCTTCTCTTTTTTGATTGTTTCCTTTTCTGTACAGAAGCTTTATAGTTTAATGAGGTCCCACTCATTGATCGTTGACCTTAATTCCTGAGCAACTTCTGTCTGATTTAGAAAATTCTTTCATACATCCATATCTTGTAGGTTACTGCAAATATTGTCTTCTAATAGTTTTAGGGTTTCCCATTTCACATTGAGGTCTTTGATCCATTCGGAGTTGACTTTTGTGCAAGGTGAAAGATAAAGATCTATTTTCATTCTTCTACAGGTGGAGATCCAGTTTCCCTAACACCATTTGTTGAAGATGCTATCTTTCTTCCATTGTGGGTTCTTGACACCTTTGTCAAATATCAGGAGGCTGAAATTGTGTGTACTCAGGTTTGGGTCTTCAACAATGTTTCATTGATCTATATATCTATTTTTGTGCCAGTACCATGCTGTTTTTATGACTGTCTCTGTAGTATACTTTGAGATCTGGTATAATAATCCCCCCAGCATTGCTCTTTGTGCTCATGGTTGCTTTGGCTATCTGGGTTCTTTTGTGCTTCCATACTAATTTAAGGATTTTTTTTTTTTTCAGTAATTCTGTGAAGTATAACAGGGGATTTTGATTGGAATTGCATTGAATGCATTCGGAATGCATTGAATGGTAGGATGGTCATTTTCACAATATTAATTCTTCCAATCCATGAGCATGAGAGGTCCCTCCATCTTCTGGTGTCTTCCTCAATCTCTTTCTTTAATGTGTTAAAGTTTTCAACGTAGAGATCTTTGATGTCTTTGGTCAGGTTTATTCCAAGATATTTTTTAGCACAGAAAGGCTGCTGATTTTTTAAATATTTTATTTATTATTTTTAGTTTATGTGCATGCATGTATTACCTGCATGTATGGAAGTGTACCCATGTCGTGCAATGCCCACAGAGGTCAGAAGAAGGCATCAGATCCCCTAGAACTGGAGTTATGAACAGTTGTTAGGTGAAGAAGGCTACTGATTTTTATAGATTGATTTTATAACCTGCCACTTTACTGAAAGTGGTGATCAGTTCTTGGAGTTTTCTAGTGGAACTTTTGGGATTTTGTAGGTATAGTATCATATTGTCTGCAAAAAGGGATAATTTGACCTCTTCTTATCCAATTAGTACTTCCTTAATTTTTTTCTCTTGTTTTATTGCTCTAGCAAGAGTTTTGAGTACTATATTGAAAAGGAGTGCAGATAGTGGACATCCTTGTCTGGTTCCTGAATTCAATAGGAATGCCTCCTCTTTTTTTTCCATTTAGAATGACATTGGCTGTGGGTTTGTTAATTATAGCTTTAATTATGATGAGGTATGTTCCCTCAAGTCCAATTCCCTTTAGAACTTTTATCATGAATGCATGCTGAATTTTGTCAAAAGCCTTTTCTGCATCTATTAAGGTGGCAATGTGGTTTTTGTCTTTGATCCCATTTGTATGATTGATGACACTTATTAACTTGCATATATTGAACTATTCCTGCATCTCTGGAATAAAGCCTACTTGATCATGGTGAATGATCTTTTTGATGCACATCTGTATGCAGTTTGTAAGTATTTTGTTGAGAATTTTTGCATCTATGTTCATTAAAGATATGGGTCTATAGTTTTGTTTTTTTTTTGGTTTTGTCTTTGCCTGGTTTGGATATTAGAGTGATGCTGGCTTCATAGAATGAGTTTGGGAGTTCTCTCTCTGTTTCCATCATTTTGAATAATTTAAGCAGTATTGCTTGGAGGTCTTCTTTAACTGTTGGGTAGAATTCTGCAGTAAATCCATCTGTGCCTGGGCTTTTTTTAGTCAGGAGGCTAAATTGTATTACTATTTCAACTTCCTTATATGCTATGGGTCTGTTTTGAAACTGTTGCTCTCTTCTTGGTTTAACTTTGGTGGTTCCCATGATTTCAGATATCCATCCATTTCTTTTAGAATTTCAAATTTTGCAGTATAGGTTTTTAAAGTATTCCCTTATAATGTTCTGGATCTTTTGGATGTCGGTTGTGATGTTTCCCCTTTCATCTCTGATTTTGTTGATTTAGAGGTGTTCTTTCTTTCTTTTGGTTAACTGGGCTAAAAGTCTGTCTATCTTGTTTAGCTTTTCAAAGTACCAGCTCTTAGATTCATTGATTCTTTGTATTGTTCTCTTTGTTTCTATTTCTTAATTTCTGCTTTGGTTTTTGTTATTCTCTTCTGCTGGGTTTGTGTTTCATTTGTTCTTGCCTTTCCAGAATCTTGAGTTGCAATGTTAGGTCATTTATTTTTGCTCTTTCTAATTTTTTAATGTAGGCACTTAGAGCCTTTAATGTAGGCACTTAGAGCCTTCCCTCTTAGGATTGCTTTTAAAGTGTTCCAGGGGTTTTGCTGTGCTGTATTGTCCTTTTCATTGAATTCCAGGAATTCTTTTATTTCTTTCTTAATTTCTCCTTTGACCCACTCATTGTTTAGGAGTGTGTTGTTTAATCGCCACGTAGTGACTAGGGCTTCTCCCAGTGTTGATTCTGAGCTTTATTGCATTGTTGATATTGATAGAATGCATGGAATTATTTCAATTTTTTGTATTTGTTGAGGTTTGTTTTGTGCCCCAGTTTGTGGTGAATTTTGGAAAAAGTTCCATGGGGTGTTGAATAGAAAGTGTGTTTTTTGGTGCTTGGGTGGAATAATCAGAACATGTCTGTTAGGTCCTTTTAATGTGGGGTATCATTTAACTCAGATGTTTGTCTGTTTATTCTTTGTCCAGTTTACCTGTCTAATGGAGACAGTGGGGTATTGAAGACCTTTACTATTTCTGAGTTGGGGTTAATCTGTGTCTTAAAGTCCATTTATATTTAAAATTATTATCAAAAGATGTGTCTTGGTTGCCATTATTTTGATTATAGCTTTTGTTCTTTGTCTAATTTTGTGTTTCCACAATTATACCTTTATTTAGTTTCTTTTGTTGCCCCTGGGGTATAGTTGTTCCTTTCTCCATTATTTGTATTGCTTCAAGTATTCAAGAGAAGGGCTGGTTTTGTGGACATATGTTCTTTCAGCCTATTCATGTCATGGAAGATTTTTCTTTTCCCCCCAACTATAATAGACATTTTTTACTGGGTAACGTATTCTGTGCTGGTATCTATTGTCATTTAGAACTGGAAATACCTTGGTCCAGACTCTTTCATAGTTTGCATTGATAGGTCAGCTGTAATTCTAATGTGTTTTCCTTTATATGTGAGTTGCTGTTTTTCTTTTGCAACTTTCAATATTCTCTCTTTGTTCTGTACATTAGTACTTTTACTATGATATGCCATGAGGAGTTTCTTTTCTGGTCCTGTTTATTTGGTGTTCTATGTGCTTCTTGTTTTTGTATGGAATGTCTTTCCTTAATTTTGGAAAATTCTCTTTTACAATCCCATTTAAGAGATGGTAAATACAATTAACCTGAAATTCTTCTTTCTCTATGTCTATGATATGTAGATTTTGTCTTTTCATGGTGTCCCACATCGCCTGTATATTACATTCCTGTGGGGTTTTTTAATTTTTCATAATCTTTGCTTGAGTGGTCCAATTCTTCAATTTTATCCTCCAGTGTTGATATTCTGTTTTCCATTTCATTCATTCTAGAGGTGAGGCTTTCCCCTTTTGTTTCAATTTGGCTTATTGAGTTTTTCACTCCTTCTTCATTGCAGCCTGAGTTTTCTTCAATGTTTCTATCTCTTTTGTGAATTCATTCAAAAGTTTATCTCTATCTTCTTGCAGTTCTTTGGTTTGTTTGTGTTTGTGCCTTTAAATTCATTGAATTCATTGATCATGTTTATGATTGTTCTTTTAACTTCTGTGTCCTGGGTTATCTCTAGGGGGTTCTCCTTTTAGAACTCTTCTGCAGAACTGGTGGAGTTTGGTGGGGACATAGTATTTTTTATTTCCATTTTATTATTTTTTCTTTGTGATTTTGGCATATGAATTTCTTTTGTTTGGGAGGGAACTGATGGTTGCAAATAAACGACTCCAAAGCTCCCACAGAAGCCCAAGTCAGTCTCCATTCAGGCTTCCTTCTAATGTTTGGACTCCTACTAGTGGGTACTCAGAGCACAATTTGGGAAGTTCTCTAAAGGGAGGCCTGATTTTGGGACTCTCAGGTAGTCTGTTGAGTTCTTAGCCACTATGGCAGAGGGAGGCCAGATCAGGCACTCTCAGGCAGTCTGCTGAGATCTCAGCCCCTATACTAATGGAGGTCAGAACAAGCACTCTCAGGCTGTCTGCTAAGGTATCAGCCTTACCCTACCATAGGGCAGAAGTCTGTCTTGTGGTGGTGGTGGGAAGGCCCTCACATAATCCCAGTTAAGGGGCTGGGTGCAAATGCTACTTGGGGAAGCTTACCATCATGTGGAGACTGGATCCAGGTGCTGCTGAGATCTGAGCCCTTCACCGATGGAAGTCAGAACAGGCCCTCTCAGGCTGTCTCTACCTGCAACTTGTTTATTTATTTATTTATTTATTTATTTATTTAT
>NW_008348580.1:1224104-1235579 GCF_000622305.1 Nannospalax galili | reverse complement strand
CTTGTTTATTTATTTATTTATTTATTTATTTATTTATTTATTTATTTATTTTTTAATGTGTATGAGTGTATTGCCTGCATGTTTATGAGTGCACCCATGTCGTGCAATGCCGTGGAGGTCAGAAAAGGGCTTCAGATTCCCTTGGAACTAGATTTAAGGATGGTTCATTGCTGCCATGTGGGTGCTGGGATCTGAACCCGGGTCCTCTGCAAGAGCAGCCAGTGCTCTTAACCACTGAGCCATCTCTCCAGACCCTCTACCTGCAACTTTTAAAGTGAGTGTGTCCCTCGCCTATGCCACCAGCTTGGGCTTCTGCATCATCAAGAGCTTCCTATATCATGAATGATGATCTCCAAACTTGTTACAGTTACATAACTCTTGGTTGATTTGCATCCCTCTCTGTTGCAACCCAGACACTGCAGACTCTTCCCAGTCTTTGCCCTTTGATGAATGAGTCATACTTTTAATGCTCGCATATGTGCTGTTCCCTGGACCTAGAATTCTTGTATTCCCCCTTCCTGCATGGAAAACTTTTATTGGACATTTAAGACTTGACTCACAGGGGCTAGAGAGATGGCTCAGCAGTTAAGAGCACTGTTTGCTCTTGAAGAGGACCCAGGTTTAATTTCCAGCACCCATATGGCAATGCATGTAATCAATCAATCAAATAATAATAATAATAATAATAATAATAAAAGACTTGACTCACTCATTTATTCAACATTTATAGAGCACATAAATGCTCAAGATTTTTCCTGAGCAATGAAAATACAAAGACAGGCTATCAGAGAGGTCTCAGTGTCAAAGAGCTCTGATAATGGCAAAACAGTGAAGCCCTGGGCAGAATTACTGTCTTTCCCATGCTTTCCAAATATTTTGTGTACAATTTATTTTATAGGTCTTTATTACATTGTAGCATAGCTCCATGTCTAAGTGTCCATATCTCTCACTAGATAGTGAATATTTCAAGAACAAGGATTGTCTCCTAGATTCTTCAAGTCTAGAATGCATCCCAGTGCCTAAAACTCTGTGAAAAATGTCTGCTGTAAAAATACAAACCATCAATGTAGAGTGGTGTGATTTCAGGTTGATTCCACTGGGCCCCACATTCCTAGGTCCAGATCAGCTATTTAGGTCTTCACGATGAAGTAAAGGTTAAGAAAGGTAGGTGACTCATGTGGTTTATAAAGTGAGTGTTGTATTCCACATACTTTTTCTTCTCCTTTCAGTCCATAATTCATTGCCAAAATAGGCAATGGGGCAAGATAATACATACCTTCCAACACTCCAGAGGCAGAGGCTAGCAGATCTCTATAAAGCCAAGGCCAACCTGGTCTATATAACAAGTTCCAGGGCAACCAGGGCTACCTAGTGAAAGCCTGTCTCAAAAAAAATTTTTTTAAAGCAATGGACTTGGATTTGGGGTAAATATTTCTCCTGAAACGGCCATATAAATGGTTGACAAGATCATAAAAAGATACTCAACATCTTTACTCACTAGGGAAATGCAATCAAAACAAAAATGAGTACCATCTCATACCCACTAGGATAACTATAATTATAATCAAACAAAACCCAGTGTTGGTGAGAATGATACAGAATCTTGACATACATTTAATAGCAATATGAAATGGTAGAACTGTTATTGAAAACTATTTGGTTGTTCCTCAATAAGATTGAAACAGAGGCTGGGCGTGGTGGCACACGTCTTTAATCCCAGCACTAAGGAGGCAGAGGCAGGTGGATTTCTGTGAGTTCAAGGCCAGCCTGGTCTACATAGTGAGTTCTAGACCAGCTAGGGCTACAAAGAGACACTGTCTCAAAAAGTCCAATAAATAAATAAGTAAGTAAATAAATAAAACAGAATTACCATGAAAACCAGAAATTCCACTCCTGGCATTTAGTCAAAAGAATTAAAAATAGATATTCAAGCAATAAATGTCATCAGTGGTAAATTTGTTATGAATATTTTGCATCTCATAGGCATGAGCACACACGTTAATATTACCTAACAATAGTGACTTGTTAGTTTTATGCATGTTTTGCTTTGTCTGCCTACTTTTTTCTGAATTTGTAGAGATTTTTAGCCGTTGGATCTAAAACCTAATTTTCAGCCACAGTCTTTCATCATCTTTCTGGAAACCCATTTCTCCTGTATATAATCCTAAGGATAACTTATAATTGTGTGCCAGTAATAGTCTATTAATTTCTTAAATACTCCATAACTCAACTACATAGCAATCACTGAATTCGGTGGTGGAAATACCAAGTGAACAAGACAAAGTATCTAATCTCAAAGAACTAAAATCATAGATAAGAGACAGAAAAAAATGAATGAAAGAGATAGTTCATAAGCACAAGCACCCAATATTATACAGAAGATCAAACAAAGTAGCATGATAGAAATGACAGGAGAAGGATTCAGTTTAAGCATGGGGGGGAGGTCAAGAACACCTCACATAGGTGACTCCATGAGCTGAGACTCTGAGTTCAGGAAAGAACGGGGTCAAATGGAAAACAGTTCAGGAACAGTGAATGAGAAAAGCCAAATGCACATGGAAAATGATGAGGTGGGAAATAAAGGCTCTGGCGATCCTGTAAAGCCTATAAGTTTATTAGAAACCACTGGACAAGTTTCTTCAAGGAAGAACATGATCTGATTGCTTTAAATAGACCACTGCAAGTCCACAACATTGTCCCACTCCTTGAGAGCAGATTATTTAGCCTATTATCAATGGTGCACCTAGACTGTGCCACCAAAATCTGCACCCCCCCCACATACGCTCACTCACATATTCACTCACTCACTCTGGTTCCCACTGCTTGTTTTTAAGGTCTGAGGTGAAGACTGAACCAGACAGAAGCAGATGAAAACATTGAACCCAAGTAGACAAGGAATTTGAGTCAAGTCATGTCTGGGAAACAAGAGTACCTCACACTTCAGCTTCCTCAGAGAAGGCCCCAAAGCTGCGAAGAAGATGCCTCAGGCAGATTTCCTGGATAAAACAAAGCATTTCCTGGTTAATAAGAAGTCGAAGTAATGTTATCTGCTTTTCCTATTGCTGTGATAAAATACCTGACCAAAGCAACTTAAAAGAGGAAAGGTTCACTGTAACTCATGGTTTGAGAGGGCGCAGTTCATCATGGTGGGGAAGACATGGTGAAGTGCATTAAGACAGGAACATGCTGCTATGATTTAATAGCTCAGAGGACCAGGAAACAAAGACCTCAGGCCAGAAACAATGCTGGCCTACAACCCTCAAGTCCTGTCCCTAAGGCCCTAAGTCAGCCAGCCAGGCTGTTGCTAAAATTACTTCTCTGGAGGAGGGATATAAATGAGGTCCACTCCCTTCTCTCTTGGTCCCAATGATAAATCTAGGTATGATCTACCAATGTACACTCCAGGAAATCAATGAATTTATTGAGTCTACTTACAGAGCAATGGGTGAGGGTTTACTTACAAGAGTATATAGATGTGCCCTGCCCCCAGGCCCACCCAAGTCATCACCAGAAAGTCTTTGCCCAAGTATGGACGGTGGCTTCCCCATAACTGCACAAAACGGCTGGAGAGGCTCTCCTCTAGTCTTCCCCAGCCTATATACTCAAGCTCCTCCCCAAGGCTGTGTGCAAATTAGAGCCTAACTGATAATCACAGGTTGGGATATGTGGCTGGACTCTCAGGCAAGGGACCCCAGATTCTCCCTGCCCCTCCTTCCATGCAAGTAAGAAGGGGGCTTGAACAGTCAACAAGCACAGCTGTGATGATCTTAGGCAAGTGGGCACAGCTGAGCTCAGGATGATGGCCTCTGTCTGTCGGTAGACAAAGTGGGGATCAAGTGTTCAAATACATGACACAAGGAACATTTCACATTCAAACCTTATTTAAATAGATAGAAAAAGAGGGAAAGGAAGAAACATTTAGAGCTATTGAGCAGCAGTGGCCACTACAGAAGATGTGGCAGTTAGAGACTGGTTAGAGGCAGTTGGAGCCTAGCTGGAGCCTGGTTAGAGCCTGGTTAGAGGCTGCAATTCATAAGTTCACTATTGCCTTACAATGAATATATGGCCAGGCTAATCCAATACACACAGTCAATGGGGTACCGAATCCTAGGCATAAATAGCATACAGCTAACATCATAACTGAATATATTTCAATCTTTCTTTTCTTGCTTTGTTTTCTAACATCTACATAGCTGCTAGTGTGACTAATTTTCTCCGATAACAACAGTAAACTCTCAGCGTCAAGAGCAGACTTGGCTCTACCAGAATGTGAATGTTCACAGCCCTCCCTTCTACCTTCTTCTTGACATCTCCTTTGTTCTTTTAATTAAAAGAAAAAAACAGTACAATGGCTAAGGCTAAGAATTAGAAAATTTTTCAGATTTTTTTGGAAGTTCTGTGAGAAGGAAAGAGAAAGGAGAGAAAGGAAGGATTATTTAGAAGTGTTACCAAAATCCACTTTCACACCAAACAATGCAAGTGAAACAGGTTATTTTGATTGTGTGTGTGTGTGTGTGTGTGTGTGTGTGTGTGTGTGTGTTTGCTGGGGATCAAACCCAGGACTTGAGTGTGCTAGTTTGAAATATATTTTGATTCCTGGATTTAGTTTTTTGTTTTGATTTTTTTTTTTTAGTATTTTATTTATTATTTTTATTTTATGTGTGTGTGTGTATTGCCTGCATGTAGATAAGCGCACCTGTGTGGTGCAATGCCACAGAGGACAGAAGAGGCTGTCAGATCCCCTGGAACTGGAGTTACAGTTGTTAGCTGCCATGTGGGTATTGGGATTCAAACCTGGTCTTCTGCAAGAACTGTCAGAGTTCTTAACCACTGAGCCACCTCTCCAGCCCTTGTTTTGATTTTTAACTGTCTCTGAGGCTGAACTACATGGCTCATGAGATTATAATTATGTCTTAAATTTTCTTTCTTTCCTTCTTTTTTGGTCTTTTTGAGACAAGGTTTCCCTGTAGCCCCAGCTGGCCTGCAACTCACTATGTAGACTAGGCTGGCCTTGAACTCACAGAGATCTGCTTGCTTCTGCCTCCCAAGTGCTGGGATTAAAGGCATGTATCACAACACACAGCTAAAATTTAAAATATTATTTATTTTTATTTTATTTTGCCTGTATGTATGTAAATACACCCATGCCTATGGAGACCAGAAGAGGGTGTCAGATTCTTTGAAATTAGAGTTACAGGTAGCTGTTAGCTGCCATGAGGGTGCTGGGAATAAAAGCTGGGTCCTCTGCAAAAGAAACCAATGCTCTTAATTGCTGAACCAATCTCTCCAGCCCAAGATAATAATTGTCTGAATAATCTCCATTATCAAGTACCAAGCCAAATCTCTGAAAAGCCTCCACCTCACCCCCTAATGGGCTGGATTCCATTTTCACAGTTCTTATGCTATAGCTCAGAACTCAGGACTCTTCATGAACTACCCATTTCCACTCTGACAGTCTTTGTCAACTGATGATTATTTTTCCACATATGTGCAAAAGTTTTGTGCACAGAAAAGACTATTTATAGAAGTTTGGTTTGTCATAACTTGTAAAGCTATAAATGCTAAAATCCTAGGTCTTTAGGTCCAACTTATAAATTTTGTTACTCTATTTAGAAAACTTAGCAATGCAGTCTAAAAAGAATAATGCACTGTACCTTAGTTTGTAATATAATTAATTTTAAATTTAACAATTTAACACTTGCTTGAGTACAACCTATTTCCAAATTAAAGTAATGGAGATATATGAAATATTTTGTGGTGGTTTCATTTGCATGTCAACTTGGCCAAGCAACAATATCACAATCAACCTGATGTAAATCCAGGTATACTGTGAAGCTATAATTGGCTCACTTTAATGAAGGGAGATGGTTCTGGCTGATCCTGACTCTTCGTGGGAAGGCCATTGTGGTAGCTTGAATGAGAAATGGGCCATAGGCTTGTGTATGTAAACATTTGGTCCCCAATTGGTGACACTGCTTGTGGAGGTTTAGGGGTGTGGCCTTGCTAGAGGAAGTATGTACTGGGGATGGGTTTTAAGAGTTCATAGCCTTGTCCCACTTCTGGTTCTCTCTCTCTCTCTCTCTCTCTCTCTCTCTCTCTCTCTCTCTCTCTCTCTCTCTCTCTGTCTCTCAGCTCTGCATGTGCTTGCAGATGTGAACTCTCAGCTTCCAGCTCCAGCCTCCAGATGCCATGCCATCCCCAGTACCATGGACTGTCCTACTGGAACCATAGGCCCCCAAAGAACTGTTCTATAAGTGCTTTAGTCATGGTGTTTCATCATAGCAACAGAAAGTAAGCCATAGAACCATAAAAGCAGAGGCTTTCACAGAAAGAAAGAAAGAAAGAAAGAAAGAAAGAAAGAAAGAAAGAAAGAAAGAAAGAAAACAAATTTCTTTTATGGACAATGTTTATGAAATTCCAGCTACTCATGATTTTCCTTCCTAACACAGACCTTTTGCTCCTTCCATTGCAAAAGCTAATCCCTGGCAACATTCATACACACACACACACACACACACACACACACACACACACACACACCTCCAACTGGATCTGCTTCTCATATAGAACTCTATCTGAGATTTGATAGACATTTGCACATCCCAAATTTGGTATAGTTGATTATTTAACAAACTTCAAACACTTGACAGGGAAGACTTAGAAACCTCATAGGCAAATATATACATTTAGTAAATATTTTTAATGTTAAAAGAACTCAAAATTTGAAGTTGGGCCTGATGGCACATGTCAATAATCTCAAAACTTGGAGACTGAAGCAAGAGCATCTTGAGTTTGAGGCCAAATAGCAAGACCTTGTCACAAAAAAAAAAAACAGAAACATAAAACAAAATATCAGATTTTCTTCAAAATGTAGCATGGTTTATAACCCAATCATAGTTTTCCTCTTTCTGAATTAAAAGCCACAAATCTAATAATAATTAAACATTATCAATTACAACTGCAAAGCTAACACGTAGTTTCTCTAAATTATTAATTTAATACTTCAAATGCTTAAAATAGCAAACAGGATTTATAGTTATTATTTCAATTTCTTCCTCAAAACAAGAATAAAATTATGTTTCATTCATTTCATTATTTCTCTGTGTATAGTTGTGCACACTGCCAAAGTTATATCATGTCCTTAAATCACAAAAGTAAATCTAACTTCAAATCATGTGAAGTGATAACTCAGGCAAATGGTCCACATGATAGAACTGCAACCTCAATCCACAAACCTGGCCTCAAGAAACTGTAGTTCACAAGTGAACCCTGTTTAAAAAACAGATACTTGTGGGGCTGGAGATATGGCTCAGCATTAAGAGTACCCTAGTTCAGTTCACAGCACCCACATGGGAGCTAACAACTTCTGTAATTCCAGTTCCAGGGATCTAACACTCTCTTCTGGCCTCCACCAACATTACACACTTACATACATGTAGGCAGAACACTCATACACATTTAAAAAAAAATTTAAGAGGTCATATCACTGGGACGGTTGGCAAGTAAAGGCATGGAGCGGCTCCCATGATTCCAGAGCCATGGGTGCTTTGAGCTAAAGAGCAGAGCATGTAGACCTATTATCACATCATGTTACAGTGGTATGGAGGAAAAACCAAGGTATATGTTGATAACCTGTGAACTGGTGCTGGCAAAGGAGAGTTAAAAAGGGTTTCAGCTATTAGAGACCCTTAAGAACTGTATGGATTCTTAGAAATTCTCCAGGATTTGCCTTTGTGGAATTTGAAGATCCCAGAGGTACAGAAGATGAAGCAGGAGGACTGGAGGGGAAAGTGATATGTGGTTCTGAGTGAGGGTTGAACAAGCGGGCCTCAGAGATCTCATTTTGATAGGCCACCTGCCTGATGTCCCTTTGATCCCAATGATAGATGTACAAGCATGGTGAAAAGGGACATTATGCTTATGACTGTCATTTCTACATCTATTGAAGAATCCGGTCACAATCTAGGTCACATTCTTGATTCAGGATCCAGAGACAGGATTTCTCACAGCTGGAGCCAGGACAGAAGTTAAGATCAGCATCTCCTCCACAAGCAAGGTCTGTGGCTTTTTGTAGATCAAGAGTGGCTTCACTCAAATCTAGGTCTGGTTCTATAAGGGTCAAGGTATCTCCAATCCAGCTCAAGGCTGAGATCAAGATCTAAGTCTGTTTCAGGACCAAGAAGCCACAAATCACACTTTAGTTCTCTATCTCCTAAAAGAAGTCATTCCCCACCAGGAAGTCCACACAGAAGTGCAAGCCCTGAAAGAATGGACTAAAGTTCTCAAGTTTACCCTTTAGGGAAAACTTATTTTGTTTACATTATTATAAGAGATTTGTTTTGCCTGTAAAAATGTAACCTGGGAAGGACCTTTCAGCCATTTAATCAAAATGGATCTGGATTATTACTATGTAAAATTCACAGCAGTAAGATACTATTTTGTTAAATGTATTAACATCTTATGGTCTGAGAATATTGGCTTTTATTTGGCACATTTAAATAAAATATTTCTAACTAAAATAAGTAAATAAGACAGATACTTGAGAGAAGTATCGGAATACAAACTTCAGCTTACAAAGCAAATTCTATTGGAATCTTTCCCTTTTTGACAGAGGGAGCACTATGTAAAAGCTGTAGTATCTGAGGTGAGGAGAACAGGGGTCAGTAAAAGAAATCAGAACATGGAGGCCAAAGTTCACAGAACCAGAATATATCACAGCTTCAGGAAAACTATGATCCAGATGAAAACTCAGCTGTGAGGCTTGAAAGTCTAAATTTCTAAAGGAGCTTCTTGCAGAAAAGCTACAACACTTGTTGAAGCCCCAGAAAGACCTATAAGCAAAGCTTGAGGTCAGTGAGGGAATTCTCAACATTTTATAGCTCAACTTTAGAAGCATATGCAATGAAGTTCAGAATTGTCATGGTTGTTTTTTAGTGAAACTATGCACATGGTACACTTACATACTTGCAGGCACATAAAATAATAAATAAATAAAATATTTAAAAACTTTTCTTGGAGTATTACCCTTAAAAAAAAGGCAACAAAAGAAATGGTAAAGAAGATAGATCTAGGGTGGTGGCGTTTAGATTACCAGAGCCTGGAGCCTCTGCCACAGATTCTTCCAGAAGTAGAAGCCCATGATGTTTCATGAATAGAAGCCAAAAGAGACTTCCAATTAAAGAGGCAAGAAGAATTTTGCATAAAAATGTGAGATTGGCAAGTGACATTAACAAGAATGACAGTCACTGAAGATATGGGAAAATCAGAGGACAAATAGTAGAATTTTCCAAAGTGTTATTAGAGGCCCTCTCATTTCCTTTGAAATTCCCCAGTAAAGCCTGAACTGCACAGTAATTACTTTTGTTTGCTGGACTGCGAGTCTAATTGCACTAGCATGCAAAGTCCAGGATTATTCAGATGACATATTTTCAAAAAGATTCATTAAGTTCTTGTCTGCAGAAAAAAAGAGAAATACTTTCTGATGCTTACAAATATGCAGATATTAACTACTTCTCCCAAGAGCTTATCTTCTTTCCAAAAAGTCGTATTTTTCTTTTTTTAATTCATTACCCTTATTTTTTGTTTGTTTGTTTTATGTGTATGTACATATTGCCTGCATGTATGTAGGTGCACCCATATCATGCAATGTCCACAGAGGTCAGAAGAGTGTGTCGGATCCCCCAGACAGTTGTTATTGCCATGTGGGTGTGTTACACCTAGATCTCGCGGCCCCCAATGACCACCAAGAGTCCAGAGTGTATGCAACAGCAAAGAGCCTTTATTCCAGCTTAAACTCAGGCCCTCAGATTCCACCAACCCAGCGGATCCGTACTGAGAGTCCCGAACCAGGGTGGGGAAAGCTTTTTATGGGGAGTTTTGTGTTAGGGAAAGAGGAATTTACAGCTTATTTGAATATACTGCTTGTCTGAATTTACTGCTTGAATTTACTTGTTTAAATTTGAATATACTGCTTGTTTGAATATACTGCTTGTAACCAATTAACTCAGCTGGAGACACAGGCATCCAGAGATAAGGGCAAGTTGTCTGGTCTGTGTCATGTCTGTAGGCATGTCTGCTTACACAAGATAACAGAAAAGAATTGTACCAGGCATATACCAACCATCTCTCCCCGATTGAGACACCTGAAGGGAGTTGTAACATTTTTCTTGTTTTAAAGTTATTGGTTTGTGAAATGCTTGCTTTGAAACTATTGGCTGTATAAGCACGGGCTTTTGTGTAACAGTTGTGGGAGCCTATATAATCTTTACCTAAAATTGCCTCAGGGTCGATTGCTCTAACCAGACTTGCATGTCTGGGAAGGACAGTCAGCCCCAGCTAGCTGGTTTAGTAAAACTCTGCTTGATTTTTGCATCTCCATACTCGTGCATTTGTTCTCCAGAAGAGACTCACCAAGTCACGGACCCTAACATTTTGGGGGCTCGTCCGGGATTCGGGGGGGGGCTTCTGGGGATCAAAGGACAAACGGGGGCGGAGTTTCTTTTCTCCGGACAGGGCAGTGTAAATCGAGGGTGGCTCCCTCGTGTCTGTAAAATCCAGAATAAAGCGGGAATCGCCATCCCGTGTCTGGTCTCGGGTTCGAGTCCCAAGCAGGGAAGTCCGGGTTCGAGTCCCGGCACCTAGGGTCCGAGTGTCTCGGCCCTGGGGAGGAAGCCCGATCGGCAGAAACCTGGCACCAGAGGAAGAGGAGGTCAAGCTCGTTACCTTGAGGCAGTCCGAGTGGACACCTTTTGGGAGAATCACGAGGAGTCTCGGGGATCCCGAAAGTGAGAGTGGTGAGTGCAGCGCGCATCTGAGGAAAGAAGGACCGGGTCCGAGTGAATGCAGTGAGATGTGGTGCGCGTGCTTGATAATTGTGCTAATTATCTTAATAAGGGGGGGGTCTGGTTTTGTATTTTTCTCTACGCTCTCTATTTTAAACCTTCCTTTCCTCCTTTTTCCTTCCTTTTATTCTCAGTCTAAGTAGACAAGACCCTTTATCTGTATCTCCCCCCCCTCTCCATCCCTCTCTCCAGCCACTGGAAAAAAAAACCCACGGCCGGGCTGCGCAGGCTCTGGGGCAGCTGCGCCATGGCCGCCGCCCGGGGCATGAAAATCTCCAGGTGGCACTGCCAGATGAAGTTCGAGTGGCCCATGCTCACGTCCACCAAGCCCTGCGACCAGTTGCGCCCAATGGTCACCAAGCGCCTCTTCATGAGGTACTCAAACTTGTGGCCCTCCAGCCGTGCCATGGCCCAGCCGCCCGGTGGGGACCCGCCACCCCCGGCCCTGCCGCCCACGGGAGGGGCACCCGCGCCCTACAGCACCACTGCCGCCACCACCACCGCCACCACCGCCCGCCCGCTCGGCTCCTAGGGCCGCTGCTGCAACGCTAAGCTGCACTGCCTGCGCCCAGGGCTCTGGAGGGGGCTGTGGAGTAGCCGCCCCCCCGGCCCCCGATCCCCACACCCCCGCCCC
>NW_008348580.1:1223141-1223907 GCF_000622305.1 Nannospalax galili | reverse complement strand
CGTGGCAGCCTATGGAGGGGGTGATGGAGCCAGGGGTCCCCATGGGAATCCAGTGGTTACCCCCTCCCCAGACTCCTCTACAGAAGATAGATGACCTGGGGAGGCGGGAGGGATGCAGTTAAGGTCTTGAGGAAGCAGGGACCGAGTGGGGGAAGCTCCATCCTCCACCACAGGAGGAGCTGTGCCAGTTCTGCCAGTCCGAATGGTCGGCGGCCCAGATGGAGTTCAGCAGTATTAATACTGGCCCTTTTCCTCTAGCGATCTCTACAATTGGAGGACCCAAAATCCTCCCTTTTCTGAAGACCCTAAGTGTCTAATAGGTTTGGTAGAATCCATTATGTACACCCATTGTCCCATGTGGGACGACTGCCAGCAGCTACTTTGCACCCTTTTCACAACAGAAGAGCGAGAACGCATCCTGAATGAAGCCAGGAAGAACGTCCTCAGAGAAAATGGGAGGCCCACTACCCTTCAGCCTGCCATCGATGAGGCGTTCCCCCTCACGCGTCCAGATTGGGATTTTAGGACGGCAGAAGGTAGGGAGTGTCTTAGAGTCTACCGCCAGACTCTAATGACCAGTCTCCAAGCGGCTGCAAGACTGCCCACTAATCTGGCTAAGGTAAAAACAATTGTTCAGGGAGAAACTGAAAGCCCAGCCGCATATCTGGAAAGGCTATTTGATGCCTATAGGCAATACACCCCTATAAACCCAGAGGCAGAACACAGGTCAGCTGTAGTCCTCTCTTTTATTAACCAGGCAGCCTCC
>NW_008348580.1:1219515-1221143 GCF_000622305.1 Nannospalax galili | reverse complement strand
GGGCTGAAACCGGAGGAGCTGGCCTCGCTAAGCACCTGCCTCCAGTTGTGGTCCAACTCAAAGCCACGGCTTTGCCCATTCGGGTCTGGCAGTACCCGATGCCAGAAGAGGCTAGGAAGGGAATAGTGCCTCACATCCATAGACTGCTAGAAGCAAAAATCCTTAAACCCTGCCAGTCAGCATGTAATACACCCCTATTTCCTGTGAGAAAGCCTGGCAGTGGCGATTACAGACTGGTGCAGGATTTGCGAAGGGTAAATGAAAGAGTAGAGGATGTTCACCCCACAGTGCCCAATCCATACACCCTACTTAGCCACCTGTCACCGTCCCATGTGTTGTATACCACCCTAGACTTGAAGAATGCTTTCTTCAGTGTCCCTCTTGCTGAAGTCAGTCAGCCCTTGTTTGCCTTTGAGTGGCAAGAACCAGGAGGGGGGAAGACAGGGCAGCTCACCTGGACCAGACTGCCACAAGGCTTTAAGAACTCTCCCACCTTGTTCAATGAGGCACTAAGCCAAGATCTGGAGCCCTTCCGCAAAAGGCACCCCCATGTGACTCTGCTGCAGTATGTGGATGACCTGCTGCTGGCTACAGCAACTCATGAAGAGTGCATGGAAGCTACGAAGAATTTGTTGGCTGAATTGGGCAGCCTGGGATATTGGGCCAGCACCAAAAAGGCGCACATCTGCCAGACGTAAGTAACACAAGGGGGAAGTCATTTGGAGTGCAGCCCTGCCCCCTGGCACCTCAGCCCAGAAGGCGGAACTTATTGCTCTTGCAGAGGCACTGGAAAGGGCAGAAGGCAGGCGAGCTAACATTTATACTGATAGCAGGTATGCTTTTGGCATTGTGCATGTTCATGGCGCCATCTACTGGGAAAGAGGATTCCAGTCCACAGAAGGAAAGGAGCTGAAGAATTTGCAGGAAGTGCAAAGACTGTTAGTAGCTGTGGAAAGGCCTAGGGTGGTGGCAGTTGTACATGTGCCTGGGCACCAGTCCAGAAAGACTCCTGAGGCTATTGGTAACAACTTTGCTGATGCAGAGGCCAGGAGGGTAGCTCTCTTAGACCCCATTGTGCTGGCAGCTCTAGAGGTACCCATACCTGAACTACCCACCTTACCCCCAGACCTGACTATTCCCCACAGGACCTTGAGTGGATAAGAAAACAAGATCTGGGAGAAAAGCCTGGGGAGAGAGATTGGAGTAGGGACCAGGAAGGTAGACTGATCTTACCGGAAGTACTAGGGAAATACATGCTCACCAACCTACACAGATCCACCCATCTAGGTTGGAAGAAGTTGCTCAATCTTTTACAGAATGCACAGTTGGTATTTCCACACCAGAATGAGGCCACACATCAGATCACAGGGGGGATGCAAGAGCTGTGCAAAGCTAAGACCATCCCCAAAGGGGCTCCACCCGACAGGTATCTGGGAGAGGGGGAGGGCCCCAGGAAGAAGTTGGGAGATAGACTTCATGGAGGTAAAGCCAGGAAAGTATGGGTACAAGTATTTGCTAGTCATGGTGGATACTTTTTCAGGATGGGTGGAGGCCTTTCCAACCAAGCATGAAACTAGTCAGATGGTAGCAAAGAAATTAATAGAGGAGATAGTCCCCAGATATGGGAT
>NW_008348580.1:1204828-1219062 GCF_000622305.1 Nannospalax galili | reverse complement strand
GACTATTTAAATGTGTTGCAATCCCTTGCCAAAGTACAGCAGGAAATTTGGCCCCTAATCAAAGCATACTATGAAGGGGAAAGAACCCCGATTGTGGAGCATGGCATAGTCCCAGGGGATATGGTCTGGGTAAAAAGACACAAAGTAAAAACTCTTGAACCCAGATGGAAGGGACCTTATGTTGTATTGTCTACCACCCCCACTGCCCTAAAGGTTGACGGCATTGCTCCCTGGGTCCACCATACCCACGTTCGGAAGGCCTTGCCTCTCGAGGACCCAGAATCCTGTGTGAAGGAGTGGGAGGTGCAGCCAAATCCTGCTAATCCCTTAAAGCTACATCTGAGCTGGACATGAAAGCGCACTGTTATGGGCCCTCCAGAGAATAGTAGTGTCAGCGGGAGCTCGGAACATCAACCCCCACCAACCAGTACTCCAGACATGGATCCTGCGAAGTGGCGATGCCTATGAGGAATGGACCGCACCTCCCATACAGCCCCAGGGTGGCCAGATCTGTATGTTGACTTAGAACTTGTACTGGGGCAATTTTATTACCTCCCCCAGAAAAACCACCAGGAACAATATCATATGAAAAAACGGGCTTTGGTTGACTCATCATCCACAGTCAACCGCCAAGATTTGAGGGCAAACGGGTTCTTTGCTTGCCCAGGTTTCCGGACAGGTTGGTGGAGGTGCAATTGTGGGGGTACTGATAGACTCTACTGTGCTGAATGGAATTGTGTGGAAGTTAATGATGGGCAGTGGAGATGGGAGGTTTCCCCTGACCTGATTGATAGGAGGTTTACTTCTCCATACAACCAATGGATAGTATCTCCACTGGCCAACCAGGTTAAAATCACTTTTACCTCAAAGGATAAAAATGATAAAAGGTGGATAGATGGGCTGACATGGGGCCTGATGCCCTACCAGACACCATGGAGGGGGGTCCTGTTTCAGATCTACCTCCAGGTCGAGGCAGTGGTTAGGTCACTGGTAGGACCTAACCCAATGTTAAATGCCCCTCGTCTGAGGCCCCAACCTCCCCCACCTGGGTCTCCTAAGCCCACCTTCAAGCCATCAGGCACCACAATGATATCAGCAGCCCCAGCCACAGAAAGGACGGGGATGGCTGCAGAATCACAGACTTCCAGCAACCCTATGTGGGAGATGGTGCTAGCTGTAGTAGAGACCCTTAATCATACCACTCCCTCCCTCACTGACCCATGTTGGCTGTGTTACCCAGGATCCCCACCCTTTGATGAGGCTATCGGGATAAATAGTTCCTATACTCTCAACAACTCTCATCCCACCTATTGGGACGGGAGACCATGGGGACTTACGCTTGCTCAGGTCTCAGCCTCTGGCACATGTGTAGGCACAGTCCCAACATCTCAAAGCCAGTTGTGCTCCTCATACAATAACACCCCATGGGAGCAGGAAAAGTGGATTATACCCACCTCGGGCTGGTGGCTCTGTTCAAAAACGGGCCTCACCCCAGCCCTATCCACCTCTGTATTTAATGCTAATAATGAATTTTGTGTACTTGTGGCCATTTTGCCCCACCTTTCATACCACTCTCATGAATCTCTCCTTTCCTATTGGGAGGAAAAACAGAGTCCACTTCGAAAGAAGAGGGAACCCATTACGGCCTTAACCATTGGAACTCTCTTCTCCATGGGGATAGCTGGAGCAGGGACAGGAATCGCATCCCTAGTAACACGAGAGCAAGGGCTCACGGCACTAAGGCTAGCAATTGACAGGGACTTGGAACAGCTCCGGCAAACGATGTCAGACTTGGAGCAATCTCTCACTTCCTTATCAGAGGTGGTGCTACAAAACAGAAGGGGCTAGGATCTCCTGTTCCTAAAAGAGGGCGGGCTATGTGCAGCTTTAAAAGAGAAATGCTGTGGACAAGACAGGGGCAGTCAGGGAATCCTTGACCAAGTTAAAAAAGGACCTGGAGAGGAGGCGCAAGGAGTATGAAAGTAATGAAAGCTGGTTCGAGTCTTGGTTTATGCATAGACCATGGTTTACAACTCTCCTCTCAGCTGTCACAGGACCCCTAACTATCCTATTGCTATTAGTCACAATTGGTCCCTGCATAATAAATAGGCTACTAAGGTTTGTTCAGGAAAAGATCAATACTGTCCATCTCTCGGTCCTTCGCCAGAAATACCAAGCCTTAGATACTGCTGAGGAAGATTCCTCAGTCTGACCTAGAAAAAAAAAGGGGGGGAAATGTGGGAGGGGTGTAGCGACTAGAGGTTTACAACATGCCTGGGTGTGTCTGGCCTTGCCTGAAACAGCTAGCCAAAATGGAGTCAGTGTATGCTGACGCTTGCATTTTGACTCTTCATTCCCCCCTAGAGTTATGGCAGGGGTTAAATCTTTAAGGCAAGCAAATTACAGAAGCAGAAAGAAGTAGTTAGATGAGTCAGAGTCCCACAGGTGCTGGAATTCAAACCCAGGTCTTCTACAAGAGCAGCCAGTGCTCTTAACCACTAAGCCATCTCTCCAACCCCCCATCTGCCTTTTGTATGTTTTCATGTACCACATTATGTATGTTTCAAATAAAATCTAAATGCTAGTGACTATATCCATTTATCCAGTAAACCATTCATCAAACATCTGTTTAGAAGCCCCATGTACCCAGACATAGAGGCTAAGGTAAGAAAGATAAAGCTCAGACACATCCAAGAAGCTACAGCCTAGTAGGGAAGACTGGAAGTGTATTCTTCTGTCTTCTTTGGAAACTGCTATAGCCAGAGCTGTTATTTAGAGTCATGTACTCTGATAAGTCATTTTAAGAAATCTGACTCAACAAAATAGTTTTTGTTTTAAAATTTATTTTGCAAGACAGTTTTTAATTAAATTTAACATTTGAATTTTGAATTACTCTACTCAACCAGATGTCAGTTCAAATGCTCTTTCAGCAGCTACTTAATGGACTATCACTTAGCTTAGGCTGGGCTATGTTATCTACAACACAAAGACAGTGATTCTAGTATTAACATGAAGTCATTTACGTAGTAACTACAATAGTACTCATAGAGTATATCACTATATCTGGTACTTGGAAGAGGCTTAATAAACAATTAGGTCTCCCATTAAGTGATAACCACAGAAAGGTGGCAACTACACAGAAATCTATAAACACACAAATGAGGCTAAAAATGATGTGCTCAGATTAAATGGTTTTTTTAAGAGGACATAAGTATCTGATTGGTTTTACATTCTTAAAAACTTTTTAATTTGGGGGTTGGGGATTTAGCTCAGTGGTAGAGCACTTGCCTAGCAAGCACAAGGCCCTGGGTTCGGTCCTCAGCTCCAGGAAAAAAAAAATAAAACTTTTTAATTTGTTAAAATGTTTCTCTGTGGATAAAGCATCATGCTTCAAATTCTAAAATATATTCATAGATTTCCTTGTATTGGGAATGTGTTTGTTTTCTTTTTCCAAAGGAAGGCATGTTATGAAATATCATAAGGGAAAAAGCAAGACTTCTTTTTGAGTTCATCAATAATTGGGGCAGGTATTCAGCAGCACCACTTCCCATTCAGTTATTAACCACCCAATAAAAATTTATTAAGGACATCCTGTGAGCCAGACACTGGACTGAGGGTGGGACTGTGAAGAGAAGTGATGAGATCCTTGCATCCCCAAAGTCTATTTTTGTTTTTATAGACAAATAAATTAATGTTACAGAACAAATAAATCCTCTGAAAGTGTTATGCCCCATGTTGCCCTGAGAACCTAGAACAGAAGCTCATAAGTTAGGCTCATTAGTTAAAGAGGACTTCTGGAGAACACAGTGATTAAATGATGTTGTAGAGGGAAGAGGGGAAATATAAATACAGGGGAACACAAAATAAGAAAGGGTCCCACCAAGCACTTAGAAAGGGTCTGCAAAGGCAAAGAAGTGACCAGAGTAACACAGGCAGGCCAAATAACCATTCCACATTTATCACTGGGCTTTAGACTCATTTAGATCACTTTTCTTAATTACTGACTTTTCTCATAGGAGAAGAAGATTTAACCCTGATATTACTATAAATTATTCACCACTTGGCTCCCTGGTCCTGGCCTCTGGCTAAGGAATCCAGAACAACAGCAATGATTCCAAAATGTAGCAAGACAGGGCACTGCTCAAAGCATCCATTACCTTGGCCATCTTACTGAGGTAGAAGATGAACCCTTTGGTGCAATGATGCCACTGTCCCTTTATCCAAAATGTGCCACATACACCTTCCTTTCCTGCCTTTTGAATGTCTAGTGTGGACTTTTTCATTGCATTATGAGTGACCAAGAGAGATGGGCAAATTGGATATGACTGGTAAATGGAGTGTTTGTGTTAAGAGGGGGATGTGGTGGTCTGAATGAGAAATCTCCCCCATAGGCTTATGTATATGAACACTTGGTCCCCAGTTGATCTCAGTGTTTGAGGAGGTTATGGAACTTTTAGGAGGTGCACCCTTGCTGCAGGAAGTCTGCTGCTGGGAACAGGCTTTGATGGTTTGTAGCCTTGCCCCCCTTCCTGTGTCCTCACTCTCACTCTCTCCCTCTCCCTCTTTCTCTCTGTCACCAGAGTTCTCTCTGGGTCTCTTGCGCTATCAAGCAAACCATATAACATATCTTTATGTGCATTTATTATTACCATGGGGGCGGTGACTTACAAAGAAATGAGCACCCAATGCTTAGCTCCATGCCACACAGCTCTGTGCCACCAGCTCTGCACTGAGACCCAGAGCCCACCCTGTCAGATCGCTCCATGCCTAAAGTCACTGCTAGCTTTCACCCACACCTCAGGGACCAGCAGTCTCACCCCAGGTCCATAAGTGCCAGGTCATCCTGTGCTTGAGTATGACCAGCTGCTGCGCGTTCCTGGCAGGTCACAGCTCCCATCCCAAGATGGTGCCACAAGCCCCTCCTTTCGTGGCTAACTCTCCACAGTCAATTCTCTTTTGCAGGCCCTGTCCCCTTGGAGGAACCAGAACCCCTGGGGAACACTCTCCCTTTCCCCACTTCTGTGCCAATGTGCTGGATAGCTTTAGTGTCAACTTGACACACATGGGTTGAGGGAGCCTCAGTCGGGGAACTGCCTCTATTGGACTGGCCTGTGGCCATGTCTGAGGGGCAGCTTCTTGATGAGTGATGTGGGAGGGCCCAGCCCACTGTGGGTGGTGCCACCCCTGGGCAGATGGGCCTGTGGTGCATAAGAAAGCAGGCTGAGCAGGGGCCAGGGGAGCAAGCCAGTAAGCAGCATTCCTCCATGGCCTGTGCTCCAGCTCCTGCCTCCAGGTTCCTGCCCTGAGTTCCTACCTTGGGCTCCTGGATGAACTGTGACCCAGGAGATGTAAGCTAAATAAACGCTTTCCTCCCCAAGTTGGTAGTGGCCAGACTATTTTGTCACCACAATGAAGAACAAACTAGGACAGAAGTTGGTACCAGAGAGTGGGATATTGCTGTGACAGACCTAACCTTGGTGTTTTGGGGAGGACTGTGGAAGTGATTGGAACTTTAGGCTGGAAAAGCCATTGCATGCTCAATTTGTTGCTGCGGAGCTTGGAACAGTTATGCTGAAAGAATTGTAGACGATGGAGGCCTGGCTTGTGAAGCTTCAAAGGGAAGCAAAGACTATCAGGGCTATTCATGTGATATTTTGGATTGAGAATCTGTGGGTTCTGGTTGGCTGGGGCTGAAGAATCAGTTGTGATTAAGAAGAGACCAGAACCTGAAGTAAAACCTTTGTTTTGTTGGGACAATTGATGCTGGTTAGCTGGGGCTGAAAAACCAGCTGTAAATAACAAGAGACCAGCATGGCTGTGGTGAAATCTACTGGGAGATATTTCCTCAGGGTCAGCACACAGAGGGGACCTGAGCCTCTATCTCTAGCTGGAAGCAGGACTTGGTAATGTGTAAGAGTCTCCTGCATGGTTCTAGTGTTGAAAGCGTGAAGGGGTCACAGAGAGCAGCTGAGGCTTGGCACTCTGAGAGGCCAAGAAAGGCCATAGGTGAAAGTGCAGCTTCAGTTGCAGTGAAGACCCCAGAATTGAAGGGGTCATGGAGAGAACCTGAGGCTTTGCACCCCAAGAGGCAAGAAGGAGGCCATTGGTGAAGGTGCAGCCTCAGTTTCACCAAGGACAGCAGCAGGTGTGGAATGGAGCTGGCCTGGGTCTGCGAGATGTGATGTGGATGGTAGAGTCAGAGAAGTGGAGCTGCCAGAAACTTTTCGAGGCCAGAAGATCATGAGTGACTCCTAGGTGTCCAGCCTTGAGCTACTTTGCTGGACTTTGGTTTTGCTTAGGTGTGCCAATTCTGCCCTTTGAAATAAGACAGTACTTGTTTTAGATATTACAGAAGCCCACCCACAGTTAAGAGACTATTAAGAGACTATGGACTTTTAAGCATTTGGATTTTTTTAAGGACTGTGGGGTTTTTAAGGTTGTACTGTCTTATGTTGTGATATTAATGTTAGCATCATATCTTGGGGACAAGAATTGGAAAGGTTATGGTTTAATATGATGTATTTGTGTGTCAAGTTGACAAGGGGTCAATTTTGCTGGATAGCTTTAGTGTCAACTTGATACACCTGGGTTCAGGGAGCCTCAGTCAGGGAATTGTCTCTATTGGACTGGCCTGTGGCCATGTCTGAGGGCCATCTTCTTGATGAGTGATGTGGGAGGGCCCAGCCCACTGTGGGTGGTGCCACCCCTGGGCAGGTGGGCCTGTGCTGCATAAGAAAGCAGGCAGAGCAGGGGCCAGGAGAGCAAGCCAGTAAGCAGCATTCCTCCATGGCCTGTGCTCCAGTTCCTGCCTCCAGGTTCCTGCCCTGAGTTCCTACCTTGGGCTCCCTGATGAACTGCGACCTGGGAGATGTAAGCTGAATAAACCCTTTCCTTCCCCAAGTTGGTATTGGTCAGAGTATTTTGTCACAGCAATGAAGAACAAACTAGGACAGCTGATAAAATGCATTGACTAGCCTTCTGCTCCAGCTGCCATGCCTTTACCATTAGGATAGACTGTATCTCTCTGGACTCATAATCCAAAATAAACTTCTTCATTCTTTAATTGCTTTTGGTCGTGGTATTTTATCATAGCAACAGAAAAATAACTAATATATATAGTGATGCTCTGATCAACAGATGTGAATGCAAATGGAATCATGTATCACACAAGATGCAGGCCTGAACTGGGGATATAAAGCACCTATTGAATATGGTCAAAAGTACTCCTGAGCATCCCACACACCACCCACAAAGAATAACATAGTTTCTTTGTGTTAACAATCCCATTCAGTAATGCATGTGTATAATTGAATAATGCATATATAATAAAAGTCTGTAATAAATGGCATATATGTGAAATAAAGTACAAGGCATTTTAATGTTATTTAAAACAGCATTTGTATCCATGGATTTAAAGCCTTAACTACATGATGTCTCTGCCTTATAAAAGTCTCCGTTGCATATGTAACACCAATCAAGGACTTTTATAGGTCTGAAGAATTAATTCTGGCAGAGAAATCACTAGAATTAGAGAACCTGGGTTCAAGTCCCATCACTACCACTCAGTGATACAGAGGGCTTAATCTGAAGTGATAATTTTGATATCCAGCACTTCATAGTATTTTTCCAAAATTCCAGACTAGTCTTGGAAAATATTTGGATCTGTATCTGGCATTTGTTATGTCCTAATAGATAATGGAAGTCAAAGAGCCTCATGTCAACTTGGTCAAGTCCTTCCATCCCTTTCCATGCTTAATAAATGACTATCAGTAAAAGAACTCTTTACTTCCCTTGGTAGCTCCACTTATTATTTGTTGCTCAATAAGCGTTTAAGTATTTTTAGAGCTGCCTATTTCTAAACAGTAGCCAGATTTTTAAACAGAGTTGGGGTTGCCCCAACAGCTTCTACTATAGCTACAAGAATCATAATGTATACAATCAACTGACCACAAATTAACTTTCAGAAAACAAGTCTTATTCAGCATTGGCAATAACTGAATTTAAAAACTAGGAAACACAGTAAAGAGCCAAGTTTTGGGTTTTTAAAAAATATTTTATTATTTTTATTTTATGTGTATGAGTGTATTGCCTACGTGTAGGTAAGTGCACCCGTGTCATGCAATGCCCGTGGAGGACAGAAGAGGCCATTGGATCCCCTGGAACTGGAGTTATGGACAGTTGTTAGCTGCCATGTGGGTGCTGGGATTCAAACTCAGGTCTTCTGCAAGAACAACCAGTGTTCTTAACCGCTGAGCCATCTCTCCAGCCTCAGGAGCCAAGTTTTTAACCAATCTGTCAAAAGTCATACTATAATGAAGCAAGAAGGTAGAGGACCAAGAGCCAAGGAGTCACCCTTGGCTGCAGGTGACAGCCCTGAGGCTACAGGAAGTGTGCCTTACTTTGACTCACTCATCTGGGGAGCCCCCAGAACACAGGAAAATCAAATTACTTTTTTTTCATGCTCACTTCAACATGTGTTAAGGGAAACCATTTTTTATATGAATGGTTGAATTTGAGTTTCCAAAGATGGTTAGTAGGCCTCATTTGGGAATTCTAAGGTATGTTGGCTCTGTTTTCCAAATAGCTCAGGCTCAGTAAAACTGCCAAATGTGCTTTGCCTTTTGATTTTTTTTCAAATATTTCTAATTTAATCCATATGCTGCTCATTCATAAAAATCTCTACAATATAGCTTCAGATTTTTAAGAGCCACTTGTCTTCCCAGGAGGTACTAGCCTTACTTAATACTTTTCTTGGAACCATTTTAAATCAAATTTCAAAGCAAACGTCTCTCTTTTCCTTATGAAATCTGGATCCTGAAATGTTTGGTTGAGTTTGAAGACAGATTCTTAAATGTAGACTCTTTGATCTGAGGTCAGTCTTTGTGAGTCCTTTATCTCTCCTTCACAAGGAACTGAAAATTGCTTCTGGGGGAAGAAGTACATTCGACTGCAGAATGCAAAAAACAGTAGGTCGATCCCAATACACACTGTTTCAGAAGCAAGCCATCCCACTTTATGCCAGGGGCTCAAGGAAAGACCCTGCATCTCCTTTGTCCTGCAAGAGACGTATTTCCCCAGAACAATGAGGTTCTTTTAGAAAATTTCTTCTTCAACATTCTCATTTTTCTATTACACTGTATGCTAACGTCACCTCATACAGATGGGAGGGGATATGTCTGTGACCACAACAAGAGCCCTCTCCAGTGGCTGAGGCACAAGTTCCACCTCAGAGAAGCTATTCACTCTCAGCTAAGGAAGGCCTTACCCGTGATGTTGGTCCACGTGCTATGCCGTTTTTCCTCCTTTCAACTTTATCTTCAAAGCCATAAAAATCTGCTTCAAGAACAGCGTAGAAATCTGTTCTCACCTCCATTTCTCCCTGCCTCACAGTCATTCTCAACTTTCTTTGGTCTGAAACCAATTGTGTGAATGAATTTACGTCTATATTTTTAGTTGCTTTGGAAGCTGAGAATTCGAAGACTGAAAAAACATCTTTTTTGTTTTGTCATCTTTAAAGTGCGGTTAGTGTTTTGACAGTCCTTGGGAAAGGATGGCAGGGAAACTTCAGGCCTCAAATGGAAGTGGCATGAGATATTCCTGGTTATATAGTGATTGAATTTGACCCTCTGTATAAGATGGCCTGTGTTACAAACACTGCACTACCACCTATGAGCTGTGTGGCCTGAGGTGAGTCACTTTAGTCCCTCTGGGCCAAGGTTTACTCATCTGAAAAATGGAGATGACAACACCTTCCTAAAAAGATAATTGCGAGCAGTGAATTATATAAAAGAGTTACAGCACGGCCTGCCATCCTAGAAAGCATTAGAAAAAGAATCACTGACCACGTCTCTCTTCTCTGACCAGCATCCCCTGAGCTACCAGAAGCTCTTCAGAGAATTCGCAAACACTTGCTTCAAGAAACACATTTGTATGTGCCTCCATCTACTGTTTATTGAACAGAATTTGTGCTGTCACCATTTGCCAGGTCCCATGCTAAGGTAGGACTACTGTTTTGTTCTCATAAGGCTTGCTTTTACCAATTGCTAACACAGGAAGCAATACAGAAAGCCAAATGCTCTCCTCTGCCCCTACCAAACTCCTGCCTGAATTAGCATACTGAGGTTAGAGAACCAAATGTGTCCCAAGGCATTTTCACACACACTAGAGAACCATTAAATTAAAAGGCAGTGGTGCTCTGGGAGAAAAAGACTGGCAGCTCTCAGTGTAGGCGTTAACAGCTCCTCCTGCTAGGCTCAGGCTCCTGACACAGCTATGGAGCCCCTTCTGCATAGAAAGCCTGTGATACTGCTCGTGCTGCCTTCCTTGAAGGAGTCCTGGGACTGACTTGCACTGTTCATTAGTGGTAAATGGTAGCCACACATGGAAATCCCAGCACACTGCAAACAGAATGCAACCCTAAGGAACCATAAATCACCCACATTGATTCTGAAAGAGACTGAGATGTGGCTGGAGAGTTGTTTGTTCAGAATTTAATTTGCTTCACCAGCCATTGAACAGGCCTTTTGCTTGGTGTTAAACTGCTGCATTTCCAGCCACTGAAGCTGACTCAGCTCTCCCTGAGCTGCTCTCTCACCCTGTTCCCTCACTCTGTCTATTCCAGATTTGTAGGCAAAAAGAGTGAATGCCCCTCCTTTAAACCCTGACCCTTGTGCTGAAGGCACTCCAGCAAAGAATGGACACTGCTGTCCCAGTGACTGTGGCTCTGGCTGTAATTGGTCAAGCTGCAGCTGGGCATAGCTGAATGCGAGTTAGATTTGGCATCTTTCAGTGGTGACCTTCTGTCAAAGCCTTAGATTGCTTGAGTTCAGGAAGTGAGTGTCCACACAAATTATTATGAATTTAATTCTGTTGAGCTCCTTGGAACACTAAGCAATGTGACATGTATCCCACTAATTTGTAACTGTTGTCCTGCTGTTCCATCCAGTTAATTTCCACATTTTCTCTTAAAATATCCTATAATTGTATACTATTGTGCTTATAATATAAAAGTTTCTTATTACCTTGCAAACATGCTTCCAGGATTACCTTACCCATGAAGGCTTTGCCCTTCTAAAACTGAAAATGCCAACCCTTTCCCTCTGTTTCTTCACACATCCTCCTCTACCACCTCTCACATAAATTCCCTTGCGGTTGTTCACCTCCCCAGACCCTCTGTCTTCCACCTGTGCTTTCTGGCATTGAAGTCAGTAAGATCAAAGCAAGTCAAACACCTGACTTTCCACTTACTAGTTGTGTTACCTTGGATAAGTTTCTATGTCTATGACTTGAAAACCATCATTTCTATGCTATAGAAACACTGTTATAGACACGTCGGCTGTGACATCAAAGGTAGCAGCCAACACTGAACAAAACCATCTTCAGTTGCCTCTGACTCTCAGGGTGTCCATGAGGTCTGCACAGTGCTGGTCAATTCACCCTGTGAAGACAGCACCCATGTCACCATAGCTCTCCACAGGGGCAGCTCCAGGCTGAGGTGGCACAGGCTGGCAGGGTGACAGAGCAGACTCTTCAAAGTAGACATGGACACATGGTTCCCACAGAGGTTGAGCATGCTGAGCTGGGAGCCGTGACTTAGGGCAGGCAGGTTGGCAATGAATAGGGAGTTCTCCGAATCTTTTAATCCATATAGCATTTGGAGACACAAGGTATTAGAAATAAAATGTTTGCATTATAGAGATTGTATAGTTCATTGCTTAATACTTATTTCTGATAAATGTATTCGAAATTAATGTTAAAATGAAAAATACATGCTAATCACAGTGATCGAAAGCAAGTTTGCAGTCCAGTTTATGCTGTGTGCATTTTATGTCCAAGTCTTAGGACAGGCTTTTGAGGGATACAAATAGATATAACACAAAAGCTCTTCACTAGTAGCCCAAGAACAACTTGAGGAGATTAAATTTACATAGTAAAAGTCAAAGAAATAGTAATAAAAAGATGTACTTCATGAATATAAATAAACAATAGGAAATTATGAAATAAATTTTCTGTCATATAGAGCTCTTACAGAATCTTTACTATCTTACAGTAAGAATCTCTAGGACCCAATGTAGGAACAGACCTGAATGGAGGTAAGGCCCATTGGCACAAAGGAAGTTCCACATTTTGAAGGGCTTCAGTGGGAGCTGCAGACCCAGGGTGGGACTGGATCTGAACCAAGGAGGTAGAAACTGTAAGTGCTCAATTTGGGGAGTGTGCATCACAACTTCTAGAATATGGGCTGGAAACATGGCTGGTGGCTGCTCACCATAGGCCAAGGGTAAGAATCAAAGAATGGTGGACTGTCCAGGGCTCAGGGTGAGGTGGTTCTTGGAGGTGTTGGTGAACCTTTGCCTCTGGCGCTGTATACTGGGTGAATTCCAAACCTATCTCCTTCAGCGGGTTCAGCACAAGAAAGAAAAGGATGCTGAAGCTGATGTAGGAAGATACAGACTGGGACCTTTCCCATCTCCAGGATCAGTGTGGACCTGGAAACGCAGGAGCTCAAGTATATTCAGGAGCTGCCAATGAATTGTTTCTGTTCACCCTGGCAATGTTGGCTACCTTAGTCTGTATATCTGAATATATTTCTACACAGCAAATGAGGAAATTGTGACCACAGTCATTTCTTAGTTTTCTCATGAAAACTGACTATGCTAACCAGGATGTCCCCTACAGGAGCTAGAATAAGAAGAAACTAGAAGCTTTCTTTATAACCATGGACTGCTTTATACTCTTCTCCCATGTAGAATTCTCACATGTCAACAATTACATATATCAATATTTATCAAATGTCATTCAAATGAATGAATGAATAAGTGAATGATTGAAAATAGGTTTATGTCAGAGACTTTTTTAAATCTCCCTTCCCCCAATTAGTTACTATTGCCTCTTAAAGAAAAAGAATACAGATTTATAAGTAAAATGATTTTAAAACTGGTATTCCGAAAGGAAGAAACATATCAACATTACTTGTGTGGGGCTTAGTACATGAGTCACCAAAATGCCAATATCTCTTCACAGGACAATATAAATTATCATTACATCTAGTTTTCACATAGCACCTGTGTATTCCTGACCTCCTCTGTACAAAATCAAAGTGTGTTTGGTCTCTACAATGAGTGCCAGCTCCTCTGACAAACATATGGTCTCCGACCTGTATGAAACAGGTAAAATGCCTCTCATGCCACAACAGTACAACAGAGGAAAATGCACTTCACTAGATGTTGGGAAGACGGCAGAAAGTAAAAGAAGAAACCCATGGTTCTTGCTGCTTTTCACAAAGGATTCTTGGACCGTCTATGAAAACACAGCTCTATGAGGCTTTTGCTGTGAAGTTGCTGGTAGATATAAACTTTTCAGCTAGCTCATGTCAAAGCTTTTGCCAGGAATGTAAACTGTACAATAATTTTTTTTATGTCCTTAGACACCTAGAACAGAAACCTTAAACACCCAAGTGTCAAAATAAGACAGATAACCCAATAAATTTGCCAGGGCAGGGACAGGGAAAACAAACACAGCCTTCTGTTACACGGATGTCTGTTAACTCGCTCTGACCACTAGCCTGAAACTTTAGCCTGCCACACGTCTTTCCTGCCGGGTTGTTTATTTAGACTCCCTAAAACCTCCTGGCACCCATTTTTAATTTTCAGCTTACTTCTTGTCAGCGTTCTGAAAAGCACAGCAAGATTCACTTTTTAACAAAACACACAAAAATAAGGGCAGGAAAAGATGGATGGCAGGGGTAGGGGTACGGGTGAGTGCAGTGTCCCAGAGAATTCTGCAAGGACCTCATTCTTGATTCCATTTGTTTATAACTGAGTGTGAGAATTGCCGATGGGTCAGTCCATCTTTTGTACTTGGGTTTAGCTATATGACTGTGCTCACAGTAAGATTTTGCCTCATTCAATATTATCATCTACATCCACCCATAAAACACTCTGTAAATACTCTCTGAAATACTGAGTGTCCCAGAGAATTCTGCAAGGACCTCATTCTTGATTCCATTTGTTTATAACTGAGTGTGAGAATTGCCGATGGGTCAGTCCATCTTTTGTACTTGGGTTTAGCTATATGACTGTGCTCACAGTAAGATTTTGCCTCATTCAATATTATCATCTACATCCACCCATAAAACACTCTGTAAATACTCTCTGAAATACTGGCAATGGAAGGAGGGAAGGAAGGAAGGAAGGAAGGAAGGGAGGGAGGGAGGGAGGGAGGGAGGAGGGAGG
>NW_008348580.1:1194706-1204808 GCF_000622305.1 Nannospalax galili | reverse complement strand
AAGGAAGGAAGGAAGGAAGGAAGGAAGGAAGGAAGGAAGGAAGGAAGGAAGGAAGGAAGGATCTTAAGTGGTGGTTTGTTTTATTCTGGTAGCTTCCTCTTCTTGATTAGATGACTTGAAAAGGCCCCAAACAATAAACTGGTCTTTCGAAAGACAAGGAATGATAGACTGGATGATCAGATAGTGTTACTTTGTTTAAAACAGTCTAAACACACAAGAATCAATTATTTGTTAGTAATCATTACATGCAAAGTACTGGGCCTAGACCAGTTTGTAGAGTGAATACATTTTGTGAATTAATAACTGGAATTTGGGGCCTTCTGTGAAATACCTGTAGCGGATCTTGACTTCAGGGGCTGTTGAAAGAGGGAGGGTAGGTGTCTCCAAATCTGGGGTTTGATGACGTAGATTGGTCTAGGAAAGTGACAGAAATAGGTTTTTCTCTAAAGTCTAGAGTACACATATCAGCCATGTGTACTCAGATATGTTTACAGTAGCACACATGATTTCCCTTCTATTGAATAGGACTTAAATCCAATCAGGCAATTGTTGATTACCCCCAAGATAAATGTGCCACTATTGCACCAATAATGATAATTTTCTGGGATAGCCATTTTTTGTGCTTTGTAGTTCTTACAGCTGGGTAGGACCACTGATTGATTTTCTCCCTTAGCAACTTTCATAGTATTCTCTGACACCATGATAGCTACCCTACAGGAAGAAGGCTTCCAGCTCACTCCAGCTCAATTGCTCAAAGACCTGTGTCTGGAGTATGTGGTGTCTTCAACAATCAAGTCTTACTTTTAAACTCTGGGAGGCAATCAAGTGCCATACCAATACCCAATATTATTTTGAGAGTCTCTTGGACTACTCTAACAACTCAAAGTGAGGTTTCCCTTATCTGTCATTGTGATTTTTTGTTGTATAGTCTTCAGATATAGATATATGTATAGATATACATATATGGATATGTATAATGTGTATTTTTCAGTTGGCTTATGAAATAATACATTTCCCTTTGGCTTTTCACACCACCTAAGTTTTATCTATCTCTTTTGTCTCTTGGACTACTCTAACAACTCAAAGTGAGGTTTCCCTTATCTGTCATTGTGATTTTTTGTTGTATAGTCTTCAGATATAGATATATGTATAGATATACATATATGGATATGTATAATGTGTATTTTTCAGTTGGCTTATGAAATAATACATTTCCCTTTGGCTTTTCACACCACCTAAGTTTTATCTATCTCTTTTTCCTCTCTTTCTCACTGTATAGCTCTCACTCCTTCCTCCTCAGTTAAAGCACCCTCCATTTTCCCCTTGATAAAACCGGTCTCTTACTATCTCCCTCTTTTGAGCTCCTTCTCTCCCCTCCCCACTTGGTTGCCTTCCACTTCTTGACTCTAAGGGTTACATCAAGAATGTACTGAGTCTACGTAGCTATCTCTCCAGTTCTGATGGCATCAAAAAGTAGTTTTAATTTACATTTCCCTAATTACTAAGGATGTTGAACACATATTACATCTAAAGAATTTGAACTAGGATCCACAATGAGAACATATATCACTTATTTTTTCTCAATCTGGGTTACCTCACTCAGTATAACAGTTTCTAGTTCTAGCCATTTACCTGCAGATTTCATGATTTCGTTTAACTCCTTTGTGTAAATGTACCACATTTTCATTTTCCATTCATCGATTTAGGGACATTAAAGTTGTTTCATTTCCTAGCTATTGTAAAAAGAGCATCAATAGATGCAGCTGAGCAAGTATCCCTGTAGTAGGAAACCAGTCCTTTGGGTATAGGCCAAGGGGTGAGGGGTGGTATAGTTGGATCATATGGTAGGTCTACTTTTGGCTTTTTAGGAATTCTCCACTCTGATTTCCACAGTGGCTGTATCAGTTTGCAATCCCACCAGCAGTGATGGGGGTTCCTCTTTCCCCACACTCTCCTCAGCATTTAGAGTCATTTGTTCTCCTAATCTTAGCCATTCTGACTGGGGTAAGATGATGTCTTATTTTTTAAAAATTTATCTTTCCTGCATGTATATAAATGAAACTGTTTTATGCAATGCCTGTGGAAGTCAGAAGAAGGCACTGCATCACCCGGAACTGGAGTTACAGTTGTTAGCCACCATGTGGGTGCTGGGAACCAAATCCAGGTACTCTTCAAGAGCAGCCAGTGCTCTTAAATACTGAACTGTCTCTCCAGTCCTGATGATATCTAAAAGTAGTTTTAATTTACACTTCCCCAATTACGAAGGATGTTGAACACCTTTTAAGGTATTTTTTAGTCATTTTTATTTCTTCTTCTGAGACCTCTTTGATCATATCTGTAGCCCATTTTTTATCTGAGTCATTTGTTTTCTTGATTCCCTGTCATTTGCGTTCTTTCTATGTTCTGGAAAGTATTCCTGTATCAGATGTATAGCTGGCAAAGATTTTCTCCTACTCTGTGGGTTTCCTTTTCACTAGATATATCGTTTCTTCACAGAAGCTTTTTCATTTAATGAGGTCCCATTTAGCAACTGTTGCCTTTAATTCCTGAGCGAATGAAGTCTCATTTAGAAAGCCCTTTCCTGCACCTACAGCTTGCAGGACACTCCTATGCTTTCTTCTAACACCTTCAGCGTTCCAGGTGTCACAAGGAAGTCCTTGATCCATTTGGAGTTGATTTTTGTGCAGTGTGATGTGTGGAGATCCAGTTTTCCCAGCACTATTTGTTGAAGATGCTTTCTTCCAATGTGTATTTTTGACACATTTGTCAAATATCAGGTACCTGTAATTGCATGTACTCACTGTCTGGGTCTTCTGTTTTGTTGCATTGAGTTACATATTTGTTTTTGTGCTAGCACCATGCTGTTTTTAATATTATAACCCTGTAACCGTTTGAAATCTGTCATGGTAACTCATCTAGCATCGTTCTTTTTGTTTAGGATTGCTTTGGCTGTCTAGGGTCTTCTGTGCTTCCAGATGAAGTTTGGGATTTTTTTTTCTGTTTTTATGAAGAATGCCATGGATATTTTGATTAGCATTGTATTGAACCTGTAAATTGCTTTTGGTTGGATGATCATTTTCACAATATTAATTCTACCAATTCATGAGCACAAATGGTCTTTCCATCCTCTAGTGTCTTCTTCAAATCTCTTTCTTGAAATCACACAAAACAGTGCTTTCTTTACATAACAGAGTGTAATCTCCTAAGTATTTAAGACTTAGGTATTAAGCTCTGGGGGCTGGAGAGATGGCTCAGCGGATAAGAACACTGACTCTTCTTGCAGAAGACCCGAGTTCAAATCCCAGCACCCACATGGCGGCTAACAACTACCTGTAACTCCAGTTCCAGGGGATCTGATAGCCTCTTCTGTCTTCCGAGGGCATTGCACAACACAGATGCGCTTACCCACATGTAGGCAATACATGTATACACATAAACTTTAAAAAATAATAAATAAGATATTTTTTAAATATTTTATTTATTATTTTTATTTTCATGTGTATGAGTATATTGCCTGCATGTGAGTGCACCTGTGTCTTGACACCGAGGTCAGAAGAGGGCTTCGGATTCCCCTGGAACTGGAGTTAAGGACAGTTTGTAGCCACCATGTGGGTGCTGGGAATCAAACCCGGGTCCTCTGCAAGTGCAGTCAGTGCTCTTAACCGCTGAGCTATCTCTCCAGCCCCAAATAAAATATTTTTTTAAAAGACTCAAGCTCTGACTCCATCATAACTTCACAGTCCAGCTCTTCATTAAATCTCTTCTTTCCCAACTCCAGGTCTCTGTTTATATTAATCTCGCCATAAGAGATACCTTTAAATTTTTAGTGCTTTATTTTCTTGATAAATCTAAAATACACTTGTAAAGCAGAAAGCATAAATATTTCACCAAGGAGGCATCTGTAGTAAAGTAAGGGTTGATGAGCTAGAAGCCTTGAGGAGAGATGAGGGACAATTATTGACTCAGCTGTCAGGAAGCCTAACTGCCTCCTCCCTCACCCCATCCTCAGCTGTTGGTATGGTATCCACCAGAGTAGAAACTCACAAGAAATATCTTCATAAATGTTCATTGTATGGATTCATATCATTAAGTTTCTTAATAGTTTGGGGAAATGCAAATTTTTATAAAGATAAACTGACACTACATCTTAATTTTCCCAGGGTAGTCAGGATGGAAAAGTTACATTCAATGAGTGCACAGGATGCCATTGCTCATGGTTGAACATAAAGAGGATTATTTATTAAAAAGGGAAAAAAGCATACTTTTAAAAATAGTTTAGTATGGTATCTATTCTCTTTCTGAACTTGTTTAAGTAACATTACTTCCAAGAAACCACTTACAAAGTTGTTTCAAAAGTTCTCTGGCCAAAGGGATGGTGGATGCCACAAAGAAACAGACTTCTGGGAATTTGCTCATATGAACTAACAGGAATGGCGACAGCATGCACAAGACCCATGCCAACTCTATCAGACAGAAACCCAGCAGAGAACTAGGGAAATGGCCAGGAAGCCCCAATCAGCTGAGAAACTATTGATAGCTAATCACTACTAGGTAAGGGAGAGTTTGTCTCCTTTAAAGGAGTGATGCTAGATAGGATGACCAGGCTCCAGTGGATGAATTTATATTGGGAAACATTTGGGCACACAAACTTGACTCAGTAGGCTTTAACATATATGACAAAATACATGAAATTTGTTGGGGGGTTATGGGAGGGTGCAATCAGGGGAGGGTATCTAAATATGATTAAGATGTAGTGTATAGAATGCACAAAAATTCAATAAAAATAAATATTGAAAAATATTCTCTGGTCAAATTTTCCATATTAACAATCACACCAAAATTAACTTGGGAGAAGGGCCCTTGAGAAAAATACATAAGTTAACAAACTTTATTTTATTTTTTGGTTTTTGGAAACAGGGTTTCCCTATAGCCCTAGCTGGCCTGGTACTCACTATGTAAACCAGGCTGGCCTTGATTTCTCTGAAATCTGCCTGCATCTGCCTCAAGAATACGGGGATTAATGGCGTGTGCTGCAACACCCAGCTCAAATTTTATTATTCACTGTTATTCTGGTGTGAGGCAACTTATGCTCTGGGCATCTTTCCTCAAAATATTCTTATTTTATTACAATACATAAACACAAATACTCTCCAAATTCCAAGGGTAAATCTTGTCTAAAGCTGTTCTGGATTGCTTTTGCCTTGCTTCTCAAAAAAACAAAGAGGCCTAACTATGAGCCTACCTCAAAGGAAGCACATAAGAGTTGGATGTCTTTTCTGCCAATCATCCCCCTCACCAAGGAAATTCATAAATAGATCCAGAGCAATTTCTCCTTTCAGTCCAATGTCCAAATCTCTGAAATTGTCCTGCCCCTGATGTTGGAATCCCCAAATCTTTTAGATATATCAAAAAGAAAAACATTGTGGAGGGCCGAAAATTGTACGGTAATATAAAATGTTATGTAATGGTATGTTGAGATAGTGTGGTTTTTAGGTCTTGATGTCTAAAATTTTCTTATTTAATATATATTACTTTGGGAGAATAAAATTTGGGCTAAAGCTAGAGAAATGAACTGTTCTTGGTTGGACAATGCCAAATACAGGTGTACATTAACTTGCTACCAAACAGAATCTAACTCCTAAGAGTCAACCCTTAACCAAGTCCACTTTCTGCATGTTTATCACAAGAAAAAAGATCACTGAAGAATTTCATTTTAAAAGAAAAGTCCACTACCCATTTCTACTTTGTGGATGCGATTAGTCCCTATTCTACCAGTCTCAGGACAATGATATCACAGAGGACAACAACTAACCAGGAACAGAAAGAACTAGACCAGGAAAGGAAAAGAACTATCGGGGGTGTCTGTTTCTAAAGGAAAGCCTGCTCTTTGAAATTAATTAAAAGCCTGCTTCTGTGCCTCTGAGTAAGGCACAAAAAAAAAAAAAAGTCAGGAAAGAAATTCCAGTCAGAGTTGGATGTGACTTTCAACTGCACTAGAAGCAAATGCTTTTCATAGGAAATCTTTGGCAGCTATGGAAGCTGGATTAGAAAAGAGCTAATTTAAGTGCACAAATAAATGGAATTTATATACATGGGTATTAGGAAATGTCATTTTTGACATTTAAGAATATATTTTGACTCAGTTGGAATATATATGTGATATATCTCCCATTCAGCCCCAACATTCCTAACAGTCTTCTATTATTTGAACACTAAGTGACGAGAAACAGCATTGCCTTGCTGGATCAACATGTTACTTCAGAAGTCCTTGTCTTAACCCAAGGAGACTGCTGACAATGGATGGAACACATACTTCTTCACAACCCCACACATTGCAGCCAGTAAGTCACCCAGAAAGCTAGCTAAATCTAAACGCTTATGAAACTTCTGAGGAGAAACTGAAAACATTTTTACAAGTCAGAGTTAAAAGTGAAATACTCCTGGAAGCAACAGGCTGAGAAGGCAGGTCATAAAATTCAGTTTTCCTTCTACTTCAGAAGCTAATCTTTTCTTCCTTTTAAAAAGTATGTGTATATAAGTACATATGCATGTGTGCATGTATGTATTTTAACAGACATCAATGGGGACTTAGGCTTGTATCCACAGTAATTCTAAAACATTGAGCAGATTTATATGATATATTATCAAAGGAGTCAAAAAAAGAAACTCATTGAGCACAACTTTTGATTGCAGCATCTATTCTAAGCCACCTCCCAGTAGTCCCAGTGCTCTCCCTCTGATACCAGGCTAACTATTGGGACCAATGCTCATAACTCATTCTATTCATGATTCTCACAACCATATATCTATGTACAACCACCATAATATTTTTAAAAAGTTTTGCTTTGCATCCAGCTGAATTTGAGGCATTAGCAAATAACCACCCAGGGAGCAATGAGGAGGGTGGCCCCAATAGTTTGAAGTGCCCATAGTTCTCTTTAGGGCCATGTCTAAGATCAGGGATTTAACTTGTTTTATTTTCTCTCTTCCTCTTTCCCTCTCTCCTTCCCTCCCTCCCTCCCTCCCTTTTTCCCTCTCTTCAGTCCTTTTTTCTTTCCCTTTCCTTCCTCCCTCCCTCCCTCCCTCCCCTTCCTTCCTCCTTCCTCCTTCCCTTCCCTCCTTCCTTCCTTCCTCCCTCCCTCCTTCTTTCCTTCCTTCCTCCTTCCTTCCTCCTTCCCTCCTCCCTCCCTCCTTCCTTCCTTCCTCTGTAAAAAGCCAGATAGCAAACATTTAGGCCGTGTGATTCATGAAGTCTCTATCACAGATTCTCCACTCACCCACAGCACCTTGGAATCAGTCATAGGCAGTAGACAACACACAGTCTAGTACACATGGCTGCGTTCCAGTGAGACTGTTGTCATGCTTCACCCAGTTCTTAGCTAGCAGACCATACAAAAACAGGCAGCCAGCCTGCCGGCAGATCAAGATTTGTTGACTCCTATCTTAGAAGTACAACAGAGAACAGAGTATCAAGAGATGTTTCTAGAAGTCACTATGGAATCATTATAGGTCCAGCCCCTGCCTCAGGGGTTAAAAGCAGGGTATGATAGTCATTAGTCCCATTGTTGAATGCCCTCAGGTCCCTTTCTATGGCATCGTCCTTTCACATCCCCTCTTAGTCAGTATGCTCACGCCACTGCTTTGGACAAAGAACTGTGAGCAGCAGTACCATGTGTCCCTTCCAAACGAAAACTAAAAGACTGAATACATGATTCACTATATTATTTCTCAGTGCTAAAGCCATGATAAATGGGCAAAGTACCTAAAACTGACCTGCTGAAACTATAGCCTAGAAAGGACTAGAATCTTGTTGCATTCCACTGAGATTTGTGGTGGTTCATGCATGGTTTAATGCAGTCTGTATTAAATCCAATTGGCTAAGCCCATACTGTGATCAGAAGCTGCCTACAGCTCCTTAAAATGAAATATTTATACTTCAGCACGAGACAGGCATTTTGCCAATTGAAGATAGGTACCAAACATTTCATGAATTTACTTTCCCGAGTCTCTAACATATAGAGACAACCATAAAAGTAGTATAGATTTTTTTAAATGCCACTTTGATGAAAATATTACAAAGCAGGTATTTTCAGTTAATAGGAAAGTAAACTGCTGTACTCTATCAAAAGAGCCGGCTACTTTCATATACTTATTGAGATTTTTAAAAACATTTTTCACAAAATTTTTCACACAAGTTCTACTAAGAATATAGCCCAAAAAACTATTTAAGGACCCAGGCAAACATTTATGAATATCTATTTTCATTAAAGTAACAATACAAAATTCCTTAAAAATAACTGTATCTAACTTTATTGGGAAAGCTAAAAATTAAGTTGAATACATATAATGAAAAAAATCACACAATTACACAAAATCAAGTTCATAAAGAAATTTAGCCAGGTATAGTAGCTCAGACCTGTAATCCTAGCACTTAAGAGGCAGAACTAGAAAGATTGTAAACCCTAGGTCATCCTGCCCTGAATAATGAGAGCTTATCTCAAGAAAACAAAATAAAATAAAACAAAACAGAAAGAAATTTAATCATAGAAAACAGATCATATATGTATACATACATGTTCTATATAGTATAATTCATATAATTCCATGAGGCAGGTGCATCTTATCTATGCAATATTACATAGAGTATATAAAAGAGAGTGACTGGATTTGAACACACCATAGCACTATAAAATCATAAATAACTATCCTTTTATACCTTGACTTTTCAATATTTTCCATTTTTATCACAATAAAGTATGTTTGTAAATTTTTATCTTTATTTTTATATTTTATGTATATGAGTGTTTTGCCTGCAAGTACGTAAGTGAACCCATGCATGCAATGCCCATGGGAGCCAGAAGAGAACGCTGGATCCTCTGGAACTGGAGTTACAGATAGTTAACAGCCACCATGTGGGTGCTGAGAACCAAACCCAGGTCCTTTGCAAGAGTAGCTGGTGCTCTTAACAACTGAGTCATCTCTCTAGCCCCAGTGCTTGTAATTTTAAAGCTATAAAAGTTTGTTTTTTTTTTTTTAAGTAATCTTGGACCAACAAGCTTCAGATCTACTCTCATAATGCATAGGTTTCTTTCCTGTAAGGTATAAAAATGCTCAAGTATGCTCCTTGATGGAGTAAGCCCGACTCCACCCCCACCTTCCCACCGTCTGTTGCTTTTGAACATTTTTACTTACAATCCCAAACTGAGTTGCCAGCATAAAACCAACACATCTCCCAAACAGCTGACAGATGTCTACATAGGAAAGAGTGGATCTTGTCTTCTTTCTGGTCCTGACATCTCTTAATTCAAACCTTCTCACTATTTAACTTGATTTACTACCTTACTTCTTGCAAATGACTTGCTTCTGGGGATTTCATTGGCCTTTTAGATAGACTTCACAGCCTCACCATCCACACTGCCACTGCCTCAAACACAGCTCAGTGGCTTGCTACTATATTCTGTTCCCCCGTCTCATCAGTCATCACTGATTCCGGCATTCTGGCTCTTTTCAGCTGATGGGATGGCCATCTGTGACTCCCTCAGAGGAAAGTGTCCTCTGCATTCAGCTAGCCAGACAAGACCAGAAAGAAAAGGCACCCATTATTTAACCTTCATTCCATTTGCCAGAACACAGTCATATAACAGACAAGTAGCCCTGTTAAACTCCCAGAGAAGCTGGGAAATATCACCTTTCTGTATGTCCAGGAAAAGAAGGTAGGGGCAGGGGAACATCATGGGTATCTCTTCTCTCTCAATACTATATAACTGCTTTATCTTAAACCTTCTTAAAAGAACGCCCTATTCAGTTAGTCAATTTTCCTCCTGCCAGATCCCCAAATTGCTTTTAAATCACACCTCCAGTGAGCGTTTCTAAGTGCCTCAGTCAGAAGCTCGTTCCTTCTTCCATGTTGCTGTTGCATGAATCTCTTGTATAACTCTTCCCATAGTCTCATTTGTGTCAGAGGAGATCATCTATGTTTTCCTACATCAGAGGGAAAGGATTGAATCATCATTTCCCATCGAGTTCAGCACAGTGCCATCGAGTTCAGAGCCATCAAGTTCAGCACTTAGCAAATATTTTTTTCTCCTCCTCCTCCTCCTCC
>NW_008348580.1:1191386-1194669 GCF_000622305.1 Nannospalax galili | reverse complement strand
CTCCTCTCTTCAAAGTGCCTTTGAAAAAGCTAACAGAAGTGCACCAGCCTAGTATGCCACATAGAGGGTGCAGGTTTTAGCTCTCACATTTAGCAGATACTACTTGAAGAATATTCATAGAGTTCAGAAGGACCATCCAAGATATACATGAGCTTTAAGACCTCTGTGGAGATTTATTTAAGAACCAAAAGATCTTGTATAAGATTTTTTCATTCTCTGATAATTCTGTATTTTACAGATTTTTAAAACTCCATGGATTTTTCCCTTTTCCTGGAAAATGTGCATTCTTGGGTAAATCAGCTTTTCAGCCCAGTGGGGATATAAACAGGCTGTGCTTCGGTTTTGCTGAGCTTGTAAACATATGGAAAGAAAATCAAAGAAGTAAAGAAAAAGTGAGAGGTGTGAACTTTTCTCATCCATCTTAACATAGTGCTAACCTTCCTGTCTCAAGGTGACTGTTTGAATTCTACAACTATTAAACAATCAGCTGAAATCCAAACACAGCCTGGCAATGAGTTCTCCTTGAGAAAGGACAGCTGTGTCCAGTTTTGACTACAATTCAGGCTTAAGAAAGCAAATGTATTCAATAAATTGAATGGGGCTGTCAGCATCAGGTTCTAGAATCTTCCCACTTTGCTCTGCCTTAAAAAGTTCATCTTGAAAGGATGAATGGCATGCAGACTGGTCTTGTTTGTAGGGATGACTCTTCAAACAGCGGAAATTCAATTTAAAAAAAAAAAAAAAAACCTCTGTTGACTTCCGTTCTTCTTCTAGCCTTGGATACAGGCCCACTTCTCTTCTTAGCAAACCAAATCTCTGGACTATTCTCTTAGTCCAGATTCACCCACTGCATCCTGATCCCCTGTGCCCAGACCAGTTCAGGCCTCCAGTCTAGTTTCTTAGAGCCTCCATAGGCTGTCCCCACCATCAGCCTGCCTTGGACTCCTGAGAAAAGCCTTCTTCCCTGGTAAGTCCGAGCCCAACTGCACCTGGACTCCCACAACCTAAGCAAATTCAATCTCCCATCCCCCATCCTGTTCTCCTTTTAGCCATGGGCACAGGCCAGCTTCTACTTTTAGCAACCCAGATCTCTGGACTACCTTCTCAGTCTGAATTCACCCACTGCATCGTGATCCCCTGCACTCAGACCAGTTCATTCCTTCAATCTAGTTTCTTAGAGCTTCCGTAGGCTGTCCCCACCAACAACCAGCCTTTGCACACCTGAGACCAGCCTTCTATCCTTACTGTCTGCAACCCCAACTTGCCTTGAATTCCCTAAATCAGCCTTCTTCCCTGGTAAATTCAATCCCACACTCTGTACCTTGACTCCCATACAAACTGAGTAATGGGATACCAAAGCCAGGTAAAGATACAACCAAAAAAGAAAACTGTAGATCCATATCCTTAATGAACATAAGTATAAAAATTCTCAACAAGATACCTAAATACTGCATACAAACACACATCAAAAAAATCATCCACCATGATCACGTTGGCTTTATCCCAGAGATGCAGGGATGTTTCAATATGCGTAAGTCAATAAATGTCATAAATCATACAAGTGGGCTCAAAGACAAGAACCACATGGTCATCTCAATAGATGCAAACAAGGCCTTTGACAAAATTCAACATATATTTGTGTTCAAAGTCCTAGAAGGAATTGGACTGGAGGGAACATACCTCAACATAAATAAAGCTATATATAACAAACACACAGCCAACATCACTCTAAATGGAGAAAAACTGGAAGCATTCCCATTGAAATCAGGAACCAGACAAGGCTGTCCACAATCTCCACTTCTCTTTAACTCAGTGCTTGAAACTCTTGCAAGAGCAATAAGACAAGAGCAGGAAATTAAAGGAGTAATCATTGGAAAAGAAGTGATCAAATTATCCCTATTTGCAGATGATATGATATTAAATCTAAGAGATGCCAAAAATTCCACCAGAAAACTAAAAATTCTTAACACATTCAGGAAAGTTGCAAGTTACAAAATTAACCTACAAAAGTCTGTAGCCTTTCTATGTACCAATAACATGCAATCAGAGACAGAGCACATGGAAACACTCCCCTTCACAATGGCAGCAAAAAATAAATAAAATATATTGGAATAAACCTGACCAAAGACATTAAAAAGCTCTACAATTTAATTTTTAATCTTTAAAGAAAGAGATTGAGGAAGACATCAGAAGATGGAAGGACCTCCCATGCTCAAGGATTGGAAAAATTAATATTGTGAAAATGACCATCCTACCAAAAGCCATTTATAGATTCAATGCAATGCAAATCAAAATCCCCATGAAATTTTTCACAAAATTGGAAAAAAACATACTAAGATTCATATGGAAGCAGAAAAGACCTCGGATAGCCAAAGCAACCCTGAGCACTAAGAGCCATACCAGGGGGATTACTATACCTGATGTTAAGCTGTATTATAGAGCTATAGTCATAAAAACAACATGGTACTGGCACAAAAATAGACCCACAGATCAATGGAACAAAATTGAAGACCCAAATATGAGTAAATGCAATTTCAGCCACCTGATATTTTACAAAGTGGCCAAGAACATTCACTGGAGGAAAGAGAGCTTGTTAAGTAAATGGTGCTGGCAAAACTGGATCTCCACCTGTAGAAGAATGAAACTAAATCCTTATCTTTAATTTTGCACAGAAGTCAATTCCAAACGGATCAAAGACCTAAATGTAAAGTCTGAAACTCTGAAACTGTTAGAAGAAAACATTGGCAAATACCTACAAGATGTATGTGTAGGAAAGGATTTTCTAGACCGGATATCAATTGCTCAGGAAACAAGGTCAAGAATCGACAAATGGGACCTCATTAAACTAAAAAGCTTCTGTGGGAGGCAACCAGGGAAGTGAAGAGAAAACCCACAGAATGGGAGAAAATCTTCACCAGCGACACATCTGACAGAAGCTTAACATTCAGAATATACAATAAACTCAAAAAACAGAGACTCAAGACAAGAAGTAACCCAATTAAAAGGGCTCAAGAGCTGTACAGAGAGTTCTCAGAAAAAGAAGTAAAGATGGCTAAGAAGAATCTTAAAAGATGTTTAACATCACTAATAATTAGGGAAATGTAAATTAAAACCACCTTAAGATTTCATCTTACACCAGTCAGACTGGCTAAGATCAAGAGAACAAATGATACCAAATGTTGGAGAGGATGTGGGGAATGGGGAACACTCATCCATTGCTGGTGGGGCTGAAAATTTGTTCAACCCCTATGGAAAGCAGTGTGGAGTATGCTTGGAAAAGTAC
>NW_008348580.1:1190083-1191261 GCF_000622305.1 Nannospalax galili | reverse complement strand
AAATCATGAAATTTGCAGGTAAATGGATGGAACTAGAAACTGTTATACTAAGTGAAGTAACACAGACTCAAAAAAAAAATCTACGTATATTTTCCCTCATATGTGGATCCTAGAATCAAATCCTGGTAAGTGATTATGTATCCAGACATTACTACAAGAACCAGATTAATGGAAAGGAACCAGGGAGGTAAAGGAAAAGAAAGAACCTGACAAAGAAAAACAGTAGGAAACAGGCATTAATCAGTGAGATTTGGGTAAAAATTGGGTTACTTAAGGGAGGGGGGATAAAGGGAAAGAAGGAGCTCAAGAGAGGTAGGCCCATAAGAGAAGGGTATTATTAAGGGAGAAAGGGGGAAATGGGGGCACCTAAAGTGGGCAATCCATGATGGAGGGGTGAGATTGAAAACCAGAGGGAACCATATTACTCCTACAACCTTCTGACAAATTATACATAGCAGATCAAGAAGTATATGTCTAGGTAAGGTTTATCTGAGAACAATTGGTCTTTGCCCAAGATTTGTCTACATGACACACAGTAATTAAAAGTACCAGACTGGTGGAACTAACCTTCTTGGATGTTTAATAGACATACTCTGAGGCCTATACTAATTTGGTCAGAGGGTCATAAAGGACAGTTTTTGCTTCTTGCCCTCCTAGGTTGACTAGTTCCAGAGGACTATGAGCATCTCCCAAAATGTCCTGTAATTGGGGTGGGTGACCTGTCTTGATCAAGGAGGCCATGAAGACTCCATGAGATGGTCTTCAACCAGTGTCCAGTCTACAAAGAGGAGGGTCAACATAGAGGAAACATTTCCTCCATGCTTCCAAGCGAAGCCAGCCATGATCGAGCAGGACCTTTGACATATATTCACAGAGGTGGAACTGGTAAATGAAAGGATCCAGGGGCTCCTCCCAAGCCCATGTTACCCCTGAGGAACAGATCCTCAAATGACCTTAAGAGTAAAAATAAATTGGTTTTTCTGGCCCAATTGTAAGGTTTTAAATACCCAAAAGGAAAGTATAAGCAAAGATTAATGGGGTCAATAAAATATTTTAAAAGTCCATGTGTATAGCTAAATGCTACATAACAAGAAACAATGTCAGACAGGAGATACCTTCCTTTGAGTTATTGGCCAGGGTGTACCAAAAGATACCTAGTTAGTAACCCAGCACAAAAA
>NW_008348580.1:1159152-1190036 GCF_000622305.1 Nannospalax galili | reverse complement strand
TCCAATCTTATCTAAAGGAATATTGACAATTGATTGCTGCTAGATGAGGAACAGCTGACCCTCCTAAAACAAAGACCTCTAGATAGGCTGACTAGATTCACCAGATAGACAAGTAGTGGGGAACAGCTGGGGGGGGGGCAGTGAGGGCAACAATATGGCAGACAGTAGCAGGGATAACAGAGTATAAGGGCTCTAGTCGGGGGAGGGAGGTTATGGGAGGGTGCCATCTGGGAAGTGGGTGTATAGTTGAATAAGATGGTTTGGGATGTTCTGTGTGATAAACACAGACACACAAAAAATCAACAAATTTTTAAAAATGTATTATATTTGAAAAGGAAGCATAAAAATTTATATCATGTTAATTAGTAGAGGTGATAAACATTACCACTAAAATCTACTCAATGACTCTATAGATGTACACACGTGCCAAGGATCCAAATGCAACTGATTATGACTTGTAATAATCAGATACATATAGATTAGCAATGAGTGTTTCTGTAAGAAACAATATATTTTAAAATGAAATGGAGATCTTTTTTAAAGGTTAAAAACTCATTCAATTTTATGTCTTACATGCCTTACATTGTGTTCAATATTGTATAACTGTATTAATTCAACAGCAAACCTAAAAATTTTATAGCCACTTTTGGAAGAGCTGTGTCTTTGCTCTGGAAACCATTATTGAGCATATTAAAGCTGTAATGCTATGCTTCTTCTAAAAAAAATTTAAAATAGTATTAAAAATGTAGGAAACAGCATATTTTAAAATGAAATGGAGATCTTCTCTAAAGGGTAAAAACTCATTCAATTTTATATCTTACACAGTTTATACTGAGTTTGATATTGTATAACTGTATTAATTCAACTGTGAACCTAAAAATTACAGCCACTTTTGAAAGAGATGTATCCTTGTTCTGGAGTGTGTTACTGAATATGTTAAAGCTGTAATGAAATACTTCTTCTAATCATGTAGTTATTAAATTTTTAAAAAATTTTAAAAATAATATTTCTTCAAAGCATAAAAAAAGAAAGAAAGCAAATGTGGTTTGTATACACAATGGAATCTTGTTCAATTCCAAAGGGAAATGAACTTTGCAGATAAATGTATGGAACTCTAAAAATTATACTGAGCCAGTTTACCCATCTCCAGAAACACAAATGTTGCATGTCCATGCTCATATGTGGATTCTGGTTTCAAGCCTTTAGTTATGTGTGTTTAACCTGGAGTACCTATGGAAACCAGGAAAGTAGGAAGGCTCACTGGTGAGAAGCATGCCTTATGTGTGTGCTGGCTGATAGCAGAGCAGGGCAAAGTGAAAGGAGAGGGGAATACTGAAAGAAGCAAAGTTTAAGCCAGGAGGGGAGTCAGGGTAAGAAGAGTCGGAGGAAGGTTAATAAAAATGAAGAGTGCACTCACATACATTCAGGCAATACACTCATACACATAAAATAAAAATAATAAAATATTACAAAAAGAAGAGCATATTAAAAAGACATATGGAAGTCTACAAAAAAATACTACAGCACTTTAAGATTCAGGTTAATCCCAACACAATAACAGTAGGGGACTTCAAATACCCCATTGTCTCCAATACACAGGTCAACGAGACAAAGACTAATCTAAGAGACTTCTGAATTGAGCAATACCGTACATCACATGGGCCTAACAGACACCTACCAAATATTCCACCCAAACACCAAAGACTACACTTTCTATTTGTCACCCCATGGAACATTCTCCAAAACTGACCACATACTGGGGCACAAAAGAAGCCTCACCAAACAAACAAACAAAAAAATGAAGTAATTCCATGCATTCTATCAGACCACAATGCAATAAAGCTTAAAATCAACAGCAGAAGAAGCCCTAGTAGCTACGGGAACTCATGGAGATTAAACAACACACTCTTGAATGATGAATGGGCCAAAGGAGAAATTAAGAAAGAAATAAAAGTATTACTGAAACTAAATCAAAATGACAATACAATAAAACAAAACCTCTGGGACACTTTAAATGCAATCCTAAAAGGGAAGTTTATAGCTCTAGGTGCCTACATTAAAAAATCAGAAAGAACACAAATAAATGATGTAACATTGCAACTCAAGAAACATGAAAGGCAACAACATATTAAACCCAAACCCAGCAGATAGGAAGAAGTAGCAAAAATCAGAGCAGAAATTAATGAAACTGAAACAAATAAAGCAATAAAAAGAATCAACAAATCTATGAGAGGGTTCTTCAAAAAGCTAAACAAGACAGACAGACCCTTAGACCAGTTAACCAAAAGAAAGAAAAAATAAATCCAAGTCAGCAAAATCAGAGATGAAAAGGGAAACATCATAACAGATACCCAAAATATCCAGAATGTTTTAAGGGATTTCTTTAAGAATCTATACGCTATTAAATTTGAAAACCTAAAAGAAATTGATGTGTATCTAAAATCATGGGAATCACCAAAGCTAAACCAAGAAGAGATCAACAGCTTAAACAGACCCATAACATATAAGGACATTGAAACTGTAATACAAAACTAACAAAAGCCCAGACCCAGATGGTTTCACAGCAGAATTCTACCAGACATTTAAAGATGATCTATATCCAATATTACTTATTTTATTCAAAAAGATAGAAACAGGGGGCTATCTTCCAATTTCCTTCTATGAAGCCAGCATCACTCTAATACCAAAACTAGCTAAAGATACAAACAAAAAAGAAAACTATAGACCCATATCCTTAATGAACATAAATGCTAAAATTTTCAACAAAATACTTGCAAACCACAGATAACACACCAAAAAGATCATCTATCATGATCAAGTCAGCTTTATTCCAGAGATGCAGGGATGGATCAATATATGCTAGTCAATAAACATCATAAATCACATAAATGGACTCAAAGACAAAAACCAAATGGTCATCTCAATAGATGCAGAGAAGGCCTTTGACAAAATTCAACATGCATTTATATTAAAAGTCCTAGAGGGAATTGGAATGGAGGGGACATACCTCAACATGATTAAAGCTGTATACAACAAACCCACAGCCAACATCATTCTAAATGAGAAAAACTGGAAGCATTCCCATTAAAAATCAGGAACCAGACAAGGCTCTCCACTATCTCCATTAGTAGTTCTTAAAACTCTTGCAAGAGCAATAAGACAAGAGAAGGAAATTAAAGAAGTAATAATTGGAATAGGAGAGATCAAATTATCTCTTTTTGCAGATGATATATTATACCTAAGAGATGCCACCAGAAAATGCCTAGAAATGGTTAACACTTTCAGTAAATGGCAGATTATAAAATTAACCTACAAAAGACTGTAGACTTTCTATATACCAATAACAAGAAATCAGAGAAAGAGTACATGGAAACACTCCCTTTCACAATGACCTCAAAAAAAATAAAATAAAATAATACAATAAAATATCTCATAATAAACCTGATCAAAGACAAAGTCCTCTACAATGAAAATTTTAAATCTTTAAGGAAAAGAGATTGAGGAAGACACCAGAAAATGGGAGGACCTCCCATATTCATAGATTGGAAGAATAAATATTGTGAAAATGCCCATTCTCCCAAAAGCCATTTATAGACTCAATGTAATGCCAATCAAAATCCTCATGACATTCTTCATAGATTTATTTTTAAAAAATCCTAAAATTCATATGGAAACACAAAAGACCCTGGATAGACAAAGTAACCCTGAGCACAATTAGTAATGCTGAGGGGATTAGTATACTCTTCAGGTTTTAAAACATACTACAGAGCTATAGTCATAAAAACAGGATGGTACTGGAAGAAAAATGGACCTGTAGATCAACAGGACATAATTGAAGTACCAAACATGAGTACATGCAATTTCAGTCACCTGGTATTTGAAAAAAGGGCCAAGAACACTCACTGGAGAAAAGATAGCACCTTCAGCAAATGGTGCTGGCAAAACTGAATCACCACCTGTGGGAGAATGAAACTAGACCCTTATCTTTCACCTTGCACAAAAGTCAACTCCAAATGCATCAAAGACCTCAATGTGAAATCTGAAACTCTGAAATTCTTAGAAGAAAACATTGGCAATAATCTCCAAGATATAGATGTAGGAAAAGACTTTCTAAATTGGACATCAACTGCTAAGGAATTAAGGCCAAGAATCAAAAAGTGGGATGTCATTAAACTAAAAAGCTTCTGTACGTCAAAAGAAACAATCAAGGAAACAAAAGAGAAAACCCAGAGAGTGGGAGAAAATCTTCACCACTGACACATCTGACCAAGGTTTAACATCCAGAATACATAAAGTACTCAAAAAACAAAGAATCAAGAAAGCAAGTAACCTGATTAAAAGATGGCCTAAAGATATGAACATAGAGTTCTCAAAAGAAGAAATAAAGATGGCTAAGAAATATCTTAAAAGGTGTTCAGCATTGTTAGTAATTAGGGAAATACAAATTAAAACCACTTTAAGATTTCATCTCACCCCAGTTATACTGGCTAAGATCAAGAAATCAAATGATATCAAACTCTGCAGAGGATGTGGGGAAAGGGGAATGCTCATCCATTGCTGGTGGAATTGCAAACTCATGCAATACTTATGGAAAGCAGTGTGGAGAACTCCTAAAAACCTAAAAATGAACCTACCATATGACCAGTTATACCACTCTTTTGCATATACCCAAAGGACTCATCTTATTGTAGAGACACTTGTGCATCCATGTTTGTTGCTGCTCTTTTCACAATAGCTAAGAGATGAAAACAACCTAAGTGTCCCTCAACTGACCAGTGGATAATAAAAATGTGGTACATTTACACAATAGAGTTCTACTCCATGGTAAAGAAAGACAAAATCATGAAATTTGAAGATTAATGGATGGAACTAGAAACTACTATATTAAGTGAAATAGCACAGACTCAAAAAAAAAAATGACACATGTTCTCCCTCATATGCAGATCCTAGCACCAAATCCTTATGTGTGAGAATATATCCTAATGTAATTGTAGGAATCAGAATAATAAAAAGGAACCAGGGAGATAAAGGGAAAGAAAGAATCAGAGAGAGAAGAACAGTAGGAGACAGGTGTTACTAAGGGAAAAATGAATAAAAATGGTATATTTAAATGGGAGGGGGAAAGGAAGTCTATACAAAGGAAACTTGGGGATAAAGGGAAAGAAGGAGTTCAAGGGAGGTGGGACCATTCAAGACTGTTATTATCAAGGGAGAAATGGGGATACTTTATATGGGGAAATCATGGTGGAATGGTTGGACAGGGAGAGACATAGGAGAGATAAATAATGCCTAGCTAGTTTTTAAAAAAAAAAAAAACCAGAGGGAATCACATTAGTCCAACAACCTAATGACAAATCACACATACAATATCTCTAATTGAGTCCATGTGTACAGCTAAAGTCTACATAACAAGAAATAGTGCCAGACAGGAGAAACCTTAAATGAGTTGTTGGCCAGAGTGATCCAAGAGACTCCCAAAATTACACAGGCTACTGCCACAGCCCTTGATTGCCTCCCAGAACTTGAAGGTAACACCCTACTACTAAAGACAGAACATACCTCAGACACAAGATTTGTAGTAATAGAGCTGGAACTGACCTGAAACCACATAGCTTTGAGGAGCACTATGAAGAGCCAATGGAAAAACATCAATTGATGGTCCAACACCAGCTTCAAGACCAAATAACCACATCAATGGCTGGCACAGCATACAATATTAGTGCAGTAGTGGCACTTTTATCTTGGGGACAATCAACTACATAACTGAACTAAAATCTCACCAAATGGGAGGAAACTCAGTGTGATACTGTAAACATAACCAAATACATATGGCTGGAGAGGTCATAGGTCTTAGAGAAAACCCCAAGACTGTCATATCCCTAGCCTAATGTATTTTCTTGCTATGCACAGAATATGTATCCTTATATTTACAGGCAATTATTCCAATCGCCACTCATCAAAGAAGCTTATTTTGCACTAGTTGGAGACTATAACCAAGTACTACAACTGGTCACACAGAGATTGTCTATGAATTTCCCAGGACTAAGCAACACATCTACAATGCAACCTCTATACCTAAGGTGCACGGAACATAGAGCAGGGGTAATGAAGATGACACTAATGAATCTCTTGATTCTCATTAATGACGATCCCTCATGCTGTTGCATGTCCCTCTGCTGAGGGGCAGGAACACAAAAGGTCACAAATGGCCAAGATATCGAGATTAAGAGTCTGCAGATTGCTGGTCCATGGACAGGGCTCCTATATTAAACTTCATCCACCCAGGGCTCAGGAACCATCTCGGAAGAGGGTGCAGAAAGATTGTAGGAGCCAGGTAGGAGGTGTGTGACCATATGGAAACAGAGTCCTACATGCTCCTGGTACACTGATCATATGATTCTATGATAATGGTGTCAGCATAGAAAAGTCCCAGGAAAACAAAAACCCAGTATAGAATTTGGGAAAGGAACAGCAGACCCCAATCTTAGCTGAGGAAACACTGGCAACTGATTACTACTGGGTGAGGAAGAGCTGGTCCTCTTAAAACAAGAGACTCTAGAGAGGGAGACTAGACCTCAGTTGGTGGACTTGCACAGGGGAATGTATGGGGACACTGACTTGACACTTTGGGACTTAATACAGATGACAGAGAATATGGGTCCCAGTGGGGGAGCTGTAGGCACATGCCAGCGGGAACGGGATTTAAGATGATTAAGATTGTTTGAGACATTCTGTATAAAATACACAAAATTCAATAAAAGCAAATTTTTTAAAAACCTCTACAGTCTTCAAACTTTGTGATTGTTGGTTCTATTTAGAGCCTGCTGCCTAGCACTGAGCTTTGACTAGAGAACAAGGCAGAGAGAGGCTAAAGATGGCAACAAAGCCTATCGAGAACCCCCAAGAGCAAGCTATAGGACTAATTTCTGCATTCTTCTTGTCAGTCTGCACATTTAAACACCAAAATGGATTGGAACCAAACCCCAACTCCCCATTGATCCTGTGGATTAACAGTTGGCTGAAAGCCCAAGAGAAAAAGAAGCTCCTACTTGGAAATGCCATCAGCCATGGACTCCAGTTCAGCTCCAGGACTTAACGTCTGTGCTACCTTGGGCAAATTCCTTCATTGCTCTGAACTAGGTACCCATCTATGACATGTGAATAGAAATACTCTTCATAATTACATTATTCTGAGAACTAAAGGACAGCATTGTGAGCATAATAAACAATTAAAATTATAATTGCTGTGTGATTATCAGAAATTCAGAATCTTTTTTCAACATGTCCTCCTTCTACTGCAGTCTCAGTTCTTTCTGGCCAAGAGCTGCCAAGAAACAGACAAAAATTCCTAGCAAAGCCATGCAGAGAAAACACTGGCAAATAAAACACCAAAACCTTAACAACATTGTTCTGAAATATATGAACTTAGGGAATTTCTTCTTGTTTTTCTTTGTTGACAATTTCCCGAATTTCTCGTATCTACACAATGGTTTCCAATATTTCAATAAGGGCTGAGACCTCAACAGACCACCTGAGGGTGTCTAACCAGGGCTCCCTCTGGCATAGGGACTGAGAACTCAACAGACTGCATGAGAGCACCTGGATCCTGCCTCCACATGGTGAGCTTCCCAAAATCACGCCCTACCAAACCCACCAACTGGGATTATGTGAGGCCCCCTCCTACAGCCCCAGGGTAGACCTCTGCCCTATAGTAGGGTAAGACTCCAACCTTGGCAGATGGCTTGAGAGGGCCTATTATGGCTTCCCTCTGACAGAGGGGCTGAGAACTCAGTGGACAACCTGAGAGTCCCAACATCAGCCTCCCCTTAGGGAACTTCCCAAATTTTGCCCTGACATCCTGCTAGTAGGGGTCCAAACCTGAGAAGGAAGCCTGAGTGTACCTGACTGGAGCCCAACTTGGGCTTCTGTGGGAGATGCTTAGTAGCTAATCTGAAGCCGTCAGTTCCCTCCAAAATAAAACCTGAGAGAATATAGAACCTAGACCAACCAGCCTTAAATAACCAATGAGAAAACAAACAGGCACACCAATAATACAAACAGAAGCAAACTTCAACTTGATTTTCATACCAGAATCACAAACAACAAAAGAAATTCACATGCCAAAATCACAAGGAAAAAAATAATAAAATGGAAAACCAAAACAATATGTCCTCACCAAACTCCACCAATCCTCTAGAAGAGTTCTATAAGGAGAACCACCTAGAGATAACCTGGGACACAGAAATTAAAAGAATAATCATAAACATAAGGAATTCAATGAATTTAAAGAACACACAAATCAAAGAACTAAAAGAAGATAGGGATAAACTTCTGAATGAATTCACAAAAAAGATAGAAACATTAATGAAAATTCAGGCTGAAATGAAGAAGGAAGTGAAAAAAATCAATAAGCCAACTTGAAACAACAAGGGAAAGCCTCACCACCAGAATGAATAAAATAGAAAACAGAATATCAACACTGGAGGATAAAGTTGAAGAATTGGACCACTCAAGCAAAGATTATGAAAAAAAATTTTAAAAATACACAAATGGATTATGCAGGAGATGTGGGACACCATGAAAAGACCAAATCTATGTATTATAGGCATAAAGAAAGGAGAAGAATTTCAGATTAATGGTACTGACCAGATCTTAAATAGGATTGTAGAAGAGAATTTCCCAAAATTAAGGGAAGACATCCCCATACAAATACAAGAAGTACATAGAACACCGAATAGTCAGGATCAGAAAAGAAACTCCTCACAGCACATCATAGTAACAACACTTGAATGTACACAAAGAGAAAATATTGAAAGCTGCAAAAGAAAAACAAGTCACATATAAAGGAAAGGCCATCAGGATCAAGCTGACCTATCAATGCAAACTAAGAAAGCCGGAAGAGCCTGGATCAAGGTATTTCCAGTTCTAAATGAGAAGAGATGTAGGCCCAGGATAGTTTATCCAGCAACAATGTTTATTATAGTTGAGGGGAGAAGAAAAATCTTCCATGACATGAATTGCCTGAGAGACTACATGTCCACAAAACAAGCCCTTCAAAGAATAATTGAACCAATACAAAGAACAAGGCAAGAAAAGAAACTAAATAAAGGTATAATTGTGGAAACACAAAATTAGACAAAGAAATCAAACAGTCATCAAAAGGATGGCAACCAATACACAGCATTCAATAATAACTTTAAATATCAATGGACTGAACTCCCCAGTCAAAGCACAGGCTAGTTGAATAGATTAAGAAACAAAATCCATCTTTTTGCTGTCTGCAAGAAAGTCATCTCACCTTCAAGGACAGACACTACCTGAAGGTGAAAGGATGGGAAAGACTATTCAAAGCAAATGGCACTAAGAAACAAGCAGGGGTTGCAATTCTAATATCTGACAAAATAGACTTCAGGGTAAAACTAATCAGAAGAGATAAAGACAGTCACTTCATTCTAGTCAAAGGAACAATTAACCAAGAAGATATTACAATCATGAACATACATGCATCAAACTCTAGTGCACCCACATTCATAAAAACAACAATACTACAGGACTTTAACACCCAGATTAACCCCAACTCATGAACAGGAGGGGACTTCAGTACCACACTGTCTCCATTAGATAGGTCAACAGGGCAGAGAATAAACAGAGAGACATCTGAATTAAATGATACCATGCATCAAATGAACAGAACAGACATCTTCCAAATATTCTACCCAAGCACCAAAGAATATACTTTCTATTCAGCACCCCATGGAACTTTCTCCAAAACTGACCACAAACTGGGGCACAAAACAAAACTTAACAAATACAAAAAATTTGAAATAATTCCATGGATTCTATCAGACAACAATGCAATAAAGCTCAAAATCAAGACTGGAAGAAGTATTAGTCACTACACAAACTCATGGCAATTAAACAACAGACTCCCAAATAATGAGTGGGTCAAAGGAGAAATTAAGAAAGAAATAAGAGAATTCCTGGAATTCAAAGAAAAGGACAATACAACACAAAAAAATCTCTGGGACTTTAAAAGCGGTCTGAAGAGGGAACTTTATAGCTCTAAGCATCTACATTAAAAAATTAGAAAGAGCCCAAATAAATGACCTAACATTACAACTCACGATGCTGGAAAGGCAAGAACAAATGAAACTCGAACCCAGAAGAGGAGAAGAAACAACAAAAATCAAAGCAGAAGTTAATGAAACATAAACAAAGAAAACAATACCAATAGAATCTATGAATCTATGAGACGGTTTTTTGGGAAAAACTAAACAAGATAGACCCTTAGCCCACTTAAGCAAAAGAAAGAAAGAGCAAATCTGAATCAACAACATCAAAGATGAAAGGGGAAACATCACAAAAGCCACCTAAAAGATCCAGAACATTTTAACGGAATACTTTAAAAACCTATATCCTATTAAATTTGAAAAATATAAAAGAAATGGATGGGTATCTAAAATCATGGGAACCACCAAAGTTAAACCAAGAAAAGATCATCAGTTTAAACAGATCCATAACATATAAGGAAATCAAATCAGTAATACAAAGCTTCCCAACTAAAAAACAGAATTCTACCAGATATTTAAAGATTTTCAACCAATTATTCACAATTCTGGAAACACAAGGAGAACTCCCAACTTCGTTCTATGAAGCCAGCATCACTCTAATAACAAAACCAGGTAAAGAGATACAACAGAAAAAGAAAACTATAGACCCATATCCTTAATGAACATAGATACAAAAATTCTTAACAAAATACTGGCAAACCGCATACAGATGTACATCAAAAAGATCATTCACCATGATAAAGTAGGCTTTATTCCAGAGATTTAGGGATGGTTCAATATCCACAAGTCAATAAATACCAATCATATAAATGGACTCAAAGACAAAAACCACACTGTCACCTCAATAGATGCAGAAAAGGCTTTTGACAAAATTCAGCATGCATTCATGATAAAAGTGTTAAAGAGAATTGGACTGGAGGGAACATACCTCAACATAATTAAAGCTATATGCAACAAATCCACAGCCAACATCATTCTAAATTGGAAAAAAAAAAAAAACAAAAACAAAACTGGAAGCATTCCCATTAAATTCAGGAACCAGGCAATGATGTCCACTATCTCCACTCCTTTTCAATATAGTGCTTGAAACTCTTGCTAGAGCAATAACAGAAGGAAATTAAAGGAGTACTAATTGGAAAAGAAGAGGTCATATTATCCCTTTTTGCAGATGATATGGTATTATATCTAAGAGATTCCAAAAGTTAGACCAGAAAACTCTTAGAAATGATCAATACTTTCAACAAAGTGGCAAGTTATAAAATCAATCTATAAAAATCAGTAAACTTTCTATATACCAATAGCAAGCAACTGGATAAAGAGTACAGGGAAACACTCCCATGCACAATAGCTGCAAAAAATAAAATAAAATAAAATAAAATATCTTGGAATAAACCTGACTAAAAACATCAAAGATCTCTGCAATGAAAATTTCAAATCTTTAAAGAGATTGAGGAAGAAGACATGAGAAGATGGCAGGACCTCCATCTCATGTTTACAGATTGGAAGAATTAGTATTGTGAAAATGAGCATCCTACTGAAAGCAATATATACATTCAATGTAATCCCAGTCAAAACCCCCATAACATACTTCACAGAATTAGAAAAAAAAATTTATTAAATTCTTATGGAAGCACAAAACACCCCGGATAGCCAAAGCAAACCTGACTACAAAAAGCAACACTGAGGGGATTACTATACCAGATCTCAAACTATATTTCAGAGCTATAGTCATAAAAACATCATGGTACTGGCACAAAAAATAGTCACATAGATCAATGAAACATCATTAAAGGCCCAAACCTGAGTCCTCACAATTTTAGCCACCTGATGTTTGACAAAGGTGCCAAGAACACACAATGGAAGAGAGACAGCATCTTCAACAAATGGGTCTGGCAAAACGGAATCTCCACCTGTAGATGAATAAAACTAGATCCTTATCTTTCACCTTGCTCAAAAGTCAACTCTAAATGGATCAAAGACCTCAATGGGAAACTGGAAACCCTGAGGCTATTAGAAGAGAATATTGGCAGTAACTTACAAGATATCGGTGTAGGAAAGGATTTTCTAAATCAGACAGAAGTTGCTCAGGAAATAAAGTCAACAATCAGTAAGTGGGACCTCATTAAACTATAAAGCTTCTGTACAGCAAAGGAAACAATCAAAAAAGTGAAGAGAAAACTCACAGAGTAGGGAAAAAAATCTTCACCAGCGACACATCTGACAGAGGTTTAACATCCAATATATATAAAGAACTCAAAAAACAAAGAAGCAAGAAAGTAAATGGCCCACTTAAAAGATGGGCTAAAGATCTAAACAGAGAGTTCTCAAACGAAGAAATAAAGATGCCTAAGAAACATCTTAAAGTGTTCAACATTGTTAGTAGTTAGGGAAATGCAAATTAAAACCACCTTAAGGTTTCACCTTACTCCAGTTAGACTGGCTAGGATCAAGAGGGAAAAGATAGCAAATGCTGGAGAGGATGTGGAGAAAGGGGAACACTCACTCAGTGCTGGTGGGATTGCAAACTCGTGCAGCCTCTATGGAAAACAGTGTGGAGAACTCTTAAAAAACTAAAAATGAACCCACCATATGACCTGGTTATAACACTCCTTGGCGTATACCCAAAGGATTCATCCTATTGTAGAGACACTGGTACAATTATGTTTATTGCTGCTCTTTTCACAATAGTTAAGCAATGGAAGCAACGTAAGTGTCCCTCAACTGACAAGTGATTAACGAAAATGTAATGGAGTTCTATTCGGCAGTAAAAAAGATGAAATCATGAAATTTGCAGGTAAATGGATGGCTCTAGAAACTGTTCTACTAAGTGAAGTAACACAAACTCAGAAAAACAAAAGATGTATGTTTTCCCTCATCTGTGGATCCTAGCACCAAAGCCTTATAAGAGAGTGCATATCCTGATGCAACTGCAGGGGCCAGAAATATGGAAGGGAAACAGAAAAGAAGGAACCCAAGAGAGAAGACTGGTAGGATAAATTTGTTACTAAGGGTGAAATATGTAAAAAGGGGGTAGTTAAATGGGAGGGGGGAAGGTGGGCTATACAGAGAAATATGGGAATAAAAGGTAAAAAAAAATTCTCCAGATACACAATAAAATAAAATTAAAAAAAAAAAAAAAGCCTTAAGCACAGAATGAATCCTACAGGGATGGAAGGAAGCCCTTCTAGAAGCAATACGGTTGTTAAATGAAAATCCCAGTGCCAGAGGTGGGTTGCCCCACTATGAGCTGTTTGCCTGAGGGGTCCTGAAAGTCCCCAAAACAACAAAGGCCATTGCAAATAATAATGGTTGTACACTGGAAGTGGATGGAGGGAGCCTATTGCTGAAGACACTGCTTGATGTGAGCTTGGGAGAGGGAGAAATCAGGTTTGGACTAAGCTGGAAACACTCTGCCACTGGATGGGTGGCTTTCATGGTGCCAAAAGGCAATATGAAGATGACTAGGGGAGAATGGTCCCCTATAATTCTGATCAACAATGGACCCCACATGTTGCACTATCAACATACCAAACAAGATGTTCCTGCTGGTGCAATAGTGGAGCATCTAATGTATGTAGATCCAGCAAATTTTCTATTGGATTTAATGCCCGCTCCTAGGGCACATCTGATACTGTAGACCCAGCCAACCCCCTGTAGCAGGGTAGAATATAGGCCCTAGTGGGAAGTCACTATAATTGTTTTTTTAGATGGGTGTGATGCATCTTCTAAAGTACCGTTGTGTTTACATCCATAGGTTAAGTTATTATAGCAGCTGCTGTTTAGATATTCTTGCTTCTTGCTGTTTGTGTTTTTATAGTAGATGGAATTCCACTGAAATAGGCCAACAGCCCATGGAAAACTGATGATGCAGAGACCCAAAAGTTCAGTGCTTTGCCACAATAGGAGGAAGATCATCCCACACCTACTACCCCCTTCAAGGCTCAGGGACTTTTGCAGAAGGGGTTGGCAGAAAGAATGTAAGAGCCGGAGGAAGGGGTGGAATGTTAACTATGCCAGGAAGCTGTAGTCACACCTCCTTCCCACATTCATCAAGGAGTTGAAGGGGGAGTCTGTTACCTCTCCCACCCAATCAGTCAATCTTAGCTGCATGTGGGGGAGGATTTAAGGACATATAAGCCAAGAATACTGGGAGGCACCTCTCTCACCATTTTCTGCAGCTGTCGAGAAGTCATAGGCTCTATATTTGAGTGTGGGCTTTCCAGTACAGCTGTAAATGGGGGGGGGGAAGTTCCTACTCCTCTCTACTCCTCTGTAAATAAATCCCACCCTATGCTCTGTTTAAGAAGGGAAAGAAAATGATAGGTGTTTGGATAGATAGATGCGAGGGATATGACCAAACCGCAACTGGATGGACTTGCAATGGAGAACGTCTGGGGACACTTTCTTGACACATTGGGCCTTAACACCCAGGACAGAGTATATGGGTTCCAGTGGGGGCGGGGTGATATGGGAGGGTGCTGGTGGGGATGGGTCTATAAAGATGATTCAGATTGTTTGAGATATTCTGCATGAAATAGAACGAAATTTAATAAAGCAAATATAAAAAAAAATAAAATAAAATGGAAAGGTAGCCAAGCAAGCCAGGGAAAACAAGTCAATAAGTAGCATTCTCTATGATCTATGTTTCAGTTACTGCCCCCAGGTTCTTGCCTGAACTTCCCTAGATGACGGACTGCAAGCTGTAAGATAAAATAAATCCTTTCCTCCTCCCTCCCCCCAAAATACAAAAGGCAGCATGGAAATTTTGCATTTTTGATTTCTTTAGGCTTTCCTTTTTGTTTCAGTTGCAATGCAAAAATACAGAAGAAGGGCTGGAGAGATGGCTCAGCAGTTAAGAGTGCTTGCTGCTACTGCAGAGGACCCAAGTTCAGGTCCCAACACGCACACTGATCTGCTCATAACTGCCTGTAACTCCAGACCTGAGGGCACCTGCATACATGTGAAACACACACACACATATACACACACACGAGAGAGAGAGAGATTTTTTAAATACAAGAGAAACCAAGAAGTGGTTTCTGTAAATGCTTACATTTTTCTGAAAAGTTTTGAAAAAACAGTTACCTTTAAAGTTACAGAATATGGGATGAACATTGTCTTTATGCATGAAAAGAAAATTAAGCAAAATAAGGGTTACACAAAACATAAGGCCTAATTGAAGCAGCTTTTATTAACTCAGCCAGATGGTATCAAAATAGTAGTTTTAAAATCCAAAGGTAAATATGCACTCATCATTTAATTTTTAAACAAATAAACTTTTTTCTGAATGGTATTTAAAATAAAATCTGCTAGTCAACCAAGAGGACTTAGGAATAATTAAAAAATGAAGCTAAATTAGATGATAAATTCTTATGTTTTGTTTTAGTTTCCAATAAAAGCTAAGTGCCACGTGAAATAAGGAGATTAAAAAGTGTCATGCATTATAGTAATTGCTTTGTAATTAGAATACTTCACATTTTATAAGAGCTTATTACTTGTGTAGTACATTTATCTGCACAAATTTTCTCAAATCCCCTCAGGTAATTAGCTTGCAAAATATTGCTGGATGGCATATTCTCCCACACCAGCACTCTTGAGATTTTTATAAAATACAAGCACTCTCACCACAATGCTATGTTGAGAAATCTAATTAACAGGAAATAGTGTCTGATGTTTATGTCAAACTTTACATGGGTAAAATGCTTATAGACCCTAAGTATTTCTAGGTGACCTAATTAGACAAAACAATTTTATCTCACAAATCTTGACACCAGGGTTTCTCTACAGCAAGTATCCAAGACTTTGGGAAGCATTTGATTCTGTGTTTAACCTCACAGCTTCCCAATATTCCATAGCAAACAGTGATCTATAAAATGTCCCAGGGTGTTTTCCTTCAGCTTTGTTTAAGTAGAGGCCTCATCACTCTAGCTCCCCACCCCACAGCCAGCTCCACTTTCCCACTGGCTTCTATTTGCAACCTTTTTACCACTTTCTTGGAAGCCACAGGACCATACCAGATCTTTTATTCATTAACTTTTCATTTCAGGCACATATGTTGCTAAACTTTGTCCATAATTCAGAGGAAGAGATATTTTCTTCTCCTTTCCTATTCATTCAGAAACCTATCCAAAGGGTTTTTTGGTTTGGGGGTTTTTTCCCCTATAATGCTTATCAATGTGGAGAGTTTATCTGTGTATGAGACTTACCCTGTTCTCTTAGCGTGAAGTATAAGAAAGCTGCTATTTTTATTAAACAGAAGCTGTTACTGCAATGTTGTATTATATCAATTAGCATTCCACTAAGTCAATAATGTAAAGATTTGTGACTAAGGAAGGAAATATTTCTATTCACTAGGTTCAAAGTTGTAATTGGTTTTCCAATTTAAGGTGGCTATCATGGAAAATTATTGGTTTTAATAACAGGATATTGACTAAAGCCCCTATCACTTATATACAAAGCAACAAGACAAGGGAGTTAAGATTTATTACAATTTGTTTAGATTGAGTCATTTATTGGAATATACTAATACATTTTGGTAAATGACTGGGAAAGACACAAAATTAATACAAAATATAACATTAAATGAGGTACCTTCTATTAAGGGTAATTATGATGACTTGAATTAAATACACAAACAGATTATATCACCAATGAAAGGGAAAAAAATTATCCCATATTTGACCCAAACTTAAAATTACCTGAGAATGCCATAAATTTCAAATTTCCCATAAGAAAAAAAATACCAATTTTCAAATTCCTACATAGCTTTATTGTCACTACACACCTGAATTCGGCAGTGGAATGAGGTGGGTTGAGAGGTTCCATGAAAATGAGAAGAGATCATGTAAAGTGCTGAAAACATTACTCTTCAAAAGATAGAGCTGCTAGGTGTGGTGGCACATGCCTTTAATCCCAGCACTTGGGAGGCAGAGGCAGGTAGATCTCTGTGAGTTCAAGGCCAGCCTGGTCTACATAGCAAGTTCCAGAACAGCTGGGGCTACAGGAGACCCTGTCTCAAAAAGACCAAAAAATAAATAAAAGTGATAGAGTCTAGTATTAATTCCCAAATACTCAACACAGATCTAAGACTTAATATTTGTACTAGCTAATCTTGGTTGTCCACTTGACACACCTTGGAAGGGGGACTCTCAACTGAAGAATTTCCTCCATCAGATTGGCCTGTGAGCATGTCTGTGAGGCGATTTCTTTATTGGTCAGGTCATAGATGTAGGAGGCTCCAGACCATTGTGGATGTATAATCCCTCAGAAGGTAGGACTGGGTTATCTCTCCTCTCTCTCTCCATGTCTAACCCTTAAACCATAGTTTCCCTCAATTAAAGTGTCTGCTTCTTCCCCATTTCCCCCTTGACAACACCAGTCTCCTACGGTCCCACCTTTCTTGAGCATCTTCTTTCCCTTTATCCCCCAAATTCCTTGTAAAACCCTCCCTCCCCCCCTCCAATTTAAATACCCTCATTTCATCCATTTCCCCTCAGTAACACCTGTCTCCTATTGTCCTTCTCTCTCAGGTTTCTTCTTTAGCTTTATGACCCTGGTTCCTTTTCATTATCCTGGTTACTGCAGTTACATCAGGATACATACTCATATATAAGGATTTGGTGCTAGGATCCACAAGTGAGGGAGAACATACGTCTTTAGTGTTTGGGGGTTTTGTTTTTGTTTTTTGAGTCTGTGTTACTGCACTTAATATAACAGTTTCTACTTCTATCCATTTACCTGGAAATTTCATGACTTCATCTTTTTTTACTGCTTAGTAGAACTCCATTGTATAATGAGCCACATTTTCATTATCTGCTTGACAACTGAGGAACACTTAGGTTGCTTCCATCTCTTAGCTATTGTGAAAAGAGCAGCAACAAACATGAATACAAATATCTCTGCAATAGGATGAGTCCTTTGCATATCTGCCAAGGAGTAGCATAATTGGGTCAAATGGTAGGTTCATTTTTAGATTTCTAAGAGTTCTCCACACTGCTTTCCATAGGGATTACATGAGTTTGCCATCCCACCAGCAGTGGATGAGCGTTCCCCTTTCTCCACATCCTCTCCAACATTTGGTATCATTTGTTCTCTTGGTCTTAGCCAGTCTGACTGGGGTAAGATGAGATCTTAACATCATTTTAATCTGCATTTCCCTAATTACTAATGATGTTGAACACTTTCTAAGATGTTCCTTAGCCATCTTTATTTCTTCTTTTGAGAAGTGTCTGTTTAGACCCTTAGCCCATATTTTAATTGGGTCACTTGCTTTCTTGATTCTTTGTTTTTTGAGTTCTTTATGTACTCTGGATGTTAAACCTCGGTCAGATGTGTCAGTGGTGAAGATTTTCTCCTGCTCTGTGGGTTTTCTCTTCATTTCCTTGATTGTTTCTTTTGATGTGCAGAAACTTTTTAGTTTAATAACGTCCCACTTTTTGATTCTTGACCTTAATTCTTGAGCAGTTGATGTCCAATTTAGAAAGTCCTTTCCTACACCCATATCATGGAGGTGATTGCCAATGTTTTCTTTTAACAATTTCGGAGTTTCAGGTTTCACACTGAGGTCTTCAGTGCATTTGCAGTTGACTTTTGTGCAAGATGAAAGATAGAGTCTAGATTCATTCTTCTACAGGTGGAGATTCAATTTTGCCAGCACCATTTGCTGAAGATGCTGTCTTTCCTCCAGTGAGTGTTCTTGGCCCCTTTATCAAATATCAGGAAACTGGAATGCTTCCAGTTTTTTCATTTAAAATGATGTTGGCTGTGGGTTTGTTGTTTACGGCTTTAAGTATGTTGAGGTATGTTCTCTCCAGTCCAATTCCCTCTAGAAATTTAACATAAATGTATGTTGAATTTTGTCAAAGGCCTTCTCTGCATCTATCAAAATGACCATGTGGTTTTTGTCTTTGAGTCCATTTATATGATTTATCATTTATTGGCATATATATATTGAACCATTCCTGCATCTCTAAAATAAAGCTGACTTGATCATGGTGGATGACCATTTTGATATGCATCTATATTTGGTTTGCAAGTATTTTGATGAGAATTTTTGCATCTATATTCATTAAGAATATGGGTCTATGGTTTCCTTTTCTGGTTGTATATTTACCAGGTTTGGGTATTAGATTGATGGTGTAATAGTGGCACTTTTATCTTGGGGGCAATCAACAGCTACCTAATTGGACTAAAAGCCCACTCAATGGGAGGGAACTCAAATGTGCTACTGTAAACATAGCCAAACACACATGGCTGGATAGATCACAGATCTTAGAGAAAACCCCCAAATTGTCACATTCCTAGACTAATGTAATTTCTTACTAGGTACAAAATATATATCCTTATATTTACAGGCAAATATAGCAGTCACCACGCATCAAAGAAGCTTCTTTTGCACCAGGCAGAGACGCAGAGTACCACATCTCATCACACATAGACATTGTCTGTGAATTGCCCAAGTCTAGGTGGCAGATCTACCATGCAACCTTTACACCTAAGGCTCATGGAACATATAACAGGGGTAAAAAAGCTAATAATGAATATCTCAATTCTCATTAATGAAGCTCTGTCGTACAACAGAGGGCCAGGAACACAAAATGTCACAAATGGTCAAAGTGTAGAGATTAAGATTCTGCAGAATGCTGGTCCTCAGACAGGACTCCTATATTGAACTACACTCACCCAGGGCTCAGGGACCACTGCAGAAGAGGGGGAGTTCAGAAAAGTTGTAAGAGCCAGGGAGGAGGTACATGACATAGGGAAATAGAGTCCTACAAGCTCCTCCTCATATGAACCTACAGCAATGGTATCAGCATGCACGGGACCCATGAAAACTCAAACAGACAAAAACCCAGCATAAAACTGGGGAAATGGACAGCTGACCCCAATCTGAGCTGAAGAAATATTGGCAACTGATTCCTCACCAATTGCTGGGTGAGGAAGAGCTGATCTTCCTAAAGTGAGAGATTCTAGATAGGCTGACTAGACTTCAGTAGATGAATTTTCACTGAGGGACACCTGGGGACACTAACTAGACACAATAGACCTTAAGACAGATGACAGACTGTATTAATTCCAATGGGGGGTATGGGAGGGTGCCAGTGGGGAAGGGGGTATGAAGATGATTAAGACTGATTGAGATGTTCTGTATGAAATACACAAAAAATCAACAAATAACATCCATCGAAGATTTTTTTTAATGTAGCTAAATATGAGCCAGACAGAAAGTCAGTAAGCAGCAGGTCTCCACAGTCTTGGCTTCCGTCATTGTGGGGCTGTAACCTGGAAGATGAAATAAACCCCTTCCTCCTCAAGTTGCTTTTGTCATGGTGTTTTCAGAGCAGCAGAAGGCAAATGTGGACAATATTTCACAAATACATCTATGAGGAAGGGCTTGAAAATGAAACATACTGAGAGTAAAAAGCTCCAAAAAGTATTGACTCTTTCTGGAGAAGAAGGAGATAAATACAATGTGGTGACTTTTGGAGACACGGCAGTTAGATGAAAAAGAAAAGCAAAAAGGAGCAACAAAAAACTAATCTATCTGGAGTTAAAGAAGACACCACTCTCTCTGTCCCAGCACCATCACCCCTTAAAAATTCTGCTTGCCCTAGTGGTAAAAAAGAAAAAAAATCTTGAAACTAGGAACCTCATCCACCAAAAGTCTAGAAATAAAATCTAACAGAATAGCCCAGTTCAATGAAAAAATCCTATGAGATGAACAATGTTCTAACTACATCCCTAATGCTATAATAAAACACTAACCAAAAATAACATGGGAGGACAGGGTTTATGTCACCTTACAGTTTACAGTTCATCATGGAGGGCAGGGAGCCAGAAGCTCAGGGCAAGAACCTGGAAGCAGAAGCCAGGGCACAGATCACAGAAGAACACCGCTTACTGGCTTGCTGCTCTAGCCCATGCGCAGCCTACTTTCTTATACAACCCAGAACCACCTTCCCAGGGGTGGCACCCCCACAATGGGATGGGGCCTCTGCCTTCACTCAACAACCAAGAATGCCTGGTAGATGTGATCACCGGGCAATGCAATAGAGGTGATTCCTCAGTTCAAGTTTCTTCTTTCCAGGTGTGCCAGTTTGACAGCTGCAACTACAGAGCACAAAAATGTAAAGAAAAAATGAATTTTTATTGAAATTTCTCCTCCCAGAAAAACAAACCACAGAAGAAAACATTTCCATTAGGCAACCATTTGGATAGATTTCCTTTAATTCATTCATATTATCAGAAATTTTAGAACTAAACCTAAAAACAGAGAAAGCATTGCTAAAAAGTCAATATTATTGAAATTAGAAAAACTTGAAAAAAGACGTCATTTTAGAAATGGAGAATAAAAATTACAAGTTGCACGAGAGAGAATAAAGTGAAATTTTTTACACTTTATTTATTATTTTTATCTTATGTGTCTGCGTGTATTGCCTGTATGTAGGTGTGCACCTGTGTCATGCAATGCCCACAGAGGTCAGAAGAGGCTGTCAGATCCCCTGGGACTGGAGTTACAGACAGTTAGTTGTTAGCTGCCATGTGGGTGGGGGGATTCAAACCCGGGTCTTCTGCGAGAATAACCAGTGTTCTTAACCACTGAGCCATCTCTCCAGGCCCTAAAGTGAAATTTTTATATGCTGCTATGGTTTGAAGATTTCAGTCTCTTCACATTTCATATTTTGAAACTTTAAAGGCAAAGTGATGGTAGTAAGAGATGAGACCTTACATAGAAAACACACCTTCTCCTCAAGGATACATTCAACAACTTATGAATATTGGTCATATTCATTTATAAAAAAAATTTTCATAAAGTGCAAATTTTTAAGTAATTTTGAAACAACAAATTATCAATAAACAAAAACACTATTTCCCTGAAAAATTACATGCTATTTTATTAAGTTGTGAAAAAGAAAAATTGAAACAAAAATTATAGAATTTCTAGCTGAGTACAAACTCATGCCTGTCTTTAATCTCAAAACTTAGAAGGTAGGGGTAACAATGTTATAAGTTTGCCTTCAACAAATGGTGTTGGCATAATTGGATCTCTTCATGTAGAAGAACGAAATTAGACCCATTATCTATCACCTTGCACAAAAGTCAACTCCAAATGGATTAAAGACCTCAATGTGAAGCCTGAAATGCTGAAACTAAGAGAAAAATGTAAGTAGTACCCTACAAGATATATGTGCAGGAAAGGACCGTCTAAATCAAACATCAGTTGCTCATGAATTAAGGTCAACAATTGACAAATAAAACCACGTTAAATGAAAAAGCTTCTGTAAAGCAAAGGAAACAAAAAGTTGAATGAAGAGGAAGTTCACAGAGTGGGGGAAAAATCTTTACCAGCTATTCATCTGACAGAGTATTAATATCCAGAATATACAAAGAACTCAAAAAGCAAAGAATCAAGAAAGTCCATAACTCCAGTCCCAGGGGATCCAACAACCTCTTCTGACCTCCAAGGGTACGGCATGACACGGGTGCACTTACCTACATGCAAGCATACGCATACACATAAAATTTAGAAAAAAAAAAACAAATTGAAAAAAAAGAAAGTAAATTACCCTATTTAAAAAATGGGCTGTGGGGGCTGGAGAGATGACTCAGTGGTCAAGAACACTGCTGTTCTTTTGTAAGAGCCAGGTTCGTATCCCAGCACCCACATGGCAGCTAACAACTGTCTGTAACTCCAGTCCCAGAGGATCCAACAGCCTCTTCTGACCTCCATGGGCATTGCAAGACATGGGTGCACTTACCTACATGCAGGCAATAATGCACACATACACATAAAAATAAAAATAATAAATTAAAAAAAATTTTGATGGGCTATGGATTTGAACAGATAGTTCTTGAAAGAAAAAATAAAAATGGCTAAAAATACCTTTAAAAGTTTTCAGTATCCTTAGTAATTATGAAAATGCAAATCAAAACTACTTTAAGATTTCATTGGAGCTGGAGAGAGGCTCAGCAGTGAAGAGCATTAGCTGCTCCTCCAGAGGACCTGGATTCAAGTCCAAGCATCCACAAGGCAGCTAACAACTATCTGTAACTCCAGTTCCAGAGAATCCAGTGCCCTCTTCTGGCCTCCATGGGCCTTGCATGGCACAGGTACATACATGCAGGCATACACACATACATAAAATAAATAATAAATAAATAAATAATTTCTTTAGAGTTCATTATTCCCCAGTCAGAATGGCTAAGATCAAGAGAACAAATGACATCAAATGCTGGCAAGGATGTGGGTAAACAGGAATACTCATTCACTGCACAAAGAATTGCAAAGTACTGCAACCACTGTGGAACTCAGTCTTAAAACTCTAAAAATAAATCTACCACTACTTGTCATATACCCAAAGGAACCATCCTACTGCAGAGATACTTGCATAACCATGTTTGTTGCTGTTCTTTTCACAATAGCTAAGAAATGGAAAGTAAATGTCATTCAACTGATGAATGGATAATGAAAATATGCTACATTTACACTATGGGGTTCTACTCAGCAGTAAAGGAAAACAAAATCATGAAATTTGCAGGCAAACGGATAGAACTAGAAGCTGTAATAATAAGTGAAATAACACAGACTCAGAAAAAAAACAAGAGATGCACATTCTCTCTCATTTGTGGATCTTGTGTCAAATCCTTAGATGTGAGTATATACCCTGATGTAACCACAGAAGTCAGGAAAATGGGAAAGAATCATGGGGGTAAAGAGGAAGAAGGAGCTCAAGAGAAGGGAGAGTAGAAGACAGGTGTTATCAAAGGGGAAATAAGGGTAAATTAACTAGGGAGGGAGGGGGGAAGGTTATACAGGAGGAGAGAGAGGAGAGATAAATAATACTTTTAGGGTGTGTTAAAAACCAGAGGAAACTGTGTCAGATCAAAAGTCTACTGAAAATACATACAAAATACATACATGAGTGCCTGTGTACAGCTGAAGACTATATAACAAAAAACACAGTGCCAGGCAGGAGAAACCTCCCTTCAAGTTATTGGTCAGAGTAGTAAAAAAGGCTCCCAAAATAACAGTCTATTGCCACAGACCTTGATTGCCTCCCAGAACTTAAAGGTAAGACCCTATTGCTGAAAACAGGACATACTTTAAACATAGCACTTGGTGCAATTGAGCTGGACCTGACCTGCAAGCCTCCTCCCTGAAGACCAGCTCACATAATATCAGAAGATACTATGCAAACTGCCAAAAGAGAAGAAACAATCAATGGTACTATGTAGCTTTAAATACAGTAATGACTGACCCAGCAAACTATCTATATTAGTGCAGTAATGGCACTTTTATTTGGGGGTTAATCAACAGCTATCTAATTGGACTCAAGACCCACTCAACGGGAAGGAACTCATGTGTGGTACTGTAAACACAGTCAAATACACATGGCTTGGAGAGGCCATAAATCCTAGAAAAAACCTACTTTTGTCACATCCCTCAACCTACATAATTTCTTACTGTATTCTAAATATGTATACTTATATTTACAGACAAGTGTACCTCTCATCATTCATCAAAAAAAGCTTCCTTATGCAACAGATGGAGACTATTACAGAGTCCACAACTGGTCAAACACAGAGAATTAGTGTCTGTGAGATGCCCAGATCAAAATGACACATCTACAATGCTGCCTCTACACCTAAAGCTCAGGGAACATAGCAGAACTGGAGGCAAAAGAATATCCCTCAACTCTCACCAGCAAAGCTTCATCATGCAAAAGAAAGTGATTAACCTAGAAAGCCACAAGTGGTCAAAGTTCAAAGAATAAGAATACTCCTTACTGGGTAGGACATCTAGATCAAACTTCTGCCACCAGAACCATATATGGTATAAGAGGGGCAGAAAGACCGTAAGAGTCAGGGGTGGTGGAGAACCACAAGGAAATAAGTGGTTGGAAAATTGCTCATATGAACTTACAGCAATGGTGACTCCATGCACAAAGCCCATGAAAGCTCAAATCACACAAAATCCCAGCACAGAAATGGGGAAATGGGTAAGAAGCTCAACCTTAGCTGAGCAACTTTCGGAAACCAATGACTCCTGGGAGAGGGAGAGTTGATCTTCTTTAAGGAAGTGGCATTAGATGGGCTGACCAGGCTCCGGGGAATGGATTTACACTGAGGGACATTTGGAGACACAAACTTGGCTCCTTAGGCTTTAATGTACATGAGAGAATGCATGAAATCTGGTGAAGGGGCCCAGGAGGAGCAGATAGGACAGGGGTTTAAAATGATCAAGAGGTATGAAATTTGAAAATATTCAATTAAAAAATGAGCTAAAAAAGAAAACAATGATTTTACTAAGTGAATATAGTAAACCTTTCTTCTATAAAATAAAAAATATTGCAAATTTGAAGCCTGTCTGAGCTACATATCTCCAAAAACAACCCAAAGTAAGAAAATTACACAATTTCTTTAAAATAATAAAAATCTACATACTTTTTCATAGGGACCCAGAAGAAATCAGTGTTGTAAATTTCTGAAACAACACAAACAAAACATTAATTAGCTTAAACTTTTCACTCAAAGATCAAAGGGAAAAGAATCAACCAAACCAAAAGAATACATAAAATGGAAACAAAAGACTAGAAAATAAGATATAAAATATAAAAATAAAATATTAACTTAATATATCAAAATCCTAGTTCTTTAAAAGTCAGGGGTTGTTTTGTTTGTTTTTTATTTTGTTTTGTTTTGTTCTGTTCTGTTCTGTTTTGTGTTTTTGAGACAAGGTCTCCCTGTAGCCCCAGCTGGCCTGGAACTCACTATCTAGACCAGGCTAGCCTTGAACTCATAGAGATCCATCTGCCTCTGCCACCTGAGTGCTGGGATTCAAGTCATGTGACACCACACCTGGCTTTAAAAATCAAGCTTTAATAAAGAACTAAAAGCGAAAGAACAAATATAAAAATTGGCATAGCATAGGGGATTTAATTATTTTTTTAATATTTTAGTTATTATTTTTATTTTATGTGCATGAATGTATTGCCTGCATGTATGTATATATACCTGTGTCATACAATGTTCATGGAGACAAGAAGAGGGCATTGGATCCCCTGGAACTGGAGTTCTAGATGGTTCTTAGCCTCTATGTGTGTGCTGGGATTTGAACCTGGGTCATCTTCTGTTAGAGAAGCTAGTGCTCTTAACCACTGAGTCATCTCTTCAGTCTGGGAAAATTAATTCTTGATACTTAGGAAAAATAAAAAATTATAAAAGGTAACCTGGCATAATGGTGCATGCTTTTAATCTCAGCACTCAGGAGGCAGAGGCCGGTGGATCTCTGTGAGTTCTAGGCCAGCCTGGTCTACATAGGGATTTCTAGGTCAGCCAGAGCTATGTAGTGAGACCCTCCTCCAAATAAATACATGCATATATACACATATATACATATATATGGTTTATGTACCTATATAAAATGAGAAAGAATATTTCAAAATCATATATAATGAATCAATATACAGAATATATAAAGAACTATAATTCAACAAACCCACAAATATTCCAATTCAAAAATAGGTAAAGGCAGTTTTCAAAGATACATAATCAATAAGCACATGACTAAATAATCAACATCATTATTCATTAGAGAAATGCAAATCAAAACTGTAATTTGTTTCCACTTCATACTCACCAGGATAGCTATAATTTAAAAAAGGAAAATAACAAGTATTGACAAGGATATAGGGAAATTGGAATCCTTATTTGCATTGTTAATAGAAATACAAAATGATACAATCACTGTGGAGTACAATTTGGCAGTTCCTTAGCAAGTTATATGATCCAGTAAGATAAATAGCTAAAAATATTGAGATCAGGATCTCAGATTGATACAGGTATATAATGTTCATAGCAACACTATATACAGTAGTCAAACAATAAATTCAACCTATATCCAGGCTGGGTGTGGTGGTGCACGCCTTTAATCCCAGCACTTGGGAGGCAGAGGTAGGTGGATCTCTGTGAGTTCAAGGCCAGCCTGGTCTACATAGTGAGTTCCAGGACAGCTGGGGCTACAGGGAGACCCTGTCTCAAAAAGACCAAAAAATAAAATAAAATACAACCTATATCCATCAACAGATGAACAAATACATTAAATGCATTCTGTATACAGAATGGCACTACTTAGCCACAAGAAAATGATGAGGTACTGATACGTATTACAACTGAAATGGACCTTGAAATCATATGCTAAGTGAAATAAGTCAGATACAGAAAGACAAACACTGCAAGATTGCAGTTACAAGAGGTGCAAATTTATAGAGACAGAAAGTAAAAAGAGAACACCAGGGGCTGAGGGCATGAAGGCCACACACAGGAAAACGTGAAGTTGAAAGGGAAATGTGTGAAGAGGGACTGGGGAGGGAATGGAGGGAGGAAGAAGGAATAGGGAAGATTTGATCAAAATAAAATGTATGTGTGTGAAGAGAATAAAATTTAAAAACAAAATAAGCAAGCAGTCAAACCTATATTAGGAGACAGATTTTTTTTACATATAGTATCTCCAGGTCTCAATATGTAACCCAGACTGGTCTTGCCTCTACCTCTTGAAGGTTGGTAATCTAGTTTTATATCACCACACCCAATATTATTACTTTTTATGGTAACATAGCTAAACCATTAGTGATTTTAGGTTGAAAATCATTATTTGTTTACCTTTATAGGCCAAGAACTGTTACTGTATAAATAACTGAAAAGTAGAGATATGAATTAATTGGACTAGGAATTTCAGAAGCTTCTCAAGATCAAAGAGAAGCAAAAGTCAGAGTCAGAGAAGAGTTCAGGGAAGGGGTATAACCTGAGCTAAGAAGGACCTGGAGGACTTGGAAGAGTCCTAGTCCTAGGACACACTGAGAGAGACATTGATAAGTCACAAGTTTCCATAGCTATCAAGCACTGGGATGTTTTTTCTTCTTCTGTTAGAGGCTCTTTGGTAAAAGAAAAGGTTCTCAGGCTTTTGGTTGTATCTCCAGCGTAGAACTTCAGTGAAACTCCCAGTTTTCAGGTGAAAGAGCCTAAAAGATGGAATAGAATGTTTTCCCATTGTGCTCCAAATGAACCATTTCTCTGACTTCAATGATACTTTCTGGTTTCCTCAATTTTATTAGATAAGGTCAAGGAGTTTATGTTCGTAAAATTGTAGTTGTGATTTTAAGTGAATTACATGGTAAATACTATCAAGAAACCATCAACACTCTGGAAACCAATCAGAGAATATCTGAACTAAAATTCAAGTATAAAAAGCAAAGTCAATAAAAGTTTTGGAGAGTACTAAAAATCTTTTGCAGGAACACAGTCATTAAGTTGATTTACTGTAGTTTCTACTATAAATAAACCATATAGGGGTCTGAAAAGCAGTCGCTCAGAAACTCTGTACTGTCTTACAGATAACAGTAAGAAGTGCCAGGGCTGGAGAGATGGCTCAGTGATTAAGAGCAATGACTGCTCTTGCAGAGAACCTGGGTTTAATTCCCAGTACCCACACGGTGGCTAACAACTGTCTGTAACTCCAGTTCCAGGGAATCCTACACCTTCTTCTGACCTCCGTGGGCATTGTACGACACAGGTGCACTTACACACATGCAGGCAATACACCAATGTACATAAAAAAAAAATGATAAAAAAAAGTTTTTAAAAAGAAGCTCCAACCACAGATGCTGATGACACAGATCAGTTTTACTTCCAAGAACTCAGCCAGGCTACAAATGAGGAAGTTAGAAAATACGGATTGACTCTTGGTCTTGTGTCTACTTTGTGTATAAATATCTTTTGCACATCTATTTCCTTATTAGTTTGAGAAAATGAGTCTTGTTTATGATGTGTTGAAATTGAAAGATAGAAATAGAAACTGAAATAGAAAAAATAGCAAGTTTCAAAATCTAGAAAAAAGTATATCAAACATACTTATGAATAGAAGCTTTAAAATTCTGAGGAAGAATATATGTCAGACTTAACATTTATCTCGTGTATGTGTGTAGGGAGGGTAGAGAAACAAAGGAGGGAGCACTTCCTATCATTCTTCACATGTTTTGATAGTAGCAATTTCTTTCTTTCTTTCTTTATTATTTATTTATTTAGCCATGCTGGGGATTGAACTTAAGGTCTCACTCCTGCCAAGCAAGTGCTCTGTAACTGAGCTATGTCTCTAGAAACAGTGTAGAATTGTTCATTATCATTTAATATTTAGCAAACCCTTTTATGAGTCTGCTCTAGATAACTCTTCATCTAACCTCATGAGGTAATTAATCATTTTATAAGCAAGAAAATAAGACCCGAAGAAGCTAAGCAATTTGTTTAAGGTTATACACAGATCAGCTGAGATAAACAACTTAAACGAATAAAAGGATGTTTCTTGAACGTGGTAGACTACACTCATACCTGGACTGCTGGAATCTCTGAGGAAAAACCCTACAGGGATAGTTGGAGAGACATTAACTTACAAAGTGGGTAACAGTGGGTGAAGCTACTAGTTTCAGGAGCAAAGAAAGAATAAAACCTTTTGGAAAACAGAAGAGAATCCAGTCTCCATTCCAGAGGGCTCAGCCCCAAAACAGGAGTGCTCACCTTCCAGCAGGAGTGTAAGCAACTGCAGAGGGTCAGAACTAAGATCTCACACCAACAGCCTCAGAAAATCTACACTGTGCTTTAAGTAACAGATAATTTCAAGAGGAGAGAAAAGACAAAGGTCACACGGAACTGTTGCATAGGCAGAGAGAAGGCAGTGCCTGGGAAATCCTGTCTTCTCAACTCTCAGTAGTAAGAAGTCATTTGAAAACACCTCTGTTGAGTTGGTGGCTTGTAGTCCTTAGAGGCAAAGAGCCTTCCTGTATGGCTGGCACTGGGAACCCAGAGTGAGTGACATGGGACTATACTTTGAGACCGGGCCTGTGTAATGCCTCCAGCTAAAGGGAAAAACTTGAGTCAGAACTGTTGAGTGAGGTGGAAATCTGCCCTGAGCTCTAACCTGGAAAAGACTACAGAAAGACAGGCACCGACACTCACTTAAGAAGCAACATAGAGGCAAACTGGGCAGTGGGACCAGGAACCACTGAGAGACAGGCCTGAAAACTGCCTTACTGGAAAGACCGCATAGAAGTAGGCCTGAGGCAAAGTCAGCTCCTGCACCTATATATGTGATACATACAGAGGCAGGCCTGGTACCCGTGCCCACATGAGGGACTGACTACACAGAAGCATGCCTGGTACCTGCCCCCACGTGAGGGACCACATGAAGATTCTGCACACACATACCCCCAACCCAGTTCTCTTTCACTTTGATACTTTCCTTATTTAATAAGTAATTTCAATTTAATGGACCAGTTTTGTCCCACCTTGCTCTCTCTATTTTTGTCTTCATCTTTTGTTGTTGTTGTTCACAGCCTTTCCCAACGAACACAGGTTGATCTGGGGCCGGGGGTGGGCCTCTCCCTGCCTTGCTCCTGAGCCCTGGGGTAGGTTTACATTGTCTGACTGTATCTCTTTATCTTTCTCTTTTCACTTTGCCTTTGGCTAGAGCTGGCTTATCCTAGCCCCGTCTTTAATGTCCCCATCTGTCTCCTTCTTCTGCTCTGTTTTTCACTAATCTTTCCCTGATTGTTTCCTCTCCAGTCCTATACTGTGAAATACTTTGTAACACTTTAGTAATTTTAAAAACCAGAGGGAACCATATTAGTCCAACAACCTACTGATAAATTACACATAGCAGATCAAGAAATATATGTCTAGGTAAGGTTTATCTGATAACAATTGGTCTTTGCCCAAGATTTATCTACATGACGCACAGTAATTAACAATAACAGACTGGTGGAA
>NW_008348580.1:1149984-1159106 GCF_000622305.1 Nannospalax galili | reverse complement strand
GTCTAGGTAAGGTTTATCTGAGAACAACTGGTCTTTGCCCAAGATTTGTCTATATGGCACACAGTAATTAAAAGTACCAGACTGGTAGAACTAACCTTCTTGGATGTTTAACAGACATACTTTGAGACCTATACTGATTTGGTCAGAGGGTCATAAAGGACAGTTTTTGCTCCTTGCCCTCCTAGATCGACTAGTTCCAGAGGACTATGAGCATCTCCCAAAATGTCCTGCAATTTTGGTGGGTCACCTGTCCTCTTGATCAAGGAGGCCCAGGAGACTCCATGAGATGGACTTCAACCAGTGTCCAGTCTACAAAGAGGAGGGTCAACACAGAGGAATCATTTCTTCCATGCTTCCAAGTGAAGCCAGCCATGGTCAAGCAGTACCTTTGACTTACTTTCACATAGGTGGAACTAGTAATAGAAAGGAGCCAGGGGCTCCTCCGAAGCCCATGTGAACCCTAAGGAACAGATCCTCAAATGACCCTAAGAGAAAATTAAATTGGTTTATCTGGACCAACTGTATGGCCTTAAACACCCAAAAGGAAAGTATAACCAAAGATTAAAGGGGCCAATATAATTTTTTAAGAGTCCATATGTGTAGCTAAAGGCTACATAACAAGCTACAATGCCAGATAGGAGATACCCTCTTTTGAGTTGTTGGCCAGAGGGACTCCCAGATAGCAACCCAGCATAAAATTGGGAAAATGATCAGCAGACCCCAGTCTTATCTAAAGAAATATTGACAATTGATTCCTGCTAGATGAGGAACAGCTGACCTTTCTAAAATAAAGACCTCTAGATAGGCTGACTAGATTCACCAGATGGACAAGTAATGGGGAAAGGCTGGGGTACAGTCAACACAGCAGATAATAGCAGGGATATCAGAGTATAAGGGCTTTAGTTGGGGGAGAGAGGTTAAGGGAGGGTGCCATCTGGAAGTGGATGTATAGTTGAATAAGATGGTTAGGGATGTTTAGTAGCAAAAACAATGAGTCTTTCTGTAAGAAACAGCATATTTTAGAATGAAATGGAGATGTCTTTTGAGGGCTAAAAACTCATTCAATTTTATGTCTTACAGGACTTATACTGAGTTTGATATTGTATAACTGTATTGATTCAACAGTGAACCTAGAAATTTTATAGCCACTTTTGAAGGAGCTGTGTCTTTTCGCTGGAAACTGTTATTGGGCATCTTAAAGCTGTAATGATAAGCTTCTTCTAAAACAATTAAAAATAATATTTTAAAATGTAGGAAAAAGCATATCTTGAAATGGAGATCTTCTTTAAAGGGTAAAAACTCATTCAATTTTACATCTTACAGGGTTTATACTGAGTTCAATATTGACAAAGCATAGAAAGTTGCTCCTTAATAATTAGTAGATGTGAAAAACATTACCATTGAAATCTATCTGATGACTTACATCTATGCTCAGATGCCAAGGAGCTCAGAAAGTAACCGACTGTGACTAGTAATAATCAGATATATAAAAATTAGAAATGCATGTGTAAACATCTTGTCAGTTGCATTAAAAATGAATTTTTCTGTATGAAACTGTATTTTAATAATGAAATTGAGATATTTTTTAAAGGTTAAAACCTCATTTAATTTTATGTCTTAAAGGGTTTATACCGAGTACAGTATTGTATAACTGTACTAATTCAACTTTAAACCTAAAAATTTACAGCCAATCTTGAAACAGATGCATCTTAGCTCTGGACATTGTTATTGAATATGTCAATGCTGTTGTCATGTAATGCTTCTTCTAATAATGTGGTTATTAAATAAATAATTAAAAATAAAACAGTGAAAATTCTCCCCAGTAGAATGGATCACGTGGAAGAATCTGGACTTGAAGTTGTGGCAGATGATAACATATTCCAGTACTGGTCAAGACAAAGTAATTATAAAGTTTGAACAGAACATATGAGATCCATGGGACACCATCAAAAGACCAAATAGAGAAATCACAGGCAAAAGGGAGATGTTCAAGCTAAAAGCATAGAAAATATATTCAATGAAATCATAGCAGAAACTTCCCAAATCTAGGGAAAGAGATATAGGACATATTTAGAATATCAAACCAGTGGGGCACTCGATAGGTAGAGGCAGGTGGATCTCTGTGAGGTCAATGCCAGTGTGGTCTACACAGCGAGTTCCAGAACAACCAGGGCTACATAGTGTGACCCTATCTCAAACAAACATATCAAACCAACAAGACCAGTAAAGAATTTCCCAACACTATATTATAGTTAACACACTAAGCACACAGAACAAAGAAAGAATGCTGAAAGCTAAAAGAGAGAAACTAAAAGTCACATATAAAGGGCCAACCCATCAGAAAAATGGTAGATTTCCCAACAGAAATAAAAGTTCAGGAGGTCATGGAACCATGTGTTTCAAGCTCTGAAAAATAATAGTTGTCATCCCAGATGACTATAGACAAGAAATGTAGCCTTCATAATTGAAGGAGAAAGAAAAACTTCCCATGATAAACATAAGCTAAAAGAATTCATCATCACTAAACTAGCTCTTTCAAGAAGATGCTTTAAAGAATCCTACAGGAAAAAAATAAACTGCACTACAGTCCCAAATAAGAAAATGAGAATCAAAAAAGTACCAAACATTACAAAATGACAGGAATGATTCCATACAGTTCTCTAATCAAATCACACCCTATCAGATTGGATTAAAACACAAAACAGACACATCTACGTGTTGCCAAGAAGAATTGTACCTTATAGTAAAAGGATGGAAGAAAACACTTTAAGTAAATGGAGTTAAAAGGCAAACAGGCATAGCAATACTAATATCTGACAAAACAGGCTTCACACACACACACACGCACACACACACACACACTACTGGCATGTAGAAGGGTGATTGGGAGAACAAAAAATTTGTGGGGACAAAGGAAAGGGGAGAAAGGGAGGGTATGGGAACATAAATACAGTCAAACTACACGATGTGTTTGAAAAAGACGTTGTCTTTGAGAAGCTCAACCCTATATACAGAAAATATATACCACTAAAAATGAAGGGTCTATTTTGGTTCCAGTTTCAGAGATTTTAATCTCTGATTACTTGCCCTGTTGTTTCTGGGTTTGTGATAATGGAGAACATTATGGCAAAGGGTAGAGGTAAAGCAAAGCTGCTCACCTCACGGCAGCCAGGAACAAGACAGGGAGTGGGAGGGAGGAAGGGAGGAAGGAAGGGAAGAGAGACAGAGAGACAGAGAGAGACTCAAAAATGAACTCTTGAAGGTCATGCTACAGTAACCTAGTTTCTCCAACTAGGCCCCACCTAGTACTTTCTACTGCTTTTTAATGGCCCTTTAAACTATAAATTCATCAATGAATTAATATATTCACGAAGTTGGAGTTCCCCAGTCATGTCCCAAGTCCCCATATTTGGACATTTCAGAATGGAGACCAAGCCTTCAATACATGAGCTTTGGAGAACATTTCATATCCAAACCACAGCAGTGGTCAAAGAGGAAGGTTTCACATCTAGGCAGGTTGGCCCTGCTATGCTATCCCTTCAGTGACACAGATATTCCAATGCTCAGAGAAGAAACAAAATTGTAACTTTCTCTAAAAAACTTCTAAATCTGAGCCATATTCTAATCCTCCTGCCCAGAATGACTGCCCTCTAACTGAAACCTGAAATACTGTTTCCTGATCCTGATGATGATTGACTGCACCTAGGTTAAAGGTGGGGAAGGTTGTCAAGGAATGGAAATGTCTAGAGCAGAGTGTCAACACCTCTTCCTGAAAAAAATCATACTGGCTTTCTTAAGCTAATTTCAGCAAGAGAAAAATATATCACCAAAGATAGTAAGTCATCATAAGGTCCTGTCACCCATCAGTTGTAACTGTCCATTACACCGCCTGTCCTCTGTACTAGACTGCTGTCGCCAGCAAAGGGCTTTATTAGTCCCAGCTGAGAGCCGAGGCAGCTGAAGGGGACATTGTCACTCTAGTTGGCTTCCCCCACATGTCAACATATTCTGAAAGCTAGTGACATCTGAGTTTAGCTCTTTGCTGCCTTCTGTTCCTCTGACTTCATCAGATTATAATGAAAGCTGTGGATTTCCTCTCTGTGCTTTTCCCCACCTCACCTCTCAGAAACTCACTTTTTGCTGCTATCCTTTGCAATGGCAAAGTCAGCATTCAAACCTACTGATTAAGGAAGAATGGACCTCTATGCCCAAAGTAAACTCAGCAGTTCTTTCCAGCTCCTCTGACATTGACCTTGCTTCTGTCTTTACTGACCAGGCATGATCTTCACATTGCAAACACAGACATCAAATGTACACAAAAAAGAGACAGGGTTGGAGATGTGGCTCAGTGGTAGACAACTTACCTGGCACATGTAAGGTACTGGGTTTAACCCCCAGCACTTCCAAAAAACCAAAACCAACCAAAGAAACAAAACAAAGAACAATAAAATAATTAAAATAAATAAAATAGCTAGTGCTCCAGGAACCTTCTTTCATGTTAGTGGTGGGACATGAGCCCGGTACAACCAAGTTCTCCAATAGGCAGAGAGCATTCAAGGCTTCATTAGGAAGCTCATTCAAATCAGCAAATTTGTTCTCAACACAAATGCCTAGGAGAATGAGCAGGAAACAACTACCATTTATTGGGCACCATCCAATCATGACACCTAAACATCTGAGATGGTACAGACTTGTGTCCAAAACTACATTTCTATTTTATGGGGCATTTCTTTGGAAAAGTTTGGAAAGTTCTTTTTCTGTGGTAGACCTACAGAAAGTGCAGACCTATGGAAGGATTATAACCACCTCCTACTCCTCCATTTCCTGTAAAGTTTTCTCCTATCTTAATTTAGAAGTTCCAGTTTTGAGAGCAGATGAAATAGGAAACTACTGAGATCCTGAGTCATAGAGAGAGACTCAGAGAGCCCAGGGGGTCTTACTTGCCTGGAAAATACTCACATTTCGCTGAAGTGCAGGGCTGTGCCCTACAACCATGAGCAGCATACAAGAAGCCCAGAAAATGAGGTCACCTCAAGTAAGGCTGTGGTAGGATTTTTCAAACATCGACATGCTGGGCCATGCTTGGTGGCCAGGTGAGACCTAATTCATCACCAACATGATGCTATTTCTGAAATCTTCCCTCTAAGTGATGTCTTCTGTGAGAAAGGAAGAGAGGGAAGAGGAAGAGACCATGAAAGACTATGCTTTACTTGAAAGGACATGGAAAGAGACCGAGACAGATTAGAAAACAATTAACATGGGCTGGTATATGGGTTACTTTTCTATTGCTCTGATAAACATTATGATCAAAAGCAGCTTAAGGAAGAAAGAGTGTATTTGGACCTATAGTTCCTGAAGAATAGAGTCTGTAACGGCAAGGAAAGAACAGCAGGTGGCAAGAGCACACACCAGGGTCTGGACATCACGTTTCCACTTGTATAAGGAAGCTAAAAAGTTGGTCTCAAAAAAGTGGAAAATAGAAAAGTGGTTACAAGATGTTGGGAAAGGTGTGGGGGGCGGTGCAGAGAAGACAGTGAAGGACTAACTTTGAAGGCCCTATAACAGTATAAGATAGCACAAAAATCAACTGAATAGTTCAAAATAGCTAGTAGAGAGAGAATTCTATATATTCCCAACAGAAAGAAATGCTAGATCTAATGCTACACCTTGATTTGATCATTGTCTACATGCATCAAAGTGTCACACTGCACCCCATAAATATGTACAATTACATACGTTGTTTGGCTGAATCAACATAATGTCTATGAAGAGTGTGCTAAAAGAAACAAGTGTAGGGTCTTAGCCTCAGAAAAATCAGTCTTTAAATTCCAACTTACAACTCATGCGTACAATTCCCATGGAGGTCAAAAGAGGGTGCCGAATCCCATGGAAGTCAAGTTATGGATGGGTGTTCACTGCCATGTGGGTGCTGGGAACCAAAATCAGGTCCTGCAAGAGCAGCTTGTGCTCTTAACAATGGAGCCATCTCACAGTCCCTATTTTCAAATTTTTGTTATTACATCTATTTATTTATCTATGTGTGCCCACACATGCACATATTACAGCACATGTGTAAAGGTCAAAGGGCAACTCCAGGAATTAGTTCTCTCCCTCTACCATGTGGGTTCTGGGGACAATTCAGGTTGTAAGGCCTGGCTGACGAGTGCCTTTACTCACTGAGTTATCTTCTTGGCCCCAAATCTCATTATTTTAAAAGATTGGAATATGTCTTTTTAATAAACACATGCTGACTTCCAGGAATCATTGTTTAACTTTCTAAGTACTAATAAACCTTCCAATTTAAAATCTCATCCCCAAATTTTTGCTGAGGACAGTTACAGGAATCCTTTACCATACCTACATTTTTCTCCATGATTCCTTGGACACATTCACTCTTTCTTTAACTTTCCTGAGATATTAATAATAAGAACCTATAGATCTGGGCATAATTATCACCCTCCTGTTCACTTGTCAAGTGAGCTACTTTGCCTGTGTCATGGAAAGCACATCACCCTCCCAGACTCTGATTTGCTTCTCATTTTTGTATAGTATGCCTCCAGGAGTCAGCTCTCTCTTTCCCAAGTCTCCTTCTTGCCCAGAAATAACCAGTTGGTACTAATCTCAGGCCTCTCTGACACACACTGTTCCTGGAAGGTATACTCTTCTTCGACAGCCGTTTTTTAGTCATAAACCTCTCTTGCCACCTGCAGCATGTATTCATGTCAGTAGAAATTGTCTTTGGGAGAGTAATGCAGGAAAATTCCTGTTCTGGGAGAGCCCCAGGTACCTAACTGCAGGAGACTGATGGGGGGCGGGGGTCAGGTGGCAAACTGCATTGCCCCTGGTTGGCAAGGAACTTGCAGGCAGAAATCCTTTGGCAGCACAAACCCTGCTCTGTTGGGCACATACAGAAGTCTGGTAGAAGAGAGGAGAATTTATGTAAATACGTAAGTCTAAAGATGCAGCCAAAAAAAAAAAAAATGGTAATAATGGTAATGACCCAAATGTTACTGTCTGGTACAGTTGCGCCACAATCTTCTTCTCTGAATATGTTAAGATTTCTTTAAAAGAACAGTATTTCTCTTAAAGTCATTTTTTTTAAAAGGACTTTAGCCAAGCATGGTGACTCACACCTTTAATCCCAGCACTCAGGAGGCAGAGACAGGCAGATCTCTGTGAGATTGTGACCAGCCTGGTCTATGCAGTTCTAGCCCAGCTGGAGTTACAAGGAGATTCTGTCTCAAAAATAATTTTTTTTTATTTAAAAATGCAAAAAGGACTTTAAGAGCTCAGTTCTCGCTGAGAAAAAAAAAATTTAATGTTAAATCCTCATGTTTTCATCTTTTTTAAAAAGTTACTTAGAAGTAACATTCTCTGGGGAGAAGACAACATTGGACTGAGCCTAAAATCCAAATGCCCAACCCCTAGAGTTCTAGCTGCATGTGGGCAGAGGAATCTTCCCTTCAGTGGAGCACTGGTGAGCTGCTGCCATGTGATCAGCCTCAAAGTAGAGGAAGGTACCAAGAGACCAAGAGGAATAACGAATTCTTAACCGCAGAATGATTTGGGAAAAACTAAAAAGAGAAAATTATTCACAGTATAAATGTGTTCATTTAATGTTATGGACCATAAATACAATAAAGAAGCTCAGAGAAATTGAGGTGAGCATGGAGTGAAATATTACACATCTTCAGAAGTACAAGGATGCTTTTTTTTTTTAGCTTATTGATCTTTCTGAGATGATGACAGTAGAGAAACATTTTTTATATATTTGTTATTTTTATTTTATGTGTATCAGTGTGTTGTCTGCATGTGTGTAAGTTCACCTGTGTCATGCAATGCCCACAGAGGTCAGAAGAAGGTGTTGGACCCCCTGGAACTGGAGTTACTGACAGTTGTTAACCTCCATGTGGGTTCTGGGAATCAAATCTGAGTCCTCCGTGAGAGCAGTCAGTGCTCTTAACCACTGAACCATCTCTCCCACCCCAGTAGAGGAACATTTTTAACTTTGAGTAATTACCATTTCCCAAGTATCTTTGAGAAGACAAGCAGAAACTTACTTATGTCTTTTCTTTGGACTTGAAGAACAGGTGAGTTCAGAATTAGCAAAGGATGGAGGATGCTTCAGAAGTTGGAAGGAATCCTTTCCTGCAAAGAAAGCACTCAAGATGTGTAAGGACCAAGATTGGTCCTGAGACTCCGTGGCAAGCCTGGAGGAAGTGTAAGTATCAAAAGGGAGCAGAATGGGTTTTCAGAATGTAAGGCCAAGTTCACTACATCAGTGGGTGTTTGTTAAAAGGACTCAACGTCATCAAACTAAAGAGCTTTTTGCACAGCAAAAAAAAGGGCAATCGACAGAGTTGTTGAGGCACAGAAATATAGAGTAAGAGGAAATGTTTACAAAATATACATTTGTGAAGGAGTTAATATCACATTTTTAAAATATTTTATTTATTATTTTTATTTTGTGTGTATGAGTGTATTGCCTGCATGTATGTAAGTGCAACGGGGTCATGCAGTGCCCCAGGAGGTCAGAATAAGGCATTGGATTCCCCTGGAACTGGAGTTATGGACAGTTGTTAGCCACCATGTGGATGCTGGGAATCGAACCCAGGTCCTCTGCAAGAGCAGCCAGTGCTCTTAACTGCTGAGCATCTCTCCAGCCCCAGTCTCATAAGTTTAAAAATAGTCATATCAAAACCAAGAAAACAACACTTTGAACATACATTTTTTAAAATGGCTAATAGGTACATGAAAAATGTTTAACATCACTGATCAAAGAAGACAAATTACAACCACAATTAGGTATCCTTCAACATCTGTTCAAATAGGTACTATAAAAAAAAATAAAATAAACTTGTGCTGAAGAAGATGTGGAAAAAAAGAAATCTTTGTATGCTGTTGCTAGAAATGTAAAGTTACACAGTCATTATGGAAAACAGTATGATGATTCCTCAAGCACTAAATATCGAACTACAATATGATCTAGCAATCTCACTCCTTGTTATATATCCCAAGGAAATAAAATCAATGCTTCAAAATAGATGCTCCCTGTCCTTCTAGCTTTATTGTAGCATTATTTATGATTGTCATGATATGGAATCAGTCTAAAGCATCCACTA
>NW_008348580.1:1135953-1149938 GCF_000622305.1 Nannospalax galili | reverse complement strand
GTGATTATTTATATGTGTGTTGTGATAGATACAGTATGTAACTTATACTCTCGGTGATATATAAAAAAAAAACACACACACACACACACACACACACACACACACACACACACACACACACACGGATATTCTTCAGCCTTAAATAAAAGAAGTTCTGTGGCCACAGGGATCAACCAGAGAACATTATACTAAGTGAAACAAATCAAAGAAAGACAAATACAGTATGATCTCACTTATATATGGAAACTTAAACAGATTAACTCATAGAACCAGAAAGATGGAGTTGATGGGGACAAGAGGGAGTGGGAATATGGGTGAAAGGAATTCTTTTTCTGTGTCTTAGTTTTCTAGTCTGAAACCAAGAAGAAGGAGAAGGCCAAGGGCGAGGCAAGGAGATTAGAGTACTTGCTGCTCTTGCGGAGGACTGGAGTTTTTATACAGACACACAAACATATACAAAATGCAGTTCAACAAGATATATAAGGTTAGGAAATCTATTGTGCAACATGGTGACTATAGCTAATAACAATGCATTGAATCATTAAAACTAGCTGAGATATACTTTTAAAGTTCTTGCCACCAAACAATAAGTGAGATAATACATATGTGTATTAATTTATTTTATCTATTCCACAATACACATACTTCAAAAGCACAATTTGCATGATAAATATATGCAAGTTCTATCTAACAAACTTTTAAAACAGAAGTTATTCAGTACCAACCTCAGTTCTTTAAAGGTGTCCTAAAATTTTCTCAAGAGTTCTATAGTCTATAGAGACTAAAATCCAGAAAGGAGGGCTGGAGAGATGGTTCAGCAGTTAAGAACCCTGGCTGCTATCAGAGAGGACCTGGGTTCAATTCCCAACACCCATATAGTGGCTAACAACTGTCCATAACTCCAGTTCCAGGGGAATTGGACAGCTTCTTCTGACCTCTGTAGGCATTGCATGACATGGGTGCATTTATATACATGTAAGCAATACACTCACACACATAAAATAAAAATAATAAAATATTCAAAATCCCAGAAAAGAAAAGAAACAAGACATGACAGGAAAATAGAGTGTAAAAAGCAGACCCCCATACGTATACTCATGCATTCATTTGTCTAAGTTTGGCTAGATATGGTGATGGCAACAGAAGGAGAGTTATACCCAATAATGAGACAGTTATTATCTGCCGCTAATCATCTGACCAGTTTTAGAAATTTGGCTCCTACCTTGTTTTTGAGGCATAGTTCTCTGCCTAGTGCCTCATGCAGGTAAGTAAGTTTCTGATTCAGCCAATTGCCCTGCCTACATGTACCATCTATCTGTAATGCCACTGTGTTCTAACCATTCTAACTACAGCATTCTAACTGGCCAGCCCTTCCTAGTACAGAATGTTCATCATCTACCTGTCTGGCACCTCATGTAGGGCACTCCCAGATTGCAATCACCGTGCATGGAGCACATCACTAAACTATATGTTGAACACATCCTTTGACAACTACCTAGCTGAACTAGAACCTACTTTGACTGTTAGTTCAGCTGGTTTTATAGAGTTTGCTTTAAAGTCAGACAGTCCTGAGATCAAGTTCTAGATTCTACAATCTCTAGCTACACTACTTTGGGAAACAGAATTATCTTTCTGAGCCTTGATTTTCTCATCTGAATTTTTTTTAAAGAAAGAAAAATAGTGACTGAAGAAATGACTCAGCAGTTTAGTGCACTTTCTGGTCCTGCGAAGAGTGGAGCTTGAATCCCAGCACTCACTCAGGCAGCTCATAACTGCCTGTAACTGCAGTTCCTGGGACTCTGGCACCATCTTCTGGCCTCCAAGGGCACCTGCACACATGCACACATAGACTCACACCTGCACACACATACAGAGATATAAAATTAAAATAATTTTTTAAAAAAGAGAAACGGCTGTCTCAACAGATCCGATAGGACTAAATGTGATGCACTTTAAACTCCTTCTTTGGCATATATCAAGTGCTGCATTAATGATAGGCATCTTTTATTCATCTCAGGTATCCCCCTACAGCCCGAAGACTGTAATTTTCTTTTGGCACCTAAACCCAGGTCAGTTTCTACAATTTCTGTCCCAATCTTAAAGCAGCATCGGGAATGGGAGTAGAGAATGGGGATCCCATTCCCAAACTAGCACCTTTCAACAAGTTTCCAAAGTGGTGTTAATCAGGTATTGTTAGGACTAAAGTGAAAAGCACGAGGAGAGGCAGGATGAGAGCAGAACCTGGTACATGTTCCCTCCTGCACAGGTTTCACCATCCCCACCCGATCCAGGCATCATTACTTCCAAAGGGACCAGAATTCTGTTTAGCTTCTGCCATCCTTGTGAAATAGAGTACAGCTTGACTGATTTAAAATACGCCATTGCTTTGGCATGCTGGTGGGTTCCAAATGAGGCCTCTAGGGCTATACTTCTTTTTTATCAGACAGGCACTATGTAGCCCAGTGTGGGGAATGGACATAATCTGGACTAATGACTTTTAACTAACCCCAGCAAAACCTTGTGACCTTGGCACCTGATCCTGTTTTGTAGGCAACCTCAATTTAGTACTCCACCTAAAAACGAATGAATGAATGAATGAATGAATGAATGAGGGTATGCATGAAAAATAACATATCAAAGCACTGAAAGATGACACCCTATCTTCATTAGACACAGTGGAGATTAGGAAGGATGCATAACCTTGGATGAATGAGATATTCTAGAACTAAGGATGAAAAACCTGGATGGTCTGTTAAAGAGAGTGGAACAAAGCTAGTAGTTCTCCAACTGAAGCTGAAGAAACCATTTTAAGTAAAATTATGGGTGGGGCTGGATTCAGGACATAGTTCCAGAGACAGAGTTCCAGCAAAATGGTTCCAGGAAACAAGCAGTTCCAAGAGATTTGTGGGCAAATGAGTGTCCTCTGAGTTTGGGCCCACTCTTAAAAACTAAATTTAAGAGTTTGTGTTTTATTTGTACAGGCAGTTATAATGTTGGCATAATACCACAGCTGAGGCTGGTCTTGGACTCTTGGTGATCCTCCTGTGTCAGCCTCTCAAGTCTGCGAGCCATCAATACGGGGAGGCCTATATTTTAAAATCAACATTTCCTATCTTTCATTTAAGTACCCTGTAATTTACTAATCAAAGCCATGTGGCTGATCATAATAAAAGTCATTCTTTGTCTCCATTTTCTCCTTTCCCTCATACCCCAATGCTTACTTGATGAAGTCCAAGTCCAAGAGTTCTACTCTGCTCAGAGTAAGACATCCCACATGATCAGGCTCAGCTCACCTGGCTCATTGGCCTCAACTCTGCCACCCTCCATTCTCTAAGCTCTCCTGCAATTGTGCTTCTATTCTTGCTCTTCTAGGTCTTTGTGGCTCCATCCCTTTCTCTGTCTCTGTCTCTCTCTCCTCTCTCTCTCTCTCTCTCATATCAGTCAATGGTCTGTGGGTCAAAGGCTTTGTTCCCAGGGGCCACTTCTGGGAGAGACTGTGAGCCTTTAGAAGGTAGGGTCCTTTGGGAGTCCTCAGGTCATGGGGTCTCTCTCTCTCTCTCTCTCTCTCTCTCTCTCTCTCTCTCTCTCTCCCCCTGCCTCCTCTCTCCCCAATTCTTTTCCTGGCAAGCTTCTATTCAAACTTAAAGACTATTCTATGGACATTTCCCCCAGGATTCAGTCTCACTCTTTCTAAGCCTTAGGTGGGTGCATCCCTTTGTACTCATATTTGTGGCAAAGCACTAAAGCCATATCATAAATAAACTGCCTGTGAATGGTCAGTCTCCTCTTAGATCCTTGCCACTTGAAGTGTTAGGGTCTCTAGGCCCACCTTCTACCTTATACCTTATTCACATTTTCAATTTAACAAGATCCCAGGTGATTGCTCTGCTCATCAAAGTGTGAGTAATCTGCTTTAACAGGTAGACCGTGAGGGAACTTAGGAAGTAAGGCTCTTTCATCTCTGAATTGCTAGCTGTAATATGGTGCCTGGCACAACACAGGAACTAAACTTGGCACTGTGCCTGTACCTGATTGCCACCTATTCTGTTGCATTGGTTTCCATTCCCTGAGAAGGGTGGGAGCCAGAAGCTATTTTCAGGGAGGCCTTGTAGAACTCCTGCTCACAGAGAATAGCCCCAAATCCAACAGAAGCACTCTTTACTTTTCTTCAGAGATCAGCACTACTGGTTCATGGAGCCCTGAGTACCATCCTCAACTCCCTTTCTGAGGAGTCAGCTGCCTTCAGGTAGGTAGCATGAGAAGGAACTCCAAACAACACTTCAGGAATAACTGCAGGAGTTAGAGGTTCTTCACGAGTCACTGGGAGCAAGAATAGCATGGTAGGCACAGTAATGGCCCCTAACTTGGCCACATTGTAATCCCTAAAATCTGAGAGTGTTGCCTAAAATGGTAAAATGTTATTAAGGACCTTGAAATGGAGAGATTGTTCTGAAATACCCAAGGGTCTGGCTCTCTGTCTCTATCTTTGTCTCTGCCTCTTTCTCTCTCTCTTTTCATATGTCTCTGTGTGTTCTATTTTAAGATGTTATGCTATGTCGTCCAAGGCTAGCCATGATGGTCTTTAAGAGGGAGAAAGGAGGGTCAAAGTCAAAAGAGTTGGAGAAATGGCACCAGACACAGTTGTTGAAATGATTTGAGAAGAGGCCGTGAGCCCAGGAATGAGGACAGTCACCAGAAGCCAGAAAAGGGAAGGAAATGTTCTTCATTGCAGCCTCCTTGAAGGGACTAGGCCTGCCAGCACCCGAGGGGGGCTTCTAGCCTGTAGAACTATAAGAGAACAAATATATGTTATTTTAAGCCACAAAATTTCTTATAATTTGTTACAGCAATTTTGGAAAATTAATGCAAGTTGGAAATCTGAATTATTCACATTGACTTTTAAAAAAGGTGATAACATCTGCCCAGGCTAAACTTCCACAGCCCCACACTGCCAGGGGGTTTCATTTCCATTTGATTGGTTTTTAGAAAGTTCCCTAAAGGGACACACTCCCTTACGGATAGAAGGGAGCAAGAAGTTGGTTGTGTCCTGAATTTCAAAAGACTCAACATTTCTCAAGCACACTTCCTATTCAATGCAAGTGAAATAGCTGACTTTTGCTTCACCCTGTGTTTTTGCCCAACCATTCCCACTGCAGCCAGCCAGGCAGAAGGCCTCATGCAGTCAGTTTCAGGGAGTACATTGTTTCTACAATACTGGGAAACTTCCAAGTAGCCAGGTAGCACGTCCAGGTAGCACACATCATGTCCTCCCACCTAGCATAACTGAAACCTATTGTTAACTGAAAACTTCTTTGTTAACTGACCTGCCCTTGGTCTGGTGTAACTATGATGATCTGATATAACTATGGCTATTGGCTTTACCCCTGGAATGGTGTAATTGTGGTTTTAAGCTTTATAAACCCTTCCCTGCTTCTTCTTGGGGTCAAGTGTTCTTTTGGTCAACCACCAACATGTGGTGTCCTCTGTGCATCTTCCTGGGTATTACACTTGGAGGCTCCTGGGAGATCGCCACTCAGGGGCTCAGCCTTGTCCACATCTCCCCGGCTGGATGAACTGCTACAGGAGATGCATCCTCTGAGATAGTCCAGGGCTCCATGACTCTCTCATCAAAGCTGGAGAGTCCCAGAATGACTGCTACCTGACCCTGAAACCAAAACTGATGGAGTCCTTCTGGTCCTCCAAGGAGGAAAGTTCTGTTATTTCTGGTTAGAACTCTATTCTGGTCTGGTCTGGTCTAGTCTGGTCTGGTACTTAATAATGGGAATGTGATGCTAACAGGAAATTTCCTAAGGCCTTTCTCAATAGCCAAGATGTTGGCTGAGGAGGTCATCTGGTAAACCGGTGCACCATTGAATGTGGTTACTCTGGTCTCTGCTCATGTCTGTTTTGTGTATAAGAATAACTGTATGACTGAATGAGTAATTGGGCAGTCAGGCAAAGTGAGTCCTTCTCTGGACAGCACCTGTCCAGAGGGTCCTGTCTTTTGTCCATCACAGAATGAGAGTATGTTCTTGTTTGTTTCAACTGCTGCCCTGTAGTTTTCAACTTTTCCATCCTCCCTGATTCTCACTGAGGATGAGTCAGCCTGCCCTAGAACACTGGCAGGGCTGGTAAGCTCCATGTCTCAACCTCCTGCTACTTCTTTACAACTCTCTATTCTGACAGGTTTGTGGGGCTACTTTGCAGCTTTCTGGTCTCTCTACCCTACTGAGTACCACCCTCCCATGCCCAGGGCACTGACCTTTTCCCTTCACCCAGACCTATCCCTGTGGTCGGTCCTCTCTCCACACCTGGCACTTTTGATGTTTTTCTCTGTTCTACAAGAAGCGCAGGTCTTTTTTCCTGTGGCTCCAGCTGCAGCCACCCATTCCAAAAGCTCTCAGTTGCTTCAGCGTTCCTTCCCTGTCTCCCTAGGCCCTCTACTACAGGGGAAAGGGGGAATGGAATGTAGCTCAGGGCTTGCAGCCAGGATTCTGCCCACTGAAACCTGTCATCTGCCCCTTCTGTGCTGGTGACATGAAAGAAAAAAAGGTTAGAGAATTTCAGTCAGATTGGGCTGCCCTAGTCTGGGACTCTTCTCATCTCTCTAAAAGTGGTGTTCCTGGATATAAAGACAAGTGATCGACTCTCTATGGCCATCTTCCTTTGCTCCTTTCTCCACCCTTCTGAGGGCATGGGTTGGCATTTATTTCTAGATGACTGTTCCTAAGGAGATGCTGCTCTACTCTGTCTTGTTACTAAAAAGAAAAAGAGGATCCCACTCACTTTTTATCAGCTCAGAATATCTACTGATCCTTCACCTCCTTCCTCAGATATGATCCTCAGGAGCTTGAAGGAAAAGGAGAGTGGGAATAGTAGGAATCAGGTGTGTTTTGGACCCACATATAGAGGATGGACTATGATGGGAAAGGCCTCAAATTTTCCTAAAATGCCTGGCTGTACCAGAATATAAAAGGAGATAGGAGAAGTCTAACTAGAGGGTATATAGTAAATGTAAAAGGCCAGAGAAAATGTAAACCTTATTTGCTTTGATTTAATTTTGGTTGAATTTCTTCATAAGAGAAAAGGAATAATCATTCTTTACTATAAATTGTTTCAGTTTAAAATGGGATCATATTATTTAAAGGAAAGGGGAAGGAAGATTAATGCCCTGCACTATCCCAGGTTTATAATAGTTACTAATTCAAGTCATTGTTAACCATTACATAAAATATCTGCCAGTAAAAATAAAAATTTTAAAGGATGTAAATAAATTTCCTTACTAGAATTTGAGGCACGGAGCAGTGCTGTTCCTTCTTCCGTGTGCCCCTTTTGTCTTCTGATCTTGAGGGCTTCCATCTGCTCTTTGGCAGAGACTTTCTAACTTTGTGGTCCCTTTGGCCTGTTCAGGACTGACTGGGCAGACAAATGAAAAGCCATGAGGTGGAACGACATGGCAGACCTCAGACCACCCTTGCTGTCCCTTCCCTTCCATCTCAGCAGTTTTCCTAGTCCTTGTCACATGTCCCATAAATGGATCTGGGGAATATTAAAATGAGGAAAAAAATAAACCCTGAGTAATTACTAATGTTGATGGGATACAGGGTCTTTCCTCCTTTGCTCTATGGTTATTCAAAAGCTGCTGCTATTGCATCTCTGTCTACTGGAAGTGTTTGTCCCTTGGGTCCTGGCCTGGGTCCTGACTTAAGGTTGCTGTGAAGCTAGACTGTTCTATAGGCTCCTGTGTTGGCAGTGCCCTAAACTCCAAGACAGATGCCCATAATCTTTCTCCATGTGGCCAGGTTTCCTGCCACCCTTTTCTGCAGCAGGCAGATCAGTGCCCACTCCCAGCTGAAATGTGAAAGAGGGCTCAGGGGTGTCTCCCTCAGTGCCAGTTACTTAATGCTATGTTACTTACCCAAGATGCTATGAATATGTATAGGCATCCTGTCAAACCCCAGCACCCCTCCCCATCTACCTTTTGCTCTGAGCCCCAGTCCTGTCAGGGCCTCCAAGGAAGAACATACTAGACCTGTGGCTGAGGTGGTCACAGAAACTATTCTGCTGATGCTGCTCCCAGGTACCTTGAAAAGATGCCCACTATAGACTTTTTTTGAACTTTCTTCCATACCCTTGTGTGCTGCACTGGGTTTCTCTCTTCTTTTCCCTCTCAAGAGCTGAGGGCCTCCTGCCTCTACCACCCCTGGCTGCAGTCAGTGACCAGGGGAATCCCAGATCTGGGATCCAGGGTTCTGCACTGAACCTCAGGATAGGCACAGGACCACGGGGACCCTGTATCTAGTCACTCCTCTGTTTTCTGAAAAGCCTCAGGTCCTGACTGCTTCTGAGCATTGGACACTTTTCACCAAACTCTTCTATTGGAAATGGAGACAGCCCAAAGTCTACAAATCTATCCAAAACCATGAAGGTTCCTCAGGGGCCTAAGGAGTCCTTTAGATCCTCTGGCACCGGAGAACACCTGAGCTCTAAATTTGTCCTTTGTTCAAAAGCCCTCCATGCTGTTCAGGAAAGCCCTTCAAAAGGACTTGACAAATTTCAGAGCCTCTCATCTGACTCAAAATTGCTCCAGTATGGATGACTTCCTATTAGCTGCTGAGGACACAGCCACCCGCCTGTGAGACACACCCAGATCTGTTCCAGCTGCTCCAGACCCCAAGGTATTGTGTCTCCATGAAGAAAACTCAACTTTGCCAGATGGAAATCGCCTACTTGGGGTTCAAAAATCTCTCCAGGTAAAAGGATCCTCATTGTGGCCAAGAAGGAAGTCATCCTTCAGATCCCCATGCCCCAGATCAAAAAACAGATATGTAAATTCCTGGGGGCAGTAGGATAACCAACTTTGGATCCCAGAAGTGGCTGAGATAACAAGGTCCCTCTATTCAGCCATGGCTGTGGACAAGCTCTTGAAATGGTCAGAGATAAAGAACAGGCTTTTCAACAGACTTGGCCCTAACCCAAGCCCCAGCTCTGGTCTTGCCTGATGTCCACCTTTTTGTACTTGAAGCCCAAGGGATTACAAAAGGCCTGCTTACTCAGACTTTGGGACCCTGACAAAGGCCTATAACATACTTATCCAAGTGTCTAGAACCAGTAGCTTCAGGATGGACCTCCTACCTATGTGCCATAGCAGCTACTGTCCTACTGTGAAGGAGACTGACAAGTTCACCCTCCCCTGGGGAACAAATGGCTGATGGATATCAAATGCCTACATCACTCAGTACCAGAGCATGCTCCTTGATCAGCCCTGTCTCACCTTGTCAGCCACTCAGAACCTCAACCCATCAACACTGATGCCTGACAGTAACACAGAGGTAACTATGAGGATCTGCTGGACATCTCCCAGGCCAGGTGCCCAGACCTCTGAGACACCCCTGTGCTGGGTGCTTTAGTGTCAACTTAACACACCTGGGTTGAGGGATCCTCAATTAGGGCATTGCCTCCATTGGAGTGGCCTGTGGCCATGTCTGTGGTACATCTTCTTGATTGTTAAGTGACATGAAAGGCCCAGCCCACTGTGGGTGGTGCCACCCCTGGGCAGGTTGTTCTGTATTGTATAAGAAAGTGGGCTGGGGCCAGCGGAGCAAGCCAGTAAGCAGCGTTCCTCCATGACCTATGCTCCAGCTCCTGCCTCCAGATTCCTTCCCTGAGTTCCTACCTTGGGCTCCCTGATGAACTATGACCTGGGAGATATAAGCCAAATAAACACTTTCCTCCCCAAGTTGGCATTGGTCAGAGTGTTTTGTCACAGCAATTGAAGGCACACTAGAACACCCCTTTACCTGAGGCAGATGCCAACTTGTTCATGGATGAAAGCAGTTTAATGACAGAGGGGACCCAGAAGGCCGGAGCCACTATGACCAGCTAATGAGAAGTCATCTGGGCCCAAGCCTTGCCTCGGGTCACCTCTGCACAAAAGGCTGAACTGATCACCCTCACCCACATTCTATATTGAGAAAAGGATAAATGGGTGAACATCTTCACAGACTGCAGATGTGCTTTTACACCTTTTGATCTGCAAGGATAGAGGACTCTGACACTCCCACAGCAGAAGGCTGAGCAGCCCAGTGGGCTTCCAGGCTTTCTGTTGAGCCACTCCCATTCCCAGGAAATGAAAAAGGACCCCATGAGATGATGGACCCTGCCAGAGTTCATCATCCATCCTGGAGCCCTCGGGTGCCTTCTTCTGGACCAGCTTTATCAGACGACCCACCTAGGTACCAACAGACTGACTGAACTACTTTCTAATATTTGTGAACACATTTTCTGATTGAATGGAAGTCTTTCTCTCATGATAGTAAAAAGCCTCCTACATGAGATAATTCCTAGGTTTGGACTGCTTTTGTCAATTAGGTAAAAAAAAAAAATGCTAAATTAACTTTAGAGACCAGTGAAAACTGACCCAACCTCCTGCCCGGATTCTCCAGGTTAAATGTGGTCCCTATTGTTAGGTTCCTGGAAGGCACCTAAAATAGCAGCGCTCCCAACATTCTAAAACAACGGGTTCAAACTTAGCCCGGGAAAATCCCTCTGCTTGTTGGGAGACCAACCAATCCTGAGCTGAACCACCCAGCCTACGTCATAGAAAGTTACCCAACCACTTAACTCCCTACAAAAGATGTCTGACACCCCCTGCTTGCTACTGTTTCTCAGCTCCCCAGAGAGGCAGCCCAGTGATCTGTTTACTCTCAAATAAACTGCTGCCCTCCCTCCACACATGGAGTTGTCTGGTAGATGGTCCTTGCTGTGTCCACTTCCATACACCTATAAAGTGAGTTTCACCCCATATAAGATTATGTTCAAAAGGCCACCTCCCCTATTACTAGACCAAGAGAGGCTATTCTGAAAAACTACTGATCAGTCTCTCAAAGTAGTTCCAGTCTCTTCAACAGGTCCAGGCTACAATTCATTCTGAGACATACACACTGTTCCCTCCTCTATACCCTGCGACCGGTTCCAAAAAGAGGGAAAGGCCAACAGTTCCTAGTTCCTTTGCCGGTCTGATTAAAATTCATGGCTGACCACCTTGTTTCCAGGCTTAACAAGACCTTTCATCCTTCTCCTCCTGGGTCCAATGATTGGGTCCTGCCTAATTAACTGATCATTACCCTTTTCTGAAAAAAATTACAGTCCATTACCCTCTGTCAAAGTAACGTACTTAAGATCCCAGTACAACCCACTGTCACCTGAGGATATGGAGTCAATGTTTTGACTCTGCCCTGAGACCAGGGGAAAATGAAATGGTAGAACTAACTCCATTTTGTCCTAGCTGACTTTTGCTTCACCCTGTGTTTTTGCCCAACCATTCCCACTGCAGCCAGCCAGGCAGAAGGCCTCATGCAGGGGGTTTCAGGGAGTACATTGTTTCTACAATACTAGGAAATTTACAAGTAGCCAGTTAGCACATCCAGGTAGCACACATCATGTCCTCCACATCATGTCCTCCTACGTAGCATAACTGAAACTAATTGTTAACTGAAAACTTCTTTGTTAACTGACCTGCTCTTGGTCTGGTGTAACTATGGTGTTCTGATATAACTATGGTTATTGGCTTTACCCCTGGCATAATGTAATTGTGGTTTTAAGCTTTATAAAGTCTTCCCTGCTTCTCCTCGGGGTCAAGAGTTCTTTTGGGCATTAGTTCACAGACTCTTGTATTCATTATTTTTCTGTTGCTGTGATAGAAACTCTGACCAAAGCAATTTATAGGAGAAAGAGTTTATTTGAGCTTACAGTTCTAGGGGGATTACAGTCAGTAATGGTGAGAGGCATGGTGGCAGAGGTGGCTGGAGGAGGAGTAGAAGCTAAGCTTTCCCATCTTCAAGCAGACACAGGAAGCAAGAGTTACTTGAGAACTGGCAAGGGTTAAGAACCCTCTAAGCTCGCCCCAATGATGTGCTTCCTCCAACATGGCCACACTTTCTAAGACCTCACAAAACAGCACCACCAACTGGGGACAAAACATCCAAATACTTGGAGCCTATGGGGAACATTCTCATTCAAACCACCACAGACTTCTAATCAATGTGTGAAGTTCCTCTGTGCATCTTGCTTAGTATAACATAAGAATACGTTCCCAAAGGCATCTTCCTAGCCTAACACCCCAAGTACTTCTTGAAGTCAGTGCTCCCAAAGAACAATGAAGTGGTCATCCTGTGTTGATAAATCGGCTGCTGGGAGCTCTTGAGGCTCAGTAGGGAAGACCAGTCATCTGAAGTCCCTGAGGCCATCCTTGCAGAAAATCGGCAGCTTCCATTAATCACTACCTTCCCAGAACTTTATTTTTTATTACTATTAGTTTATGGGGAAAGTTGGGGGTAGGGGAATGTCAGATCTGTCTAGACCATGAAATTCACCTGACATTATGATTCTGATGGCCCATTTGAGCTGTTCCCTTTGAAAAATCTCATTAAAAGTTGAGCTCACAGCAGCTTTGAATTTCACATGGCATGAGCCTCCCTCTGGAGAGTTAACAATGGTCTAGATGCCAGAGAATCCCAAATGCTGAACAGTTTCCTTGGTGTGTACAGCTAAAGCTACTTTTTCAATCGCATTACTTTAGCTGCGGGTAGCTGCTTCTGAATCTCCTGGAAGACGTTTCTCCTGACTTTCCAGTGCTAGAAATAAGTAGCAGTTGGCTGCATACTTCTGCCGCTGAAAGGGGATGCCCATCTTACCTGCTTGGAGCAGCTTTCCCAGTCTAAGGGCAGCAGGGAGGGGAGGGGAGCAGGCTGTTCATTCAGAGGTTAAGCCAGCCAAAATGGGACTGATCCAAGCTTCCAGGAGGAATGACAGCTTAATTCCTGGCCCCAGCTGGGAAGCCTTGGCAGGGGTTAATTAATTTCCTCTCCAGCAGTTTCCTGGGAGAGTTTACATTGGATTTTAGCTTTGTGAACCCACAACACTCCCTGCATGAGGCCTGGGGAGGGAGGCAAAAGGAGCTTGTTTCTGGTGGCTCCAGCAGTATCTTTGTTTCTCCGTATCTGGAGATCAGTCAGGTAACTCTCAGACTGCTTAGAAAAGACAGCAGTCAGGGCCGTCTTCAGGGATACTCAAACTAGACCAGGTTTGTCCCTGGCTTGTCAAAGCCATTCTTTTAGTACCCCTTCCTCTTAAATAAGCTCGTCCTTTTAGATCTTGCCCCTGCTTATTTAACTAAGTAAAACTTCAGATAATAACTGAAAACTTTTAATCCCATATAACATTTAATATATATCTAACCTCTGCCAAAGGTTGGGAAGAAGAGTTTTCCAGGGAAGTAGCATTTACTGAGCTTCTAACAAGTCACATGCTGTGCTCACTTTCGCGCACATCTCTATAAAAAGTAGATTCCTGGCATGTTCAATAATTTACCTAACGCTATACAGCTGGTAAATTAGAGACAAAGCAAGAATTTTAACCTGGTCTGCAGGATTCCAAACATGAGTTTCTGTACTGATTATGGACTAAAAAAAATCTTCCATTTAAAACAAAACAGTAGCAATAAACCATTAGATTCAAATACTACCTTCACTAATTGCACTGGGGCACATTACTTGAATTCTCTAAGCCTTGATGTTTTTATCTTTAGAAGAAGATAAAAATTAGGACTAGATGATGTGTGTGCACTGTGTAGTACAGGACTCCCTCGCGGTGCAGGAAGTTCTCAAGGTTTACAAACATCATTCTTTTTCCATGCTGTTTTCAAGGATCTCACTCTCTAATGGCCAGTCCCTCCAGCTCATTTCTCCTTTTAAACATCTTCTGAACTGACTTTAGAATGCTCCTGAACAACAGCAAAAAATTCCAATTGGGGGGCTGGCAAGATGGCTCAGCAGGTAAAAAAAACACTTGCCTTGAAGCTTAATGACCTGAGTTCAAGCACTTAAGAGTCATACTAGGAGAGAACCAACTCCTGCAAGTTGTCCCGACCTTTTCTTGCATGCACACCTGCACACATGCATGTATGTGCATACACACACAAATAA
>NW_008348580.1:1105100-1135884 GCF_000622305.1 Nannospalax galili | reverse complement strand
ATCAAGTTATGATCACAATGTTTTCTACACAACTTTTTGATTTATTTTTTGTTTGTTTTGGTATAGGGTTTTTTTTTTTTAGGGATGGCAGGTTGTTTTATTTAGGTTTGGTTTGGCTTCATTTTGGTTTTGGTCTTTTTGAGGCACAGTCTCCCTGTAGCCTTAGCTGGTTTGAACTTCCCTATATAGACCAGGCTGGACTCAATGTCACAGAGATCAACCTGCTTCTGCCTTCCAAGTGCAAGGATTAAAGGTGTGCCACCATGCTCCACTTTCAACATTTTAAAAAGTCTTTAAAATTGATTTGAGAATTTTATACCACTTTTTAGGACAAAATAAATCTTTGGTTCTATCATTTCCACTTGTAAAAATATCTGTTATTACTTTTAGTTTGTAGTCTCTTTAGTAGGTAAGTAATTTTTTTAATTTTATGTGTATGAGTGCTTTGCATACATACATATAAGTGCACCTGTGTATACAATGCCCAAGGAGGTCAAAAGAGGGTGTTGGATCCCCTGTAATTAGTTATAGACAGTTGTTAGCTGCAGTGTGGGTGCTGGAAACCAAATCCAGGTCCTCTATAAAAGCAGCCATTGCTCTTAATTATTTTTAAAATTTTATCTATTATTTCTATTTTATGTATATGAGTGTATTGCCTAAATGTAAGTGCACCTGTGTCATGCAGTGCCTGTAGAGGTCAGACGAGGATGTCAGATCCCCTGGAACTGGAGTTACAGATGGTTGTTAGCTCCCATGTGGGTGCTGGGAACCAAGCCCAGGTCCTCTGCAAAAGTGGCCAGTGCGCTCAACTGCTGAGACATCTCTCTAGCCCCAATCATTTTTATATTTACCGTTCTAGTGGGCACATAAATACCTCAAAGGATTTTTGTTGACTCTCTTTCAACCCCAAGATCCTGGCACACCTTTTACCTCTAATATCTAGAATTCAAAAATTATGCATTCCCCTTCTAGAATGATTTAAGTGGACATAATTTCTCCCAAGGATTCTTACACTGTAGGAGATAATCATCTGAGACCAAAAGGGAGGTGTGATTACACAACCAGCCAGAAGGCATTATGGCAAGATTTGATGAAAGGGAGCTTGTGTCCTGTATCAAGGGAATCCCACTCATCAGTATATATTTCAGGGGGAAGGGAGAACCATAAATCCATCCATGGCTTCCTAAGAGAATATCCAATGTGATCTCTCTGACAGTTGAGAATTAGGGGCAAATTGAACATCCATGAGAAGAGAACCAGAAGAGTAAAATGTATTGGTAAACACCCCCTAAGGGATAGACTATGTGACAGGTGGAAGCAATGAATTTGATTTAATTCCATCAATGTAATAAATAATGTGAGGTTTAAAAAAAATACCATTTATATCAATTAAAAGCATCTACACAAGAGCCAGCATGAGTTATTTTAAAAGGGTACACGAATTTATTATTTTTGTGTCACTGGGACCTAATTGCTGAAAGAAACAACCTAAATGAATGAAGGAAAGTTTTATGTTTGCTCATGATTTCAGAAGTATTGCATTCCATTATACAAGAGAAGGCAAAATAAAGCAGCTCCATTGGTGGCAGCAGTGAGAGGCAGAGTGGCTGTCCACATCATGGCTGATCTGGAAGCAGAGGGTGCAGGCGAGAACCAAGGGCAGGTATAAACTTCAGAGGCCTACCCCTAATGACCTACTTCTGCTAGCTAGTCCCCACCTCCCAAACGCTCCACAGCTTTTGAATGAGCACCACAGGCTGAGCACCAGGTACTCAAAACATAAGCCTGTGAGGTATGTTTGAGATTCAAACTATAACAGTACACATATATTCATGTTAATGGTTCAAACATATCACCTGGGCCCAGCATAAACCAATAAAGATACTGTTTGATGTGAACAGAGGTATGATCAGTTCAGTTTTCCATGACTCAGAAGCAATCAAACCAAACCAAAGAAAAGAAAGGTGCAGGTCAGTAAAATAGGCACATGGAGGAAAACATGACATATTAATTTGAAAGAATCGAATTGAAAGAGCCTTCTAGATGCTAGGGGGCAGGATTGAGAGGGGCCTTTGAGGGCAGAGGCAATTACTTAAACAAATGCTCTGAAAGACAGCATAAGTCAGTTCTGGAAAGGATCCAGTGTGCACATAAGAAGTGGTCATGATAGTCATGATGTCTGAGAAGGTCAACAAGACATTAGAAGGTGGTTGGAACCTGTAATCTGAGAAAGTGAAGAAGACATTAAAAGCTAAAGTAGGAGAGGACCTGAAAGTCACTCTAAAGCATATTTCGAGCAGGATTTGGTCATACACACCTTTAATCCTAGAACTTGGGAGGCAGAAACAGTTGGATCTCTATGAGATCCCGGCAAGCCCAGCTACATAGCAAGTTCCATGCCATCACAGTGAAAGATTTATCGTCCTCTTTTTTTTTTTTTTTTTTTTTTTTTTAAAAAAAAAAAAAAAAAAAAAAAAAAAAAAAGTATTTTTTATACAATGGGAAGCCAGTGAATGTTTTAAACTGGGGAAGAGATATGGAGATATATGTGGAAGAAAGTTATTATGCAATCCAAGTTAAAGTCATATATGGTGCTAAGGGGAGCTATACATGGTCAGAGAGCCACAGCCTTCTGTAGAGCAGAACTATGCGGGCATATGTTAGGAATGCAGATTTCTGGATTTGACTGTAGCCTATGTACCAAGAGGTACCGAGGAACAACCCTGGGCTCTATTCTTTTAGACTAGTCCCCTAGATTAAGCTCATTGAGTACTAAGAACTGAATCATTTTCAACCACAACTGCACAGTAAAATCATGTGAGGAGATTTTTAAATCCCTGAAGCCAGGACTGGACAGTATTGAAATCTCTGAGAGGCCTGGCCATTGGTATTGGTAAAAAGCTCCTCAAGGAATATTAATGTCAGTCAAGGGTGGGTCCCTGCACTCCAACAAGCCTCTTTTAGAAAACTCAAGCAGGAAGACTTCCCCTCATTCCATTTTCATTTAGTCTCCAGCTAATTTGATTCTCTACTTAATTGGAATGAAGCCTCAGGCTCTAAATCACTTATATTAAAAATATAAATTACCCAATCTTTTACTTCAAAATCCCTAGGCACACTTTTCTATCCCTGGTCTTGAGCAATTGACATTTGATTATCATAAAAGGGACAGAACTGGAATTAAATAAAAGTAGCAGGATCTCTGCTCTAGTTTGGTCTGATGAAAAGCTGCAATGAGTGGTTGCCAAGCACACTATATGCCTTGTATTTTGAGCACACCTCATGATCACAAACATACAAAAATCAAGCATGTGTGGATATTAGATACATATAGGTATTTAAGCTGACAGCAATGTGTTTAAAATGAAGAAAGTAACATGTATGCAATGCCCACAAAGCCAGATCTGAACCTCAGTCTTCTGCAAGAGCAGCCAGTGCTCTTAATTGCTGAGCCATCTCTCTAACCTTTTTCTTTCCTTCCTTCCTTCCTTCCTTCCTTCCTTCCTTCCTTCCTTCCTTCCTTCTTTCTTTTCCTCCTTTCTTTTTTACTAATAATGTATTTTCAAACCCAACTGGCCTCCTGCCAGACAAATTCAGCTAATCCTTTAATATATAAAAAAAACTTCTATAAAATTGGGCTCCACAATTAATATTGGATGCTAAGCTATTTGATAAACAGGAATGTTTAAAGATGATAAATATTCAGATGTTGAATATATATATATATATAATCAACAGAAAACACAGAAAATAAACTTGGTATGGTGGCACATGCCAACAGCTCCAGCATTCCAGTGCTGGAGACAAGGGAAGCATGAGTTCAAAGTCAACCTGAGAGTTACAGAGAGAGATTCTGCCTCAAAAAAAAAGAAAAAAGAAAAAAAAGAAGACTAGGAAACAGTTTTGTGGAGTACTTGCCTAGCATGTACAAGGGCCTAGATTTGATTCCCAGCACAGAAAAGGGAAGAAATGGAGCACAGGAAGGAGGGATGGAAGGGAGGGAGGAAAGGAAGAAGAGAAGGAAAGAAGGGTGGACGGATAAAAGGGCTAAGCATTTATTTTGTTTTTGTTTTTTTCTACTATTATTTTAGAATGTGGCAAAATGATTCTAAGGGTATTTGAAAAAAATAAAGGGGCGTGCCAAGAATATACTAACAACAAATTCTTTCCTTATCAGATTTTCAACTTTATCAAGGAATTATAACACTAAAAAGTAGTAATGGTGCTAGAGCAGAATCTGTGAAATAAGGTAGAAAGTATATGAATATCAAAACGAATTATTTCCAATTAACAAAAAAAATATTGAGCTGGTTTTCTGGAGAACTGAGCAGTTCTCTCAATTGAGCAGCTGAGCTTTCTCTACATCTTTGCAATAAGTGGAATTCTAGGCGAGTCAAGGATTTCAGTGTTTAAAAATTAGAAAATGTGTTATTTATATCACGAAAACCATAAATCAGAAAGTAAAGACTAACAAACGGTATGTATGTTGCCTATAAGTTTCAAAATTCTGTATAGGGGACCAGAGAGATGACTCGGCAGGCAAAGGTAGTTGCCACCAAATCTGATGACCTGAGTTGAAACCCCAGGACCCATATGGAAAGGACCAAATCTTCCAAATTGTTCTCTGACCTTCACATACATACCATGGTACATGTTCAGACACAAAATAACAAATAAATAAATGAATAAATAAATAAATAAATAAATAAAAATTAATTAATTAATTAATAATAAATGCAAGCATATTTTTAACTTAAAAAAAAAGATTTCTGTATGAAATAAAGAATGAAAAAGAAGGTCCTGCTATAAACTAGTATCTTAAGCACCATATAACATGTCACTCTTTGGAGAAGTAAGTCCACTTAGATAAGCAACATTCCAGACCTTGCCCATTCCAAGACTGCCATACTTATGGCCATGCCACACCTCACTCAAAAATCCTTTAGGTAAATCCACAGACATCACTCTCTTTTTGATGCTAATTTGGTTACTTTTCAATGATCTCCCTAAAAATCTTACTCAAAGCATTTCTGTGTTTAACATAGTTTGTTGAAAGTTTACAATGACAAGAATTATACCAACAAAATCAATTTAACTAATGTATGGTTTTGTTCTAAAATCCCCCTTTGAATGCGCTAACACTTGGAATATATAGTTAACAATGTTTTCTGCAGAATTCAGCTCTGTGTTTCTGTCTAGCCCCTTCCCTCACATTATTTCTTTTCACCACCTGTATCTTCTCTGATTTTATCACTTTTCAAATTTTTATTTTATTGTTAAATATCACCTGCATTAGAAAAAATACACAAAAAATCAGAAAATACCTGAAACAAGACAGTAATACTTTAGGAAACATAGATATACAGACACACAGACACATACAGACACACAGACAAACCCACGTACACTAAAACCACAACTCTACCTGCTAGAAATAACCAGTATTCTAAAATGATCAGTTGTCATGTCTTTATTTTTCCTTATAGTGTTACTACATATTCAGACATCCGTAGACCATTTTCTCTGTGAAACTGCATTCATGGAATACATTCTTTGTGTCTCAGTTTTGTTCCCCAGTATGTTGATAAGCTTTAACCATGCAGAAACGTGTAGTTTAATGTGTTCTGCTCATATGCACATCTGTGTAATTTTTATGTCAGTGCTGAGACTAAACCTGGCACGTCATAGATGACAGCAGGTGTCCCACTGCTCTGCATCCCCAGCCCTCTCTTAAGTTTTGATTTTTGAGAAAAGATTCTACTAAATTGCTCAGGCTAGTCTTGAGCTAACTGTAGCCCACGCAGGCCTTGCATTTGTAATTCTTCAGTGTCAGCTTGGCAAGTAGCTGAGATCATGGGCCTGTGTCACGAGACCTGACCACATCTGTGTGGTTTTTAGAGCTGTTTCCATTCTGCCTCGAGAAATTTCACACACACACACACACACACACACACACACGGTACAAATGTTCTAAGAATATGAATCTGTATTGTATATAGAATTATCTCCCTGGTTCAAAAGATATAATAGACACCCCCCCCCAAAAAAAAAGATTGCAAAGTCCCACCAGCAATTTATGAGAATTTATGATACTTCACATTCTCAAAAACCTGTAGCATCAGCCATGACCTATGCCTGTAATCCCAAAACTCAGAAAGCTGAAGTAGAAATATCATCACTTTGAGGTCGTCTGGGCTACACATTGAGTTTCAGGCAAGTCTGAGCTACATAGGGAGAGAATTCCTCAAAAACGACAATAGCAAAACAACAACAAAAAGTAAACAAAAATTTGGCATCAGTAAACATTTTAAAGATGTTTCTATTGCATATTGATTTATATTTATCTGATGTCTTAAGTTTTAGGAACTTTTCATATATTTATTCATCATTTGGACTTCTTTTGTGAGTTATTCGTTCAAATCTTCATCCATTTTTTAAATTGCCTTTTTCTTTCAATTTGTATCAGGTTTATATATATATATATATATATTTGGTACTACTCCTTTATCAATTATATATATATATATATGTTGCAGAAACATCTTCCACTTTTCTCTCATAATTATGTTCTTTATTGAACCTCATCCATATTTTGCTGTGTATGAGTCTTCTCTTGCGTCACTGTCTGTTACAAACTGTACTGTTTTAACTAAGTGACTTAAGGCATTCTCCTAAGCAGTTCTGTTGACCATCATTATCCACACCTGTAGGCATAACAGTGTTGCGTTCTCAATGAGGTCCTGGGCCAATCATAACATCAACACAGGCAGGCCTGGTTCAGAGACTAAATATCATAGTAAGGTCATGCTTATAATTGCTCATGAGTGAACAAGTGAAGAATGAAAGGTACCCAGAGCCTCACTGTCCTCCCCTACAAATCCTCAAGGCCAAGCAAAGACTTAGCCCACTGACTGAATTACAGTGAAAGCCCATGACACAGCACTGCCCTTTCAAAGACAGTCATCCCCAGATGTCTCAGCCCAGGTACCAAGGCTCTGTGCCAGATGTGATCCTAGGAGTGAGAGAGGTGGTCTGGACTACACAGCTGCAGATGATGAGGTCATCAGCACAATTTGGGGGCTGGATGAGTTCACTGGAGTGAGGGGGAGAAGAGCATGCACTTTTCTTTTTTCTTGTTTGAAGTCTCTAAGCTTGGGGGTTCAGGAGGGAATTGTTACTCTCACTTTATTCTCTGGGAGGCCAGAGGCCGGTGGCTGCCTGCCAGAGGCAGCTGCAGGAGGGTTATTTGCATTTTGCAGGCAGCCTCTGGTCTGAGAAAGTGGCTATTCCTTTCCTCAGATCATCTGCTTCTTTAGAGGCAGTGCCACTGCCTCGCACAGATTGTATTCGCCCTTTAATCTTTTCCCCACCCCTCTCTCTCTCCCTGACTTGGTACAGTTTAACAAGCTTCCCAGACAGGTCCAGCAGGCTCATCCAGATGCCTTTGAAAAGCCAGCTGGCGGACAAAAGAGGAATTATTTCATACTCTAGGCTGGGTGGGTGCAGGAAAGGCAATTTGTGGCGCCTGTGGGGGTCTCCTCTCTTACACCCTGGCACCTACCCCTAGGTTCTGAGACCTAGTAGCCTGGGTCCAGGCAATGTCTAACCTCTTGAAGCACAGTTAGGATGTCTGAATGCTAACTGGCCTGGCAAACCTTCTGGGGCCCTGGCGGTGCGTCCTCCAGAAGGAGAAGGGAGCTCTCTTTTGTGTGTGGGCACATTCTTGAAGTTTCACCAAGGTGATGCCACCATGAAAGGGATGAAGACCAGGCTGTCCAATGTGGGAGAACTGGCTTTCAGTTAAATGGAGCACCTTTTCTTTTAAAGGGTGCAGTAAAAAGAAGGCAAAAAAGAGTGAAGCCAAAGGTGGGCCAGGCAGGGAAGAGAGATCCACCACCTTTTTTCTAGAGAAAAATCTTGTTTCTAGCCAGCCTATTGCTTATTAGCTGACAAAAATGTTTCAGGTGTCATTTCATTATTTTTTTTAATCTCCAGTTAGAGATGATTTCAGCCATTACTTTAGAAATGACACCAAATGGAGAGTAAGTGGTCTATTTCAACTTCATTTTCAGAACTCAGACTGAATTAGAGGCCACAAAGCCAATAAAAAGAGCCTTCAGAGAGGGTGCTACTCACTGTTGCCTACCTTTGTCCCCAGACAGGCACCATATATATTAAACCCAAAGCTGCTCTCCCTGTTCTCAGAAAACCTTGCAATGAATGAAACAGAGCTACTTAATAGTGTCAGATGGACTTGCTTCTCACCAGCAATGTGTGGAGGGTCCTGATTCTTATGAATGTCATTGGAAGGCATCTTGAAAAGATGTTTAAAAAAATTTTTTTTTGAGACAGAGTCTTACTCTCTATTTCATGCTGGCCTAAAACTCACTCTCTCAGAGTTCAGAGTATTCTGGAACCTGCAGCAATCCTCCTGTCCCCCTTCCCCCAAGTACTAAGTTTGCAGGTGTGAGCCACCAAGGTCAGCTTAGTGTTTGAAATTTTTTTAATCATTTAGAATGAGAGAACGTCTATTACCTGAAATCCAAATTATCAGGATCCTCAATATTTTTTTCTTCATTTTGAGAATAAAGAGATAAAAAAGAGAAAACACTGATGTAGGTTGTTAGAAAATATTAGATCAGGATTGACCAGAACAACATGAAAATGAAAGAGAATGAGCCTGACCTTGCCAGAGCGGATTGCTCTTTATTAGAATGATGAAGCGGGGACTGGAGAGGTGGCTCAGCAGTTAAGAGCACTGGCTGCTCTTACAGAGGACCCGGGTTCAATTCCCAGCACCCACATGGCGGCTAACCACCATCCTAATTCCAGTTCCAGGGGATCCTAAGCCCTCTTCTGATCTCCATGGGCACAGGTGCACTTACATGCAGGCATGTGTGTAAGTGCAACCGTGTCGAGCAATATCTGTAGAGTCAGAAAGGGTGTTGGATGTCCCTGGAACTGGAACTACGACAGCTGTGAGCCTCCGCCTCCCAAATGCTGGGATTAAAGGTGTGTACCACCATGCCCGGCACATAAAACCTTTTAAAAAGAGCAGTGAAGGGCAACAGTCTGTCCACAGGAAGACTGCATGAGGGTCAGCGCGAGTCTTTAAGGACGTTGACAGAGGGAAAACCAGGTACTTATTTTTCTGCAGTGCTAATTTGGTTTTGGTTTTGTTTGGTTGTTTTCCATATGTTTTGAGGGCTTAGGACAATAAGTGATGGCATATATTTTCCTCAGTTTCCAGGTTGGGGCTTTTTCAACTTAGATTGGGGCTTTCTAAGTTGAGACAGTTGTACTTCATTCCAGACTCTGAGAACAAATAAAGAAAAGGGGCAATGGTCTCTGTTCTTGGCTACTTCCTACTGGTCAGAGGCAATGGATGGGGGCTCAGGAGTTGTGGACCCAGAGGCTCACAGGCAGGGTTGACTATGTGCGGTAGAAGCAGGATCTTTATATGTTCAGCTACAGTGAACTTGGCAACGGCCTGAATATGGTCCTGAAAGAATCTTTAGAAACAATTAAGCACAGTGCAATGGTTTAGAGCAATAGTGTGCTTAGTTTTCTTGGCTACAGGTAGGCACTGCAATATTGAAATAGGCTAAGATTTGAAGTCTTACATTTAAGCTGCACTTTCTATTAACAACAAAATTATTATTCAGGAATAATTGTCTAGTAACACTTTATGTGAGCTTAAGTCTAATGCCTAGGAAGTATAATCCCCTTGAACTCTTAAAGAAACATACCAATTACTTTAATTTTTGGTTATACTTTCCTGTTGGGTGTTTAAAAGCATGCAGATGGCCCAAATTAATGATTTTTTTTTTTTTTAACTATCAAGGTCAATTGAGGATCTGATCCTCAGGGGTCACTTGGGCTTTGGAAGGAGCTCACCCAAGAATTCTGATATCTGATTTTCATGGTGATAGTACTCAGAACCTTCAGATAAGAAAAAAGTACCACTCCTTACCACACATTCATGCCAAGCAATGGTCAACACTACCACATACCATATTTTATGTTATCTTCAGAATAACCCTGTTATTCTGTGAAGCTGCTAATCCATTTTACAAACAAGTCTCAGGCTCCACACATGTTATACCTTGACTGTCTTCCTCTGCCCATCTACTCCCCAGGTATACAAGCACCAGAGTCATCTCTGTGTGTCATACTGATTGGTAAGTAAACATACTAGGCTATAGACATGGTCCTAGAAGCCATTTCTATAGTTAGATGGCCAACAATAAAGCAGTCCTATGCAGAGTTGACTGGTTCTCATAAATCTACCCCATGAAAACCAAATTAAATCTATCTCTAATCCAACCCCACACAACCAGAGAAATTTAGTAGAAGTTGAAATGGAGATGAGGAATTTGTTGAATTTTGAATAACCCAATTTCATAAATTTTGCCACAAAAATACAAATGTGAACATATCAGTAGCATCTCTCTAAGGACCTCAAAAGAGACCTAAAAGTTTTATCAGTTTCATGGTAAATTGGCCTCTGCCCAGGGGTGTTACCATCATCCAAAGAAATTGGCATTGCTCTCAGAACTTACTTCATGCCTATCTGAATAGCCTGACTAGCAGCCTTAAGGGCCAGTTGGGTTTTAGGAAACAACCAAAGCCTTTGGATTCCAGTGTTGTGGTTCGGGTAATTGGTCAAGTGGTGGGGTCCAATTTGGAGGTCAAAAGTGTGGCAGTTTTCCTTTGCAGCTCATTAACTATATCCAAGAGCATTTCTGAATTGGAGCCCTTGCCTTGCAAGCTACAAATGCAGTCTAGAACAATTCAAAGGGCATTCGACAAAGAAGTGACGGTCTGCTTTTCATCTCCTCATACCCAGGACCAGGCTGTAACTCACCAGTTGGTTCCTTTCTTCCAGTGCAGACAGAGTGGGACTCAGGGTAGGAAAGTCCTTTGGCTGTTGTTCCAGACACTGGGGGATTTGCTTATCCTTGCAGCTAATAGCACCATAAGCTCTGTTTTTGGAGAAGGGTTTTGTTTTGCCCCAAATTTCATCCCATGGCTTTAATCCCACTGCATTGGTCATCTTCAGCCTCACTGGGTACAGAGAAAGAGAGGTGTCAACCAGCTTTCCAGGGAGGCAAACAGGTTTAAACTTCACCACAGATGGCTCCATCCTCCAGTGCCAGATTTCTATCAACAACTGGTGAGGCTACTAGGATGACAAAGAACCACAGCTGAGCCTGGCTGCTGTCCACCTTGGTGATAACTGGGCCAGGATGGAATAGAGGAGATAGAAAAGGCCCAGCCATTTCAAACAAAGGAAATGAAGGAAAATGAGAAACTGAGGGAGGAAAGAGAGCTATGAAAGTCTAAAGGGGATGAGAATGGAAAATGAGCACACTGAACCCCATCTAGTTCGTTTCCTACTTCGCTCCCCAGAGGACTGTGCCTTTTTTTTGTTTTGGACCAGGAGTATATCAAGCTGAAAACAGTTTCTCATTTTCTCCTTTGAGTTTAGAAAGAGGGAAAGGTAACATTTAATATGTGTCTGTAATTTTAGTTTTTTGCTTTTTCTTTCTCCTTCCTTCCACATCATTCCCGATTTCTTTTCCCTTCCTCAAACACACAACAATTAGGACAAGGACACATTTGCCATTGTCACACTCCAGCAGTTAGCTAAAATGGAGAGAGAATTATGAGGGGGTGGGGCTCAACTTGTAAACTTTGGGAACTTGCCAAAATCCTTTTAGTCAAGCAATTCCATCCCCTGCCACGGGGTATGTTTCTCTCTCTCTCTCTCTCTCTCTCTCTCTCTCTCTCTCTCTCTCTCTCTGCCCATGTATAGCACATCTCTAAGCCTGAGTGAGCACAGGGCATCAGAGCTCTGTGAATTACTAAGATATATGGGGCAGAAGTGGTCACGGTCCAAATGATTATCAAAGAGCTACTGTCCTGATAGGGTTTTGTGCTAAACACACCAGTGAAAGAAGGGAAGACTGATGCCTGCTTGTTTGGCATTTCTTTGTGGTTACAGCCTTTTCTTCCCTTGAGGTGATTGTTGTTGTTGTTAACCGAAGCAGTGTGAAGTTCCTTCTATGCAGAAATTGGAGGTTCCACTTTGAAGCCAGCAGGTCTTTGTTCTTCACCTAACTTGGTGCCATTTTCCACAAGAGCATTTGTATAGAAGTCTGTCTGGTCAATGCCTGCCACCCAGAATTCAGTGAGGCTGTTTCTCAGGTGGGAAAAAGCTGTAATGATGGGGTTGGACCGGACAGTTGTGAGTTTCAGACTGAAGAGATGGTGGGGAAGAGAAGGGAGGAGCTGGGCTGATGAACTATAAGTCTCAAAATAAGGTGCTCAGATTGGTGTTAGTGTTTGTAGTTCTGTGGGATCTGAATGCTTCAAATGAGAGCGATTTAGAACTGGGAAGAGGAGGGGAGAATGACTAGTCAAATATCTAGCTACATTGTAGAAAAAGGAAAATATAGTTATGATTAAACCCTTTAATAACTGGCATGAGACAGAAATTGGCTTAATAAGAACTAATGGAGAAAGAAGTCATTTTCAGAGTTTTGCCAAAACAAATTTCAAATTCAGTTTTTGAAAATTTGTGTTCAACTTTTTAAAGTGTAAAACACCCAAATGTGTTAAATACTGAGGTTTTGGTGTACTGGAATAGATTTCTAGTTCATCCAAAGTATGGTCTCAAGGTTAACAGATATTATTTATTAGAAAATTTGCTCTAAATACTCCATTATTTACATATATCCCTGAATAATAACTGTCACTTTTTTCCAGTGCTAGGGATCAAGTCTGAAGACTTGGGCATGCTATGGGAGTGTTCAGTCACCTTAGCCTGACCAAAATAACAATGCTTATCTACACTAAAGCTGGAGAGCTGTTAACCAAAAGGAGAAATAGGATGAGAAGAAAATGAAGAGGAAAAGAAGGAGGAGGGAAAGGAGGGGGAGGAGGGAGAGGAGAAGACAAGGAAAGAAGGAAAGAAAAAAGGGAGGAAAGGGGCTAACAAAACATTTTTCCTTCGGAAGTGTTGTCACTGGGCAAGAATGGGAATCTAGAGTTTCTGTACTGTTGGTGATGGTGCTCAGTCCCCTCCCCTTTAACTCATTGCTCCTAGTATCTGTCTACACATTCTGAACCTTTCATTGTGATAATTAAACTAGATACTATAGTTCTTATAGCAGGAAAGTTCCCCAGAAACTAAGCATGTAAATTTGCTCCTAATTCACATCTACTGTATATCAAAGCATTCACATGCTGATTCAGCTCTCCTGTTAGTTATCAGGTGAACTGAGGCTTCTGACATAAACCTACAGAACTTCCACTGTGACTAACTAGCCTATAAACCATCTCTTGCTCTAATAGTCCACAGCACTTCAATTCAAGCCTCCTCCTCCTCTAGTAGATAACACCACACTGGGTTTAACTACTATATCTTAGGCAAGTGACAGGGTCACTCAAGTAGGGAGAAACCAGCAGTATTTAGGGGGACTTGGCAGACTTGGTTTCATTCTGAAGCTAAAAGTTACTATTCTACCCTGGACTGGAGCCCAATGAGAACCATGTAAAAATGAGCAAATATATTACCAATATCCAGAAGAAAAGAACACATCCCAGTCTGTGTTACTTTGGTATTACTGTGACCAACCTGACAGAAACAAGGCATGGCAGCAGCAGCTCAGTTCATGGTGGCAGGGGCCTATGGCAGAGGCTGGTCACATGGTGTTGGACCATGAGGTAGAGAACAGATGGGAAAAGAGGCTGGGCTATAATCTTCAAAGGCCTATCTCCAGCAACCTGCTTCCACGAGCTAGGTCCCACCTCATAGTTTCCACAGTCCTTCAAAAGAGTACCACCAGCTAGCTAAGGACCAAGAGCTCAAAATGTAAGCCCATGTCAGAGGTTTCAGGTGCAAGCCGTAACAACCCAACTATGAGGCCATGCTGCTTCAGTATCCATGTTTGCTGGGGTGGTTTATGGTGTACACACATCAACAGATTTGTAATTTGGAAAACCAAATTTCCAAATTGGAATACTTATTCAGTATGTATTCAGTGGAGATGTGCAGAAACTCTTACTGGGAACAAAAACTGTATTCAAAAACAAGTTGGCATTACTAATTTACCCTCTTTGGATGAATTAAATTCAATAAAATGTATAGAAACAAATTCCAAGTTTAAAAGCAAATGAGGTAAATAGACAAATTTAATGAGCTCTTAAAAGTCAAGAATAACTTACAACTTTCAGTATAGTCATCTGTGCTGGATGGCTTTAGTTGTCAACTCTACACACCTGGGAAGAGGGAAATTCAACTGGGGACTTGTTTCTACTTTCTTGATTGTTGAATAATAGAAGAGGGCCCAGCGCACTGTGGACAGCGCCACCTCTTGGGCAGGTGGTCCTAGGTTGTATGAGAAGGCAGGCTGAGCATGGACCAGGAGAGCAAGCCAGTAAACAGCAATTCTCCATGCTCTATGCTCTAGTTTCCTGCCCGGAGTTCCTGCTTTGGCCTCCCTTGATGATGAACTGTTCTTCATCCTTTCCTCCCCAAGTTGGTTTTGGTCAGTGTTTCTATCACAGAAATAGAAAGCAACTAAAACATGATCTGTAGTATTATTACATCTTTCAAACTAGAAATGAAGAAACCCCAAAGGCAGCTTACAGAGAACGTTGTCAAATGGCATTAGCTAGAGAAAACCATATAGGAGTGGAGACAATGAAGGTTTCTACGGCTGTATTGCTAAGCGCCTGCTCCTTAAGGAGTAGAAGGACTCACAGAACCATTCTCCAACAATAGGGCAACTTGTTGGCTTAAGGACTTTGGTGATGTTCTTCCAGATGTGGGGAGGGCTAAAGTCTGCGGAAGGCTAGGAAGAGATGGCTTGACCCACGCTGGGTAAAGGCTTTCCTGTGTGCAGACCCTCAGGTCACTCACACACCTCAGCAACCCCTCAGTCATCTCTGTAAGTGAGCTCAGGAAATTCATTGTTTTTCCAGGAAAGCTTTTCTTTTTTTTTTTCTTTTATGTGTATGCGTGTGTTGCCTGCATGTAGGTAAGTGTACCCATGTCGTGCAGTGCCTGCGGAGGTCAGAGGAGGCTGTCGGATCCCCTGGAACTGGAGTTACAGATAGTTGTTAGCTGCCATGTGGGTGCTGGGATTCGAACCTGGGTCTTCTGCCCAAGCTTTACCTATATAGCACATGTAGTACCAGATTGGTGGAACTAATCTTCTTGGATGTTTAACAGCCATACTTTGAGGCCTATACTAATCTACTCAGAGGGGCTTAAAGGACAGTTTTTTGCTCCTTGCCCTCCAAAATCAACAAAGCTCCAGGGGACTATGGAGCAACTCTCAAGACGTCCTGTAACTGTGGTGAGTCACCTGTCCTCTTGTTCAGGGAGGCCATGGAGACCCCACCAGATGGACTTGAATCAGTGTCCAGTCTACAAAGAGAGGGTCAACTCAGAGAAAACATTTCCCCCATGCTTCTAAGTGAAGCCAGCCACGGTCAAGCAGGATCTTTGATATATCTTCATATAAATGGAACTGGTAAAGAAAGGAGCCAGGGGCTCCTCACAAGCCCATGTGACCCCTGAGGAGCAGAGCCTCAAATGACCTTAAGAGTAAAAATAAATTGGTTTATTTGGGCTACTATATGGTCTTAAACACCCACAAGGAAAGTATAACCAAAGATTAAAGTGATCAGTATACTTTAAGAGTTCAAGGAATTACACTTCCCAGGTATTAGGTTTAAGTCCATATAAAATGTTATTTAGACAATTATTTCTCATTGATGATTTTATTTCTAAGCATAAGGTGTTGCTCAGATATAAGACTTCAAATCTTGGTGTGCAATACTGTAGTGCCCACCTGTAGCTAAAGGAGACAACCCACTATTGTTCTAAAATGATGGCTAAATTTGTTTTCTCCCCCTATTTACAAGCCCTTGTGAGGGAACTGACACTGATTCTAACCACTCCAACAGCTACCAAAGTGTCTGACAACAAAACCTGAGTCCATCACTCTCAAGTCCAAGATAAAAGAAAAATGAGGAGGAACACAATAGAGGAATGCTTTTGTAAGCTCTCATCAAGAAATTCCAATGGACTCTCATATGAACCTTTGAAATTTACCCTGTTCTGACTTTTTTCTGGTTCCCTGTCTAGAACTTGTAATGCTAATTACTCTTGCCTTTACTTCTCCTTCACATCCCCTATTCACCAGTCAAGGACATTCTTTTCTCCCTATAGGTAAGAGTTATGCAATTGAGAAGTCTTTTAGATAGACCCACTGAAGGAGTACTCCAATTGCCTCACCCTGAGTCCCTGTTCAGCATGGAAGAAGCCAGAGTTGTTTGCATCCCAATTCCCTACTGGCAATTTGAGTACCTCTTCAGAAGATGGTGTGATTAAGAATAGGAGGTAGGAATTGGCTAGGCAGTTAGGGTAAAAAGACCCCAAAGAAAAGTATTCAGTTTCTTGGCTAAAAGTCAAAATGTCTGTGGGCCTCTTAGCAACATACTCTGTTCCAAAGGCCCAAACTATCAAAAGTATTTGTGAACTTTTATCTAATCCCTAAAAGATTTTAGGGTTACCTCTTCGGAGTGGGGGTATGTTAAGAGTAGCAAAAAGCCCCATTAAAAAAAGAGAAAAAAGAAAAGAAGAAGAGTACATGAAGTTGTCAGAAAAAAACTGATGGGGAGATATGGGAGGAGTTGGAGGGGAGGGAGTGGGCATGGATTTGATCAAAACACCTTATGTGCACGCATGAAATTCTCAATAAAATTTTTAAAGTTAAAAAAAAAAGACCAGTGAAACATAAAGGCTGAGTTGCTCTGTTTCCTGCAAAATTACACTTTTGGCTCTTACATGGGAGAATCTACAAACATGCTCATTACAGACATGACCAGAACTTACTTTCAACATCGTATTTCATGTGGCTGCTTAGCCACATAAGTCATGCTGAGATACTCAAAGTACTGCATAGCTTGTTTATCTATTAATTTTGTTGACATTGGTGCTGATGTTACAAAAGAAACAATGAATAAAGCAGGCAGAACACTGGCAGGAATTGTGGCAGCAGAACCACTAGGTCAGTAGCTACTGTATTCTTTGGGAACACACAATAAAAATCAAAAACAGGAAGACAAGAAACTTGATGGTGTCATTATGAGCTATTACTTTGATTAAACCTGACCATTCAGCACATACTTTTTAACTGACAAAATGGGAAGTGTCATGATTCTCTTCTATGGATATCTTAAAGAAAAGCACCTGTATGATTGGTCTGTAAGTTGTATTTCTCACTTTCTTATGGAATACCATTTTTGTCCTTGAAAGAATTACTTACATAAAATCGATGGCAAAAAAATCTGAGTATTGGTTGTGGCTGTCCCTTAAGGACAATATCACTCAGCTCACTAAGAGTTAATAGACTTCTTAGGGCTTTGCTGATTCAGAGGCTTGAGAAGGGGAGAATCTGCTCCCAGGATGCTGAGGAGAAGACTAATAAGACATCCGGTTCTGGAATTCTGGGAACAGGTTGTCACGTCCCTCACCCTGTTTGTGTATACATCAAAGGAAGTCTGTTACTGGGTCTCACCATGGCTTTGAGCACACTGTGTTGTTTTCTTACTATAATGATGGGAAAATTCGTATGTGTTTTGCACTGCTTGAGCACTTACCATATGTAAACTCTATGTGAACTTCCAACACTAAACTTTCTAAATATAAATTTCTCAAGAGAGTAGTAAAATGCTCCTAAGCAGCAAAGCCAGGGGACTTCTGGTCTGGCAGTTTCTCAGCACTGGTCAGGGCAAGGAATCTACAACTGGCATTTTATGAGTCTATCATTTTATAGAAACAATTGATGGTAAAATGGCCAAATTGACTCCATTTTGCTCTAGCTGACTTTTGTTTTACCCTGTGTTTCTGCCCACCATCCTCTTTCCCCTTGCTCATTCTAAATGCAGCAAGCCAGCCAGATGGGCCCATGGATGCCGCACCTGCAGTTTCAGTATTGTTTCTACAATACTGGGAAACTTGCAACTACAACCAGGCAGAATTTCTCTCTCAGCTCCAAATGCATCTCCAGGGACAATTCTGAAAAACTTGTTTTTCCTAACCAAAACTTAGAAATATTTTGTTAACTGAAAACCTCTTTGCTAACTGTCCTGCCCCTGTTCTGGTTTAATATGGTGATCTAACGTAACTATGTTTATTGGCTTTGCCCCTGGTATGATATAATTGTGGTTTTAAGCTTTATAAACCCTGCTCTGCTTCTCCTTGGAGTCAAGGGTTCTTTAGGGCATTATCCCCCTCTCAACCAGGACTAGTAAAAGGACTCTTAACTCAACCATCACTGTGTAGCATTATTTTGTGCATCATTCTCAATATTACAAATGGTATTTGTTATAATTAATGAAAGTTTTATTTTTAGCAACAATTAGAAATTGGGAAAACTTACGATCATCATCATCATCATCATCATCCTGGCAGCATTCTGGCTCTTCATGACTCTTCCAATGAGGTCAGAAGTGATATTAATAACTTTCCTGGAGGTTTATGTTGTTTATTATCATATTTATATCATTTAATGTTTTATAATGAACCTGCAGTTCACTCACTAAAACAGTATTTTGCACATGACTAATATCTAAAATTAGGAAAAATGCCTAGTTAAAATATTCATCCAAAGTATAATATTGACCAAAATTTCAATGCTGTATCTTATTTGAATATATAACTACAGCCAGTTCCTAGTACTTAATACATGCTAAGTAAGACATTCATTGAAGGAATGAATGAGTGACTCAACTTTAGACTCTAAAACTTTTTTGCATTCTTTATTGGAAGCCTCCATCCCACTAAAGTAATCCCAGTAATTACAAGGACCAAGTTATAAAGAAAAAAATAAAAGATCACAGCTTGCTCAGATAGCCTCTGGGATTACTCATGATTATTGCTTTCAACACACCCTGCCTCATGCTTCATGATTCAGGAGCATCCAACTTCTACTGAGTCAGATTCTTCCATTGTCCTCAGCTCCCAGAATCCACTCACAAGCTTCACACTATCCTTATAGCTCTAATTCTGAAGCTTCCAGATACAGACATGGCTGGGGAGTGAGGCAGCTTTCTATGTGCTACAGTACTACTCTGTGTGTATCCTTCTCACTGAATAGACAACACGGCCTGTAATTAATCTTTCTGTGTCTGTCTTCCTCGCTACACTGTCAGCTCACATATTTTTGTATCCTTAATGCCATCCATATTCATCCAAAGTATAAAGTAGACCCAAAACTTTAATGTGACACGATACAGAAAATTGATTTTGGATTCCACATTGCAGCCTAATTTTAAGCACTTAATGGGTGCTTTATAAATGTTAATTAGACTGAACTTGAAATGTTTTCTATCCATAATGTTAAAGATCAGGTGTAAAGCATGCAAGGTCCATTAAATTTCATATATTTTGAACATATACATGTGCTAGCCACAATGGAGAGTATTGAGGATTACAAATATTTATAACTGTGATCCTGCGGTCCAAAAAACAGGGACAAAGAGAAAGTATGAGAGATCTATGAATGGCAAAAAAAAAAAAAAAAAAAAAAAAAAAAAAAAAAGAAAAGATTCGCCACTATTTTTTAAAAACCCTAGAACCTCCATTCTGGAACATCATATTTGGGGATACCTAAATCTGTGTTCCCAGGTGATGGTCAGTCATATTTGGCTCCAGAATAAACCTCTTTTATTCCTTTGAGGTGAGAGCTGTTTATTTCGTGGACAGTTCTTGGAGCCTGTTCTAGTTTGTTTTTCCATTGTTGTGACAACACTCTGACCACTACCAACTTGGGGAGGAAAGGGTTTATTCAGCTTACATCTCCCAGGTTGCAGTTCATCAGGGAGCCCAAGGTAGGAACTCAGGGCAGGAACCTGGAGGCAGGAGCTGGAACACAGGTCATGGAGGAATGCTGCTTACTGGCTTGCTCCCCTGGCCCCTGCTCAGATTGCTTTCTTATGCAACATAGGCCCACCTGCCCAGGGGTGGCACCACCCATAGTAGGCTGGGCCCTCCCACATCACTCATCAAGAAGACACCCCTCAGACATTGCCACAGGCCAGTCCAACAGAGGAAATTCCCCAACTGAGGCTCCCTCAACCCAGGTGTGTCAAGTTGACACTAAAGCTGTCCAGCACAGCAAATATTGAAAATGCATTTCACAGAGTAAGATATTTGTTCAAGTCACTAATAGACATATGACCCTCAAAGTCTTGAGAAGGGATAGGCATTACAAAAACATCCCACTAAGTAAATATTCAATTACAAATGGTGAGCAGAATTAGGAAGGGAAAGGAGTGATAAACTGTCACTGTCATAGGTCCTTCAGATTGCTGAGGGAAAAGCATAGGCAAAGGGGTTTCTGACACCGTGTCCTTAACATACTGAAATGTGGAGGCAAGAGCACTCCTAGTTCTGGGAGGGGCAGGACTAGGATGAGGGGAGAAAGCAATGGAAAAGCAGCATTTGCCAGCTTTGCCAAGTTTGGGAAATGGAGTGCTTCACCTGCAGCTTCAGTATTGTTTCTGAGACAGGAGACAGGGAGACAAGAGAGGGCTCAGATGGCACTGCACAGAGGCTCATTTTCGTCCTCATATGCAGAACCATGATTCTGGGTGATCCATATTCATCTCACATAAGCCACAGAAAGATAAATGGAACCTGTTTCCTCAAGTAACTACCGTGAAGAAAAAAGTTTTCTTCAAATGTATTTCTCCATCAGCACTTTCCCCATGGGCACCTAAAACTTAATTTGTCATAAATATTTGCCCAAAGTCCACATACTGTAATACAAGTGTGGCATATTTAAATGCACTCTTCAGGGGTAAAAAATCTCTGGAAGTCATCAGAAACCATAAATAAGGAGAAAATAGCCCAGGTATGGTTGTTTCCAGAATGAGTAGATCAGTACTCCACTTGGTGACTAGCCAGAAGCCAAAACATAATTCCAGGGAGTCTAGGCAGTGTTGCAGGGGCACCATGCTGCAGCTGGGTGTAACTGGGACTCAGCTGGCCCTTTTGCTTGAAAGAGCTGCCAAAGCTCAGTGCATTTCCACAGGTGAATTCAACAAAGAAACAGTCTGGCCAAGCACAGCACAGGTCCACTTGAGTAATTCAGTTCTAATGCCCAGATTCAAGCCGGTTCAGTGTTGACTGGTTCTGGGACTTTGATGAGGTCATTTAGCCTGCCACTCATATCTTCTTCTGTAAAATAGAGACATAAGTAACATCTGCATCATGAAGTATCATAGATGCTAAATGAGATCATGTAAGTCACTCTTAAGCAATTTAAATATCATCTGTTATAATCAGGATTGTCCATGGAGAATTAATCAGCCAAGCTCATTTCCAAGGTTCAATGGTGACTAGGGAGCAGCTCACCATTTTGCCACCAATTGTAAACACTTGTGTTTGGCATCTTAAGAATAATTTTTAGAAACAAATCACCTGATTTTATTCCTGTGCAGATAACAGCCATTTTTATGAAACCCTAATAAGGGTCATAAACCCTAGCTAAGGAAAGAAAAATATTTTTTGGCCTTTCTTTATTGTTCATAACCTGTGAAAATAGTCTCAAAAGACTTCTCCATTAAAATCGAAATCTGTTCCAAAATCCCTCTTCATAGAATTTGTGGATGTTCTGAGCAGACACTGCAGATTCCAGGATCACAGTCCCCACATTATTTATAAACACCATGATCTGGAAGTTCTGGAACCACAGGCAGACCTGAGAGTGTTCACAGCCCTCATTTAACATCCCCAACACCACAAAGTCACATGCCAGCCAGGCTCACCAGGGCAGAACAGGAAGAAATCCCAGGCTAAGATTTTTCCAACCATGAACCTTTCAAAGTCAAATGCTTCTCTGAGCACAAAATGACTCTTTCTACCTAATCTACAGTGGAACCACAATCAAGAGAAACCAATCAAGATTGTGCTTGGTAAGAAATAAGGAAGCCTGGAATATGGAGTTACTAGAATAATAACCACCCCCAACATTTGCACGGAGCCTTTCACAGAACTATCTCAACACTACAACTGAAAGAAACTACTCAGAACTTTGAAATACTTTTTAAAAGCTGTTGACAGTTCAGTGGGGTGGGCCTTGTGAACAGTTCATCCCAGGGATTCCCAGCAAGTGTTATTTCTTCCTGAATTCCAAGAAGTCAGTTCTCTGAAGTTGACACTCAAACAGGATGAACAAACCCACCACAGGAATAAGAGAAAATACCTGATGTGGTTTTCTTTGGGGGCAGGTTTAATACCTATGTACATGCACCCAGACCTGTACCTAGCATGGTGGCAGAGAAGCCTGTGGCCCTAGTGAGAGTTGACACATACATCACTTACAGAATGTAAAATGGCTGGCTGCCAGAAAGTAATTTATGACAACCAACAAATGGATCCACCACGTGATAGAAAGGATTACCACACAGACAGTTTGTCAGGGACAGAACTCAGACCATAGCACTAAGAAACCTCACATTGGAAACTATGATAGTCTTAATTGTCAACTTGACATTATCTAGAATCACATGGGAACAGAGTCTTAATGATCTTAATGTCTAGATCAGCTTGGCCTGTGAGCACTTACTTGTCTTGATTATGTCAGTTGATGTGGGAAGACCTAGTCCACTGTGGGCATCACAATTCCCTGGACTTAGGTTCTGAACTGTGCAAGAGTAGAGAAAGTGAGATGAGCAGTATGCTTTCATGCATTCATTTCTTGCTGCTCTTGACTGCGGATGTGATATGACTAGCTGTTTTAAGTTCCTGCCACCTCCGACTCCTGTTACCATGGTCTGTAATCTGGAACCGTGAGCTAAATAAAACCTTTCTCCCCTAAGTTGCTTTTTGTCAGGGTATTTTATCACAGCATCAGAAATGAAACTAGGACCTATGTTATAAAAATAATCATTCCAATGGCAAGAATGAGAAGATTCCCAATAACAAAATTCCTTACCACAGGAAGTTCAATAATTTTATTAGAAAAATCATGTAGCTGTATTGAGCAAATCTGTCCCCTTGTTTATGCTATGTGCTTAAGGAAAGGTGTCTCCTCTAACTTGTGTGCTGTCACCTGCCTAGGACTTCTTAAACGCTTATCAACATTATTCCCTTATCAGACCACTTTTCCTTGTTTCTTGTATGACTTCCATCAGTAAGCTGATGGCTTCAGCTGTCACCCCTGTAGCCAGCCTGGGGTGATTGCTTTTGTCTGCCATCACCTCCTTGGACACTTATTTGGTAACAGACCTGCCCCTGAGGTACAGAGACCAAGGCAGAATCTAAGTCCATTTCCATTACATCAGCCCACTCCCATCCCAAGCCATAGTAAATGGTATGAGCACTAATCTAAAATATAGGGGCCAACACAGAGAGAGAAAGCATGCAAGTTTTTCATGCTGTTTTCTGGGCCTGAGATCTTATTCTTTGGACATGAATTCAAGTCTGCTATATTCCCATTATCTTCCCAATGAATTTTTTTGTTATTATTCAAGTTAGCCTGAGTCCCTCTCTGGGGACTTTCTGGAGAGTAAGAGGACTGATTCTTAATTTATACTAATTGTTAAAATGATAAATCACAAAGCATCCAAACAACAAGAAAGTTTTGTTTTCTTTTTCCATTTTCCATTACAATGTGAGTTCTCCACATCAATAGTGCCCTCAGCAGTCAGACTAATGCAAAATATGCATCATGTTGTGTCTGGTCTGCCTCAGGAAAACGTGTGCTCTAAGAGAAATGCTGGTACTAGAAGAACAGGATGACCTGTCAGAGATTTTGTTCTCTTTGTATCTCCTCTTCTAAATAAAAGCTACAAAACATTCTTGGTCTTCCTTGGAAAAGGGATTTTTGTCTAAGGCAAGAAATGGTTGAGGAAAGATAGAAATGGCATGCAAGGTTTTGTGTTATATGAATCCAAGCCTCTGACAAGCACTAAAGTTCTGCTGTCTATCAGAGAAGAGAGACATTTTTGTTAAATATACCAGATATTTTTGTTAAAGTGTCAACAGGGAGTTTGCCAGGGTTTTTAAAGAGTTCATAAAAGAGAATTCTGGAAGCAACTCTTAGTTCCAACTTCTCTTTTTCTTTTTCCTTGGGCAGCAGAAGCATCCAGTACCTCATCTGTGCCATGTTAGCTGGGCAGCCATTGATCTCTCTGTTCTTCAGTACTACTGAACTGAAAGCATAGACCTCCATGGTCTATGCTTCAGCTCCTGCCTCCAGGTTCCTGTCCTAAGTCCCTGACTTGTCTTCCCTCAGTGATTAACTATGACCTGGGAGATGTAAGATAAAATAAACCCTTTCCCTTCCCAAGTTGGTTTTGGTCAGTGTTTTTCTCACAGCAATAGAAAGCAATAGAAAGTACCAGGATCATGGGGTATTGCCATGACAGACCTGACCATGTGGGTTTTTGGAGGAATGTGGAAGGCTTTGGAAGTTCAGACTAGAAAAACACTTTGAATGCTATAAGCAGAGTTTAATGGGCCACTGTAATAGGAGCCTGGAAGAAAGTGGTGCTGAGAGCAAAGTAGTTCCAGAGAGAAATAAGGACTTAAGCAAAAACTGGGATACTTTGGCAAAGAGTCTAGCTGGAGTCTGCCCACAGCCTAAGAGCTTGCCTGAGACTAAGTTGAAAAGCAATGGACTAGTTTCTTTAGTGGAGAAAATTTCAAGACAGCCTAACATAGAAATGATGGTGTGGCTATTAATGGTGGCTATTATGCAGATATGCAGTGAAAAAGAGCAAATGGAGCAGAAAGAAATGCAGGATGTACAGTTTGGACTGAAAAGAGCACCAGAAAGATTAAGCCTAGGCATGTGCCAAGGAGAGACTGTCCTTGATAAGGAGACTAGAGCCATTAGAGCCTAGAGATTTGCACTTAAACAATGGAAAGAGTACCTTCAGAGCAAGACCACACCCAGCTAAGCCTCCAACTGTGAAAGGAAAAAGCATAAGGCATTTTTCTCCTAGAAAACTGCAGTGCACAAAAGCTTCTGGTAATGTGGATGAAATGGACCAGGGTTCATTCCTAATTGGCAGCCAAATTTGGCAGTGTCATTCACATGGTGCTGGCTTTAAAGGGATGAAAGATTCAAAAGTAAAGTGTTCATCAGTTCTTCCTCCACAGTTTCAGAGAGCTGTAGAGGCCAGGCAGCATGCAGCAAGGGAGTCCTTGCATGAAGAAGGTCCCAATAGGACACTGCGTGAAGCTGTGAAAATGAAGTCTAGCTGACAGTGGAGACCTGAATAAGACACTGGAGATGCTAGAACCACGAGACAGCTGCCAAGGATAACTGCATATAGGCAGTGGTACCAGCCTAAGAGAGAGATGTATGTTGCATGCAGCAAAGCTGGAGGGACTGAGACATCTAAACCATTTGGAAGTAAAGACCCAGAAATTGGGTATAGAGCAACTAGATTTGGTGTTTGCCCTGCTGGGTTTTGATTTTATTTTGTCCAGCATTTGCTCAGTATGCCCCTATTCCTCCCTTTTGGAATGGGAATGTGTATTTGGGTCCATTGTATGTTAGAAGTGTGTAATTTGTCTTTTGATCTTACAGGAGCTTACAATTAAGAGATAACCTTGAGTCTCAAGAGAGACTTTGGACTCTGGACCTTTGAATAGTATTGAGACTATATGGGGACTTTTAAATTGTACTAAATGCATTTTGCATTTTATATGGAGGACTGGGAATGGAATATGGTGGTTTGAATGAGAATGTCCCCCATAGGCTCCAAGTATTTTGACATTTTGTCCCCAGTTGGTGGCCCTATTTTGGGAGGTTTTAGAAGGTGTGGCCTTGCTGAAGGAAGCACGTCACTAGGGGTGAGCTTAAAGAGTTCTTAAGCTTTGCCAGATTTCCAGTCACTCTCTACTTCCTGTGCCTCTTGAAGCTATGTGCGTTCCTTGTTCTGTTCTGGCCACTTCTTGCAACTATGCCTCCCTGTCATGATGGACTCTGATTCCTCTGGAACTCAAATAAACTCTTCCTTTTATAAATTCCCTTGGTCATGGTGTTTTATCACAGCAACAGAAAAGTAACTAATATGTGATGTTTAAATGGACTTGGTGTTGTTCAGGCCATCAGCCACAGTACCCAGCTACCCCGAGAATTGAAAGGATCAACTTCGGAGATTCTCCTTCTCTTCCTTTGCAGGACATCAGCCCTGTTCTTCCCTTCTAGAGGGATCAGCAGGCACAGTCAGGAAGGAGGAACAGATCCATAGGTCCACAGGAATACAACAGACTAACCAAAGCTATAGCCTCTAGGCCCTCCACAGCCTTCTGGCTGCTGCACAAGCCTTAGAGACTCCATTTCCTTAAGTGTAATGCCCAGATCTCTCACACAGCACCACTTTCTAGATTGCTTTCTCTTGGAGAATATCTGTTTCCGATTATTGCTCCCCAGATGTTCTGGCTATCCTTGCTCCAATTTGAAGCACATCTGGCTATTTCCTGCCTTTAATGCCTGATCTCCATTTACTCTTGTATTGCCTTTCTATGTTCACTGGAACTTTCAACACCTTCCACTTTTGTATCCCCCAAGCACTTTGTTAAATCAATTATATCCTTTTTCTGAGGATCTCAAAGAAAACAGTCATCTAGACATAAGAAACCTCAGATTTATTTCCTATGTTGCTTTAGGCAACCTATTTGCCTTCTCTGGGTATGATCTGTGGAAAGGAATGAAGACTTTCACACAGCTTTAAGCCCCAAGTTCCCAAAAGCATGCAGGAGAAAATTAATCATAAACCAGGATTGTATCTACCATGAGCATTAGTGCCTAGATCCCGACCGAGCACAGTGGCATACACCTCTAATCATCTATTCAGAGACTAAGGTTTGAGGATCAGTTCTAAGTCAGCCTAGCTGGACACAGAGAAAAACAAAACAAGCAAACACAAAGCCACTTAGATCTGAAAACCCATCCACTCACTTGCTCTCGTCATATCAAAATGCCCCTGGATTCTTCTGTCTCTCAGATTTTTCCACCAAGAAATTGTGTCTTAGATTTGACTTTTGATAACAGAACCCTTGCCATGTCACTGGTCTACATAATTAGACTTCATTATTCTGATCTACACTCCTCAAGATTTCTCATGCCCCGTACTATAATTATGGGTCTATTAAATATATTTTTACCACCACCACAATCAACCAGTCCATACACATGCTTGTGCTGAGGCCATTGAAAACTGCTCCAGAAAGGTCTTTTCTCAAAATGGGGTTTTCTAGACTTAGATTTCATGGGTGAGTAGAAATATAATTATAATACGGACGACTGTCATAGGATTGTTATCTAGAGTTTAGTTCTGACACAGGTTTCAAAGTAACTCACTCAGAATCATACAGGATCAGCCCATGAAATGGGGTCCATCTATTTCCATGCCCAGCTTTCTATAGCCAAACTTAGCATTTCATTCAACACACATTTTTTTTTCAATCTCATATTTTCTATCATTCAAAAGTCCAGGCACAGGGGCTAGAGAGATGGCTCATCAGTTAAGAGCACTGGCTGTTCTTACAGAGCACCTGGGTTTGGTTCCCAGCACCCACATGGCAGCTAACAATTATCTGTAACTCCAGTTCCAGGGGAATCCAACAGCCTCTTCTCACTTCCACGGGTATTGCATGACACTGGTGCACTTACATACATACAGGCAATACACTCCTGCACATAAAATAAAAATAATAAATAAAAATGATTTTTAAAAAAAGAAGAAGAAGAAGTCCAGGCACAGCCTGGCTGGATTCTCCACTTGTAGGTCTCATAGATGTCAGGGATCGGTCAGGGTTTCATGCTCATGGAAAGCTCAGAATCATTTGGAACTCAAGGAAAGCAGTTAGACCCAGAAGCAAGAGATCCCAGTAGTAAAGTGCTAATGACTTAATTTGCTTTAACAAAATGAGAAAGTTAGAAAATTGAGGAAAGGCATGTAGTAAAAGGTATTGCTTCTTTTGTTATGGGGGGTTGGGGAGATTTCAGAGATATCAATTTAAGCCTCTATTTTTAAATTATTCATGGGGGGGTGCTGGAGAGATGGCTCAGCAGTTAAGGGCACTTGTTGCTCTTCCAGAGGAGCCAAGCTCAATTCCCAGCAATTGCATCAGGTAGGTCACAACTGCCTGTAACTCCAGCTCCTGGGGGATCTGACGCCTCTAACCCCCACGGGCACCTGCACTAATGTGCACATACCCATACACAGGCACACATACATGCACACATAATTTAAAAAATAATAATTTTTAATTTAATCACTCCTTGGTTTCAGATGGCTTCCCTGTTGCATTTTCATTAATTAGCAAATGGTTTCAAAGAAATACACTGCTAATATGTACGACAGAAGGCATTTAAAAGACTGTACACACCTGCTAGTGAATAAGGTGAGAGCAAGGTTCCTGACTGCATGTAGATACCCACAGCCTGTGTTTTCATTAAGTGTGAAAGCACACTGGAAGCCTCTAGAAAGGAGAGCTTTGGTAGTACTGGAGTTGGGCACCAGCTTTAAGAGAAAAAAAAGTAAGTCCTTCCAAGTGAACACCTACGGTTACAGGAAGCACCGCTTTGCTCTTCCTACACTTCTTTGGCAATGCTTCTTTGAAGCCAGGCCAATATTAGTGATTTTAATAAAATTTCCTGAATTGACGGGCATTCTATCTGGGCATATCGGCTGTGCCAAGCTCTCTCTAACTGGCAAGTTGTGCTAATGCTAAGCAATTCTTAATAGTGCTTTCATTAGTAGATTATTACACTTGAGGTAAATCAACAGTAGCTCTTCATCAGAAAGATCAATGACCCTTGGCACAGGATCATTGCCAAGAACACTTGTATTTCCTGTTGCCTCATCAGCATGGTCCTTGGATACAGGCACACTTGGCAGCACAAATGATGAAATATTCAGTGTACAAGACTTAAAATTACTAGGCTTGCTCCTGGGTCCAGCTGTTCCATGACCAGCTGTGTGATATTTGACTACAAACTGAAGAATTTCTCTTCATCTCAACTGCAAAATTAGACTCATATAATAAAGAATGATTAAGGAGGACTTTGTGTATCTGGCATTATGCTAGACCCTGGTGTGGTAGAACAGGAGAATGGTTTTAAAAATTATAGCTAGTTGGGCCTAGTGGCATCTGCTTTTAATCCCAGCACTCAGGAGGCAGAGGTAGGCAGATCTCTGTGAGATCAAGATCAGTCTGGTCTACATAGTGAGTTCCAGGACAGCTGGGGCTACAGGGAGACTCTGTCTCAAAAAAGGAAAGAAAAGAAAAGAAGAGTGGGAAGGGGTAAGGAAGGAGGGAGGGAGGGAGGGAGGGAGGGAGAGAGAGAGAGAGAGAGAGAGAGAGAGAGAGAGAAAGAAAGAAATTATCGCTCAGTTCTTTTGTGTGTGTGTGTGTGTGTGTTTTTGAAGCAGGGTTTCCCTATAGCCCCAGCTGTCCTGGAACTCACTGTGTAGACCAGGCTGGCCTTGAACTCACAGAAATCCATCTGCTTCTGCCTCCCAAGTGCTGGGACTACAGGCGTGCATGCCTAGTTCAGTTCTTAAGACTGTCTCTCCTACTTCAAAGAGTTGAACATACCAAATGAGGGGGTTTAAATACTTTGAAAAAGTGTATATATTAAGCTGTATAAATACAAGTTAATTTTCCTTTATTGAAGGAAACAGGCTGGTTCCTATAGTTAAAAATTTTCTTTCCCTGGGGCTGTAGAGATGGCTCAGCAGTTAAGAGCACTTGCTGCTCTTGCAGAGGACCCAGGTTTGATTCCCAGCATCCATATGGAGACTAACAACCATCTGTAACTCCAGTTCCAGAGGACCCAACACCTTCCACTGACCTTTATGGGCATTGTGCAACACAGGTACACTTACATACATGCAGGCAGTATACTCATGTACATAAAATAAAAATAAATAAAATATTTAAAAGGTTTTCTTTTCTCACAACATGATACTTCCCTGTATTTCTCACCAAATTCCCATTCCGGGCAGATTCATAGCCAATGACAGCATCCAATAACATCATTACTTTGAGGAAATGGAAGTCAGTGTTTCAGTCTTTGTCATCTTAGTTCCTAGGCTGCTTTCTCTTGAACCAACTTGCAGGAAAAGTAATGCCTTTGCTTCAGCACCTTTCATGTACTCCAGACTTCCTCCAAACACACTTGTTCATATAATCGAGTTACCCTCTTATTCTCACACACTCAGTCAGAGCTCCATTGGGGTAAGCAGGCATCCCAGATGGCCTGAACACTTCCTGGATCATAAAGCTTCTCAGTATATGAAACAGAAATCTCTTTGATGATCCATGTATTTCTCAGGATTTGCTACACAGTACATGTCCTAGGAAAGTCTCCTGTGATTTCTAACAGCCTCTGTTAAGCTGGAAAAGACAGCTGGTTGGTTAGTTGGTTTATTTAGCTTTCACTTTGGTGACTAATTGCAGTTTCCTGCTTCCTTTTCTTCTGCGCGTCTCATTTTCTACTCACTTAGAATGCAGCCACATGCCCTGACTTTATCACCAGGCACAGTGAAGATCCAGGTGGAGATACTGAGTCTCTAAAATACTAACACATTCTTAATTACTTCAGGTATATTCTCAGCATGCATTTGAGTTCCTCAACTCTCACCTAAATGGAAAATACCTAATCTGAGCAACTTTCAACCCAAAAGGAAATAAATATTCAACACTCAAATCTAGACATTCATTCTTCCTTCA
>NW_008348580.1:1103737-1105069 GCF_000622305.1 Nannospalax galili | reverse complement strand
TTAGTGAATACATGTTAAATTCTTCTCTTTTTATTATTTTTATTTTGTTTTGTGTGTATGCCTGCATGCATGTAAGTGTACCTCTGTCAAGCAAATCCCATGGAGGTCAGAACAGGGCTTTGGATTTCCTGGAACTGGAGTTACAGATGGTTGTTAGCCACCATGTGAATGCCGGGAACCAAGCCCAGGTCCTCTGCCAGAGCAACCAGTGCTCTAAATCCCTAAGCCATCTCTCCAACCCCACATGTTGAATTCTTATTATGTATAGTGTTGTTCTATGTGCTAAGCATACACACAATTAATAAAATGGACAAAAATGTTGACTCTTATAATAATGTTTTTTTCATGGGTACTTATTCACTGGTGAAAAGAGAACAAATATAATCATTATCAAAAGAAAATAAGTTTTTTAAAAGATGTCATGCTAATTATGGTTGGTATCATGGAGAAAAATGGAGACGATAAGCATGACAGAGAGTGCTGAGGGCAACAGTGTCATGCAGAAATGGAAATGCTAATAATAGCCTCGCAGGGAAAGGGGAGAAGAGAGATAATCATGGTATAAGACAGAGTGAAGGCAGTGAGAGTTGTGAAAAGTGGTCATTTTCTGAGTTTATTTTCATTAAAACAAAAGGACTGTTGATGGATTGAATTTGAGAAGAAAAATAAAAAGTAAAATTACCACAACAGGAGCTAATTTGGGATACAAAATGATATTGAATGTTTGAAGAAAGAGGAAAATGTATGATATGATAATTTAGGAATGAACAACATGAAGTTATAATAAATTGTCTCTACAACTGAAAGAAGGTATATAAATCCTCAGCGTGTACGCTCACCCTCAAGTCTTACATATAATGTAAAAACCTAAGCCCACACCCAGGCACGTCATAGTGAACCTGCAGAGCGCAAAAGGAAGCAGAAGACGGTGCTTTCGGAAAGCACACTTTCCCTTAGTTGCAGTCAATACAAGAAAAATAACAGTAATATCTTCAGTGTTGACAGGAAGTAACTGTCAGCCCACAATTTTTATACCCAATCTTTCAACTATATAGACTATAAACCAAGAATTCACATGCAAAGTTAAAACAAAGAGTGCAGAATAGATTTGCACAGACATTGGAAAACCAGCGTAGCTAGATACTTTCTGTGTTCCACGGAAGAAAGGGGCATTTAGGCTTTTATCAAGTTCAGTGGTTGGAAATGTCTAGGCCAACAGGGAAAACTGGTCACTCAGGGGTTTCTCAAATCTTGCAAGGAAGTGTTAGATTCCAGAAAATTGTTTCTTCTTCTCCTTCCTGTTAGTGAGTCTCCAAGGTTCAAGGATTTCTC
>NW_008348580.1:1059196-1103534 GCF_000622305.1 Nannospalax galili | reverse complement strand
TCTCTCCATGTTGACTCAATTTTATCAAGACAAGATGAACACAGTTATCACCACACACTGGAACAGATCCTCATAAGGGAACTGTTAAATGATTTGCTTTAATCAAAACAAACATGAACCAAAAGGAAGAGATGAGACAGCACCAAAAACAGAAAAGAAAACATAAATTATTTCTAATTCTAAAGGTGTATAACACATGTGTTAAAAACTGAAAGATGGAAGTCAGAGTCACCATTCTTCCACAGCAAAAGCAGCCTAAGGTCTTGTTTTGTTTAAGTACTTTGTTAAGCATTGAAGAGTAACAACTAAAATAGTAGGAAAATAATCTAGGTTTTTTTAAAGAGAAGGGAGAAAAAGAATGCAGACGGTATGTTAGGTCACTAGAAGGAAATCAAAGAGAATAAGCAAGAATAAAGAAGGCATGCAGAAAACCTCAAACAGAAGACTAGAAATGAGCTGAAATGGACCAAATGTCAATGTGAGCACTCAGTTAAACTTCCCTGATGAAAAGTAAAGCTTGGATTTGAGGTTCTTTCATAGTCAATTTAAAACTAAATTTTGTTCAATTACCTATCTAGGACTATCTCTTGTGAAGATTTTTTTTTAAAGGAGGTAACATCTCTAGTTCGTTTTCTGTGAATATTTTCATAACCTTGATTAAAAACCAGTGAAGAAATGTAACAGAAAAAATATATGTACAAAAATTTAAAAATCCTAAATAAAATACTAATGAGTTATTTAATATTATGTAAAAACCAAATGGAGTTTATTGTAACAATATAACCATGGTTTAATATAAGAAAACCTGTATCATACACCTTAAAGAAATAAATATAGATTACCTTAATGGATACACAAAAAGAATTTGCTAAAATATAGTGCTCCTCAAGATTTTTAAAAATCTAAGCTAGGATCATAAATTTTAAGAGATTTTCTTAACATCATAACCTATAGGAAGCAATATCTTAATAAGACACCCCCAGCTGATAAAATAGGAGAGAGAGTGAGAAGCATTAAACAGGGAAGAAGCAGCAAGCCTCTCCTTAATTTCCTTCAGGTGATAGGACTGTCTTGGGAAAATAAAAGGCAGTCCACCTCAAGTGACTCAACATGGAAGTTCAGGAAAATGGAAGCACAAAAATAAGTAGTGTTCCTATTGGTTCTCCACTAACATTAACCACACAAAAAATGTAATAGTGAAAAATGTGCAATTGAAGGGGCTGCAACAGCACTTACTGCTCTTGCTGGGGACCCAGGTTGAGTTACCAGCACCTACACAGCATCCAACAACCATTGAAACACCAGGTCCATGGAATTCTCTTGGCCTCTGTGGGCACTGCACATTGGTAGTGACATACACGCAGGCAAAACATATGTCAGAAGTGTTGGCATATGCCTTTAATCACAACCCTTGAGAGGCAGAGTCAGGCGGATCTTTGTGAGTTCAGGGTCAGCCTAGTCAGCTACAAAGTGAGTTTCAGGCCAGCTGGGCCTTTTTTTTTTTTTTAAAAAAAAAAAAAAAAAAAAAAAAAAAAAAAAAAAAAAAACCTTAAAAACTTAGAAAGTTGCAATTTAAAATATCAATAAATTTCAAAAGCCATTAAGAAATAAATCTACAAAAACATATGGTATAATACCTTGAAAAAAATATTAAAGGCTGGGGATGGAGAGATGGCTCAGTGGTTAAGAACACTGACTATTCTTGCAGAAGACCGGGGTTCAAATCCCACCACCCACACAGCAACTAACAACTGTCCATAACTCCAGTTCCAGGGGATCCAACAGCCTCTCTGTCCTCTACGGGCATTGCATGACATGGGTGCACTTACCTACATGCAGGCATAACACTCATACACATAAAATAACATAATGAATAAAATATATTTTTTCAAATATTAAAGGCTACAGAAAACCTGAATAATACACATAAACCCTATTTATTGATAAGATTTATAAAGATATTACCCTCTAAAGTAGATAAACGATTTCAATGCTAATAACAATCCCATCAGAAATGTCTGTGTATTTTAAAAAGCAGATCCTGCCACCTCTTTGCATTCCCTGGACAGCACAGCCAACAGCTTCCTAGGGCAAGCATCTTTCCTGGGTAAGTTTGGAGGCACCCACCCTGCCTTAACTCCCCCAGCCTCATTGACCCTCCCAGCTCCACCACCCCATCTCTCCTTCTAGCCTGGGTACTGGTTCAATATATGTAAGTCAATAAATTTCATAAATAATATAAATGGGCTCAAAGACAAGAACCACATGGTCATATCAATAGATACAGAGAAGGCCATTGACAAAATTCAACATGCATTTATGTTCAAAGTCCTAGAGGGAATTGGACTGGAGGGAACATACCTCAACATAATTAAAGCCATATACAACAAACCCACAGCCAACATCATTTTAAATAGAGAAAAACTGGAAGCATTCCCATTAAAATGAGGAAGGAGGCAAGGCTGTCCATTATCTCCACTCCTTTTTAACATAGTGCTTGAACTCTTGCAAGAGCAATATGACAAGAGACAGAAATTAAAGGCGTAATAATTGGAAAAGAAGAGATCAAATTATCCCTTTTTGCAGATGATATATTATACCTAAGAGAGCCAAATATTACACCAGAAAACTCCTAGAAATTATTAACACATTCAGTAAAATAGCAAGATACAAAATTAATCTACAAAAGTTTGTAGCCTTTCTATATACCATAACAAGCAATCAGAGAAAGAGTACACGAAAACACTCCCTTTTACAATACCTGAAGAAAAAAAAAATCTTGGAATGAACCTGACCAAAGACATTAAAGACCTCTACAATGAAAGTTTTAAATCTTCAAAGAAAGATATGGGGAAGACATCAGAAGATGGAAGGACCTCCCATGCCCATGGATTGGAAGAATTAATATTGTGAAAATGACCATCCTACCAAAAGACACTTATAGATTCAATGCAATGCCAGTCAAAATCCCTATGACATTCTTCACAGAGTTGGAAAAAAACATCCTAAGATTCATATGGAAGCAGAAAAGACCTCAGATAGCAAAAGCAACCCTGAGCACTAAGAGCAAGGCTGGGGGGATTACTATACCAGACTTTAAACTGCATTACAGAGCTATAGTCATAAAAACAACATGGTACTGGCACAAAAATAGACCCGTAGATCAATGGAACAAAAATGAAGACCCAAATATGAATACATGCGATTTCAGCCCCTGATATTTGACAAAGGGGCCAAGAACATTCACTGGAGGAAAGACAGGATGTTCAGCAAATGGGGCTGGATCTCCACCAGTAGAAGAATGAAACTAAACCCTTATCTTTCACCTTGACAAATATCAACTCCAAATGGATCAGACTTCAGTGTGAAGCCTGAAACTCTGAAACTGTTAGAAGAAAACATTGACAATAACCTACAAGATACAGGTGTAGGAAAGCATTTTCTAAACCAGACATCAATTGCTCAGGAAACAAGGTTAAGAATCAACAAATGGGACCTCATTAAACTAAAAAGCTTCTGAACATCAAAAGAAGCAACCAAGGAAGTGAAGAGAAAACCCACAGAGTGGGAGAGTATCTTCACCACCAACACATCTGACAGAGGTTTAACATCCAGAGTATATAATGAACTCAGAAAACAATCAAGAAAGGAAGTAACCCAATTAAAAGGTGGTCTAAGGAGCTGAACAGAGTTCTCAAAAAAATAAATAATGATGACTAAGAAATATCTTAAAAGGTGTTCAACATCATTAGTAATTAGGGAAATGCAAATTAAAACCACTTTAAGATTTCATCTTACCCCAGTCAGACTGGCTAAGAGAACAAATGATACCAAATGTTGGAGAGGATGTGGGGAAAGGGGAACACTCATCCACTGCTGGTGGGACTACAAACTTGTGCAACCCCTATGGAAAGCAGTGTGGACAACACCCTGTCCAAAGCAGTGTGGAGAACCCTTAAAAAACTAAAACTAAACATACCATTTGACCCAGGTATACCACTCCTTGGCATATACCCAAAGGACTCATCCTATGGCAGAGGCTCATGCACATCCATGTTTCTTGCTGCTCTTTTCACAACACCTAAGAGACGCAAGCAACCTAAGTGTCCCTGAGATGACCAGTAGATCATGAAAATGTGGTAGATTTATAAGATGGAGTTCTGCTCAGATGTAGAGAAACATGAAATCATTAAATTTGCAGGAAAATGGATGGAACTAAAAATTGTTAGACTAAGTGAAGTAATACAGACTCAGAAAAACAAACAATGTACGTTCTCCCTCATATGTGGATCCTAGCACCCAATCCTTATGTTTCCTGACATAATGACAGGACGCACTACAAAGGGAAAGAACCCGAAAAGGAAGAACACTAGGAAACAGGCATTAATAAGGGAGATATGGATAAAAACGGGGTTATTTTAAGGGGGGGGTTATACAAGGAACCTTGAGGATAAAGGGAAAGAAGGAACTCAAGAGAGGTGGGACCATAGGAGAAGGGTATTATTAAGGGAGAAATGAGGAAAATGGGGCCACCTTAAATGGGGAAACCATGGTGGGTTAGACAATGCGAGAGATAAATAATGCCTAGCTCGCTTTAAAAACCAGAGGGAACCATATTAATTGAAAAACTTACTGACAAATTATGCATACAACTAGCTCAAGGAATATAATCCATGTCTAGCGAAGGTTTATCTGAGAATGTCTGGTTTTTGCCCAAGCTGTATCTACATAGAACATGGTAATTAAAAGTACCAGACTGGTGGAACTAACCTTCTTTGATGTCTAACAGCCATACTTTGAGGCCTATACTAATCTGATCAGAGGGACATAAAGAACAGTTTTTGCTTCTTGCCCTCCTAGGTCAACTAAGGGCCAAGGGACTTTGAGCATCTCTCAAAATGTCCTGTAATGGTGGTGGGTCACCTGTCCTCTTGATCAAGGAGGCCATGGAGACCCCACCAGATGGACTTGAACCAGTGTCCAGTCTACAAAGAGGAGGGTCCAACACAGAGGAATCATTTCCTCCATGCTTCAAGTGAAGCCAGCCACGGTTGAGCAGGACCTTTGACTTAACTTCACATAGATGGAACTGGTAAAAGAAAGGAGCCAGGGGCTCCTCCCAAGCCCATGTGACCCCTGAGGAACAGATCCTCAAACGACCTTAAGAGTAAATATAAATTGGTCTATCTGGGCCAACTGCATGGTCTTCAACACCCCAAAGGAAAGTATAGCCAAAGATTAAAAGGATCAATATAACTCTTTCAGAGTCCATGTATATAGCTAAAAGCTATATAACAAGAAACAATGCCAGACAGGAGATACCTTCCTTTGAGTTGTTGGCCAGGGTGGCCCAAGAGACTCCCAGACAGTAACCCAGCATAGAACTGGGAAAATGAACAGCAGACCCCAGTCTTATCTAAAGGAATATTGGCAACTGATTGCTGCTACATGAGGAGGAGCTGACCTTCCTAAAACAAGGAACTCTAGATGGGCTGACTAGATTCAGTGGATGGACAAGCACTGGGAAATGGCTGGGGCACTGACAACACAGTGGACAGTAACAGGGATGACAGAGTATATGGGCTCCAGTGTGTGTCAGGGGGAGCCTATGGGAGGGTGCCACTTCCGATGTGTGTATACAGATGAATAAGATTGTTTCGGATGTTCTGTAGGTAATACACACAAAAAATCAACAAATAAAAAAATGAGTTATATTTGAGGAAGAGGCATAAAAATTTACTTCATGTTAATTAGTACAGGTGAAACACATTACCATTGAAACCTACCTGATGATTTTATATCCATGCTCAGGTGGATCTCAGAAAGTAACCATGACTAGTAATAATCAGATACACAGAGACTAGAGACACATGTACAAACATCTAAGTCTAGCAGCATTAAAAATGGGGTTTTCTGTATGAACAAGTATAGTTTAAAATGAAATGGAGATTTTTAAAACCTCATTCAAGTTTATGTCTTACAGGGTTTATACCGAGTTCAATATTGTATAACTGTATTAATTCAACTGTGAACCTAAAAATTTGTAGCTGACTTTGGAAGAGATGCATCTTTGCTCTGGAAATTGTTATTAAATATGTTAATGTTGTAATTAAATGCTGCTTCTAATCATGTGGTTATTAAATAAATAATTTTTTAAAGATAAAATAAAAAGCAGATCCTAACATGCATACAGAGCAAAAAGTAAATTTTTAGAGAATAAAGTAAGTAATTTGTCCATATCAAATATCACGATTACATGTATGATTTTTATATATGTATGTTACTGGTACAAATGAATGAACAGACAAATGGATCTATGGAACAAGACAGACCTAGAAACAGATGTGCACACAAGAAATTGTGATATATAATGAGGGTGACTTAATGAGGTTAGATGGATTGTTTAATAAATGGGATTGGAATGACTAGTTATTCAGGTGGAAAATAAAAATCACATTTCCATTCTATTTTTTTTAAAGAAATTATACCTCAGATGAATAAAACTTCAAATATGAAAAAAATGTTTAGAATAAAGTAGCATATCTTGGTGCTTCTAATTAAACGTTTTAATAATCATACCAAAAAAGTGGGAAACATAAAGGATAATATTGAGAAGTTTGGATTTGTTAAAAGTTAAAACTTCTAGGGCTAGGCATGGTGATACTCACCTTTAATTCCAATACTCAGGAGGCAGAGGCAGGAATATCTCTGTGAGATTTAGGCCAGCCTGGTGTTCATAATGAGTTTCAGGCCAGCTAGGCTACAGGGTCACCCTGTCTCAAAAAATAAGCAAACAAAATAAAATTTAAAAAAATTTAAAGCTTCCAAACATCAAAAGACATCATAAAGTGAAAAGTCATACACAGAAAGAAAAATAATTTAACCAAAATAAAAAATACACTCTTTAGAATACAGAAAGATCTTCTAGAAATAAAGATAAAACTCAAAAGCAAATGAATACGAAAAGGTCTAATTACAAATGGGAGCCATAAACACGAGGAGTTGCTCAGTTTGAGTAACAGAAATGTGATTTACAACAGTAATGGTGTATTCTTTCACAACTGTAAGTTTGATACAAAGTAAGGCTTGAGACACTGACCAGTGCTGACACTGAAGTAGAGAAAGCAGAACTTGCTCACACGTGGGAGGAAAACAAATTAATTAAAGTGCTTTGGAAAGCTGTTTAGTTGCATCTACTGACATGGAAGGTGCTCATACTTCACTTCTCCTAGGGATATTCCAGAATAGTGCTGTTATAAAATGAAGGTTAAGGTACATTAAGAGAGTAAAATCAACTCAGTGGGAAAGGGGAGGAGATCAAAGTACAGGGGTAAAGATCAGAATGTACCCCAGAGGCTGGGGAGATGGCTCAGTGCTTAAAAGCACTAGCTACTCTTGCAGAGGACTGCGGTTCAGTTCCCTAGCAGTTAACAATCAGCCTTAGCTCTAGTTTTGTGGGCTCCAACACCATCTTCTGGCCTCTGTGGGCATTGCTCACACATGGAGCACTTACATACATGCAGGCAAAACACTCATACACACAAAATAACAAATAGAAAAATGTATCCCAGGGTGGAAGGTGTGTTTTGCACAGTTGATGTACCGCCCAGAGTCCTTTCCTGGGGCTAGCTCACAGACCTCACTTGTGGCAGCTGCTAACTTTTCACAGCTGCTCTATTCCAGAGACTTGCCCTTGGCTGGTGGGTGCCACTTCAACCAGAAATGCCAAGAACTTACCTCCTTCCCTACCCCACCTCAGTCCTTACCAAGCGTCCTGCAAGCAATAACTAATAATTGAGGGGTATGCCAGCCAGACCTCTCAGTATCAGATAAGACAGACCTATGGTGTTCATCTTCTAGAAACCCCTGAGGGATCAGACTGATGCTAGTCCCCAGGGAACACCAGCTTTGCTAACCTTCTCCCCACCCTGCACTGCTTCCATCTCTCCTCTGTAGATTTTCTTTACAAGAAAATCTTTCTCTCTCTGATTTTGCTGCTAGGGCACCTGACCCAAGAAAGGAAGCTGAATGTTTTTAGTTGTTTATGAAAATGTACTATGTTGTGATATCAAATGCATTTTTAGAAATTCAGCACTTCTGCTTAGGAAGAATATTGTCCATTATGATGAAAACATTTTTAAAATCAGAATGTTTATACACAGGATCAGGAATAAATGGGTATGAGAATAATAAATCCTATATTAATGATTCCTTTAGGATAGTTGGGAAACAACAGGGATATATACAGTTTTCCATGAATGTCTGGGTTTTTTTATTTTATTTTATGTGAATGAATGTATTGCCTGCATGTAAGTAAGTGCACCTGTGTCATGCAATGCCCACGGAAGTCAGAAGAGGGTTTCAGAATCCCCTGGAATTGGAGTTAAGGATGGTTCATAGCCGCCATGTGGGTGCTGGGAATTGAACCTGGGTCCTCTGCAAGAGCAGTCAGTGCTCTTAACTGCTGAGCCATCTCTCTGGCCCCTTAAAAATTTTTTTATTTATTAATTTTATTTTATGTGTATGAGTGAAATGCCTGCATTTAGGTGGATGCACTCATGTGTGCAATGCCTGCGGAGGTCAGAAGAGGTCATCAGATCCCTTGGAACTGGAGTTAAAGACCAGTGTTGGCCACCATATGGGTTCTGGGAATGAAACCTGGATCCTCTGCAAGAGCAGCCAGTTCTTAGCTGCTAAGCCATCTCTCAAGCCCCGATATTTTACTACTTTTATTTTAGTGTATGAGTGTATTGCTGCATGCATTTAAGTACACCCAGGACATACAATGCCCATGGAGGACAGAAGAGGGCATCAGATCCCCTGGAACTGGAATTAGAGACAGTTGTGAGCTGCTGTGTGGGTGCTGGAAGTCAAACCTGAGCCCTCTGTAAGAGCAGCCAGTGTTCTTAACCACTAAGCCATACTCTAGCCCTGTTTGTAATAGTTTCTATATAGTTGAAATAGTTCACATCTAAAAAGCAAGTCAGGGGCCCTATGAGACCCATAGTATTGAAGAAGTAGTTTATTTCCTCCATTTTTTAATAAAATAAGATGTGCATTCTATTTTCCACCTTTGATGCTTAAGGCTGACATGTAGCATGAAGCTTCAGTAAACTAGGCTAGTCCTCATGGCCAGTTTGTGTTCTCCTTTGTCATAGGGACAATCTGTTTCTCTTTTTTACTGACCCAAATCCTTTTTGAATTGAAAAACAAAATAGGTATGTAGGACTAAGAAAATAAGGGAATGGGGTGGGGAGAGAAAGAACAACAGGAAAGTGGGAATGAAGAAAGAGAAACGGTCATTTACCTTGTGGATGAAACCCTTCAGCTGTGGAAGTGGCCATTTCCTGTCCGCTCCTAAAGATGAATTAAAACGAAGCACACCCAAAAAAGTTGTAGCAGTCAAGTACATTTGATTATAAGTTGTTTCTTTCTCCTCTAACTTTGTGAATGTGTGAGGAGATGGGGGAGAGTTATTCTTCCTCCCCGGCCATATAACTTCACATTGCATTGTTCCCTCAGAGCAGAGGCTTTAGTCAGCAGCTGCCAGTGCTGTGTATTTTCTTTCAGTCCATTTGGGGTTAGGTAAAGCAAATGGAGAATTTTCAGAGTAATTCCCTTAGCCAGGCGTCAATCTGTAATGATTTGTGGCCATGTATGCGTAAAGAGAGCACAGTTGTCCACTAACCACATACATATGGCATCTGGGAATGTAAACCCACAGGCTTTGCCTTCCAAACCACATGCTGCCCAGCATGGGAAGTAAACCCATAGTCCAAAACATGAGCATTATGATCCAGTGTAGTCTGCCAACATTTGGCAGCTGGGTGGCTAGTGATGAATTGTGTGCCTACTGTAATTTCTTTTCTTCGGGTCTCTGTGTAGTTTATGTGTACACACATACTGCAGGTCATAATGTATACCTGACATGAAGCAAGAGCAATACTTGGTGGCCCAGAAAAAATACACATCCATATTCTTGCCTTGTCATCTATGGGCACATTCTTCCACCTGTCTTTATTTAAATATATTACAGATATATGTGTGTTTCTATATTGCACAGGCCTATACAAGTTTTTTAATCTCTGTCAACTGTGGGTGTCTTATAGCTCCTTTGGGAAAACCTGACCACTTACAAATAGGTACATCCAGCCATGAAGGAAGGCTCTGGCTATCATGAGGAAAATAGCTTGTGACTGGAGCATTTGTTATGATTTTAGCCAAAGGGGAAGAGCTTAATGGTAACAGATGTCTTTCTTACCCTCATATAAAAGCAAAACTTCTAAATTGTTTCTAGGAGAGTAATTGTGTTGATCATTCTATAAATCAAGCATTAGTGGTAACATCAGCTCAGTGTTATTAATAAGTCCTTTAAGATTATTTCTTTGTTGAGTTGGTTCTGAATGCCCTTGAAATGCCTTCTTGCAAATGGTCAGAGTTTCGTATATGCTATGACACAGAGTTGATTGTTTTAACATGTAAATGTGATATATTGATTCTGCTGCTAGATGCAATTAAATATTTTAACTATGGTTTGGCAATGAAAATCTTGACTCTGTTTATGATTTTCTTGATATGTGATGGTGTGCAATCTCATTTTTCTCCAGTGGTGTGATGGTCTAACCTGGAAAATGAACCAGGTAAGTGGTCTGTTTCTATTTGTGTCATGTCCCTTGTGCTTCACTATCCAGTCACCCTCAAGGATGTTTACTGACAGCTCAACACTTGAGTTAAATTCACAGTGAGAAGGGAAAACATGCTTATGTAAGTGTACCATTCTAAAGGAAAGCCTGAATCAAATGAAAACAACTGGTACTGGGAACCTACCATGTTTCTATAAGGTACTATATTTAAAAATCTAGCTAGGTGTGGTAGAGCATGCCTGTAATTCTAGCACCTGGAAACTAGAGACAGGAATATAGTGAGTTCAGACCAGCTTGGGTCTTGTCTCAACAACAACAACAAAACAACAACAACAACAAAAACTCCACCACCCACTCTGCCATTAGCACTGCCTTGAGGCATGTCAGAAAAGCCTAGGCATCCAACCATGTCCAATGACCCCCTGAGCTCATGTTTAGAGTTGATCTCTCTATTGATGTTGCCTAAATAAAGTTTCCCCACATCTCTCAACAAAGTTCCACAGATAACTAACAACTAACAACATTCAGGGATTGTGTGGTATAAAACACACAATTTCCCCCCAAATGAAAGGTAGTCACATAAATTCCACTCTACCCACAATGAAGACAACCTCTTTCACTTTAGCTTCTTGGAGCCAATCTGGACCCTTTGCCTTCCAAGTCAGGGTCTTTGTTTTTCCTTTGTGAAATGAAAAGCCCTATTAAGAACAATTGTCTCTAAAAACAGTCATATCTCTACCCCCACCAAATCATTACCACTGAAACACTAAGGAACACAAGCAGGTTTTTAATTACCCACATCTTTCACTTGAATATTCTCAATTTACTAATTTTCAGCTATCACTTTCAAACAATATTTTTGAAGGACCTGAGAAGAAATGAAATTTAGAATTGATTTGACTTATTATTTCTTTCACTAGAAGACATTTTGGACGGTGTTTTCTGAGAATCAATCTTCAGGGCTCAAGGTCAAAATTACTGGGGTTTTTTTGTTTTTTTTTTGTTTTTCTCCTCTAAAGCTCTGCCCTAGTTCTCATGCTCAGGCACAATTGGGCATTCAGCCATGTGAGGAGGGCTGTCATGAAACTGTTAGCTCTTTCTGCTGCAAACTCAGTTGAACTTATATATACATATACAAATTGTATATGAAATTTTGAAATATGCATTTAAGTAAGGGCGTTGCACCCAAAATTTAGATACACAAACAAGTAAAAATAAATAGTTGAAGGGGAAATAGGTAGGAGGAGCCAGGGGTTAGGGTAAGTCTAAGCGGAGTGTGGTCTGGCTATCTGGAAGGCACTAGGGAAGGCCAGAGCCTACACTGATGAGAGAAAGGCATGGTGGTAGCAGCTCGTGGATTTTCCCCAAAGCCCCCAAAGCTGCCAACCAGTCAGTCACCTTGACAATGAGGACCAGTGCAGAATCAGAGGAAGCAAGAGATGCAATGATCCTGCAGGACCTGGGTACAGATGACAGGATGTGTTGAACCATAGCTGCATTATTACTTTTGTTCTTTTGTATTGCCAAAGTGCTGGTCCCTGGGGAATACATGCTATCCATTTTCCTATTTTCACTTGTTTCTTCTACTGGCCCTAAATCATCACACTGTTGCTGGAGTCTCCCTCAGGACCCTCAGCTCCCGGGTCCCTGCGATCTCCACCAAATCATTCATACTAAACCAGCAGAGCTTATTACCAAATAACAAGAGGCACCCTCAAGGGTCAGAGTAGAAAGTAACCAAAAAGAAGTATTTCCCTGATTTGCACTAAAAAACAGGCTTTATAAGATTTTTGAAGTTTCTGGAAGGCATCGGCCTTGGGAGATGCAGCATTTCTGTGTAAGTACTGTGGGATGGTGCCATAGTGCCCTCAGCCAGAAGCATGAGGCAAAATTGCAAGGCCCAAGAGGCTTGTGGGCTGGTCAAAGGTATCCTCTTACTTTCTGTTGTAATAAAAACACTGACCAAAACAACTTGGGGAGGAAAGGGTCTATTTTATCTTATACTTCCCAGGTCACAGTTCATCACTGAGAGAAGTCAAAGAATGAGCTCTGGGCAGGAACCTGGAGGCAGAAACTGAAGCACAGACCATGGAGGAACGTTACTTACTGACTTTCTCCTCTTGTCTGTGCTCAACCTCCCTCCTTATACAACACAGGACCACCTGCCCAGGGGTGGCACCACCCACAGTGGGCCATGTCACTCAACAATCAAGAAAATGCCTCACAGTCATGCCCACAGGCCAAGCCAATAGAGGAAATTCCCCAGTTGAGATTCTCTCTTCCTAGGTGTGCCAAGTTGACAACTGAAGCTATGCAGCACAGGGAGTCTCAAAGGTTGAAGGAAGCAGACATAAAGAGCTGTGAGGAAATATCATGAAGAGAGAGTGACCATACTAAGCTCACTTCATGAGCTTCCTCAGACTGCAGCCCACCCACTCTTGTGCAAGCTGTGTTAGTTTGCTTTCAATTGCTGTGACAAAACACTCAGACCAATACCAATTTGGGGAGGAAAGGGTTTTATTGTGTCTCACATCTCCCAGGTTCATCACTGAGGGAGCCCAAGGTAGAAACTCTGGGCACAAACCTGCAGGCAGGAGCTGAAGCACAGGCCTTGGAGGAACATTGCTTACCGGCTTGGTCCCCTGGCCATGTTCAACCTGCTTTTAACCACTTGCCCGGGGGTGGCATTTCTTACAGTGGGCTGGGCCCTCCCACATTACTCAATAATCAAGAAAATTCCCTGAAGACATGACCACAGGCCAGTCCAACAGGGGAAATTCCATACTTGACGCTCCCTCTACCCAGATGTGTCAAGTTGATAACCAAAACTATCCAGCACACATGCCTTCCTCTGCCTGGCACTGTGCTCTGTCCAGGGCCCCAGCTGAGTATCCCCTGTATAGTATCCACCCTTGGCTGAATCTGCAATCCACTTCTTTTCATGAGGCAGTGGGCTCTCTTTGTTGGCCTAGAAGAATGTTATAGCCAGATTATCAAGCTAAAGTTCTGATGTTTAATGGTCAAGGTTCAAAAAAGCTAAAGTCCTGATGTTTAACAACCAAGGTTCAAATCCAGATTCCATCACAGTGAAAACTGTGTGACCTTGATCAAAGCCTTAATCCCTCTGTATGTTGATTTTTGTTATGTATATAAGGAAAGGCCCCATAGAGTATCAAGTCCTACCTCATAGGTGTTTGAGGAAGGCAAATAAGCTTCTCCATCTACAGGATGTAGAATAGGGCCTGTTCCACCGTAGGCACTCAGTAGGTAGGATATATAAGCTTTTGTTGTTAAAATTAGAGACTATTAAGTCAAAAAGACTTCATAAAGAAACTTCATTCACATAATACACAGTGTACCAGGCATTATGCAACAGCCTGGAGCCACTAAACACAACAGCATTGCCCAGCCCATGCCTTTTCAGTCAGCTCCTTTTTTCATGGTCTTAGGCCCCTTGTCACATGTCCTTATTTTTACATCAAAGCATTTATTACAGTATTCTAATCCACATCTTGTTTGATTTCTCAAACCTGAATTCAGAGGGCAGAGTCTGCAATTTATATTCTGTTGTATCCTCATTGTCTGACTTAGCATCACATATTAAATAATCAGTGCATTAATTGATGAATGCATGATCCAAGAAAAGTACTAAAGTACTGCTTTCTTTAAGTTTTCACCAGAATCCAGCACAGTAAAGGAGAGAGGCAGTGAATGTTATTATTTTTAAATCCATCACCAGCAATCAGGATGTATGTCTTTAGGAAAAACCACAGGTTTCTGTGCACTAAGTAAGTCACTTTTCAAAAGGAGAACGTGGAGTCTCTGGTACAACATTCCTAGAAGTCTTTCTCATTTGAGTCAGGAAAACACAGCTCACTATCAGGTAACTTACTTTCAAGTCTAAGTATTCAAAAAGGATACATACTTGGGAGGGGGGCAGAGAGGGAAATCTAGCTAAGCTAAAATAAATTTGTCTTTCACTATACACAAATAATTGCTGTTTATTGATTAAATACCTGATAGTGCTGTTTTGGAACATGGTGAAAGTAAGCATGTTCTGTATATCGACTAGAAGCTGTGAATCAAACGTTTGCAAAGATAAATTTTCCTCTACACTTCATTCTCTGCCAAAGGGAGAGAATATTCACTACCACATTTGAGCAACACACTGAGCAGGTTAGATTTGAATCAATCAAGTCCAGGTTTTAGGGCCAGCAAATGCTGAATTTATAACCACATACTTAGAAACCCCTGAAAAATTGAACTAAAAGAAAACTCTAACATCCTGAATAGCAAAAAGGCTTCCACTGCAGGAAATAAGCCTTCACTGGCCCTGAAAAGGAGACTTGTTTTTACTGGAGGCAAGTGTAGCAGTTTGCTCAGAGGGCCCAAGCAGCAAGCTTGTCAGGGCACTGGTAACAGACAATGGGGTGATTATGCCATTTGCAAGGTATGTGCCTGTGATTTCTTAATTATTACAGCCTACATGTTTGGTCCTGCAGGCAATCAGGGATGGTTATAGCTAAACGTGACCCCAAAGGATGGAGGTGGGGACAGACAAGCATAGTGAGCAAGCACACGCCAGGTGTGTCTCACACTGTAGGGCCAACCTGGAGATGAAATTGCAAATGCCAGTGGTTAAAAGGAGCTCTCCAATCTGGGGGCTCAGACAAAATGGAACCTAACAGGTGACTCCTGGCAGTCTTCTGGGAAACCATAAAATTTTCAAACAGAACCTATCAAAAATGTTCCAGTCATTCACTCATTTAGTGTTTTCTTAAGGACCTGACATCATTGTGCTTATTGAGAACAAAGCCATAATCATATATATATATTATAAAATCACCCTCAATAATGATAGCCAATAATAATTTAGTGAGCACTTTTTAGGGGTCAGGTTGTGCTGAGTGAAAGTGGGTCATAAAATCACTTTAGGAAGAGAAACTGAGGCCCCAAAATATTAACCCATGATGACCTAGCCTGATGATGGCAGAGCCAGTGCTGGGACTCAGGTTTTTCTGATCCAAAGTTCATGCTCTGGGCTTCACAGGATGCTCTTTTCTCTGTGTAGTAGTTCATGGGAGCAGACAATTAGCAGTTAATTTGCTGAGGGAGGAAGGAAGAAGGGAGGGAATTGGAAGGACGTTGAGGACAGAGTAGAGGCAGTGAGAGGAACCCTGGGCACCATGGTGCCTAACAGACTATGAAAATAATCTACATTTCTCTTTTAATACTGTGCTATTTTTTCTTAAATGAGAGCCCTCACCTGACTGATTTTTGTTCATCTTCAATGATTCCTTGTTAGGCATGCCCTTCACAATGTTCATAAAGAGCAAGGGGAGCCTGCTCTTTGTTCTAGCAAATATTTTACCCCTAATTGCCTTCAGGATCCTCCTTGTCCCTGGAAAGAACTGGTCTGGTGGTTCTTATGCTGAGGCATAATTCTGAGATTGCAGATCTGGAAACAAATTGTTGTAGAAGACCATATTCCTAGATTTGTTTATCAAAATGTTTTGTAAGGATTGGATGGAGGTAAAAACCCCACTTTTCTATTAAGGAGCTCCTAATTTGGAGTCATCTAAGCTTCCTGACTTCCCAGAAGCCCATTGGGCTCTTGGGCTAGAAATACAAATGCAAGTGAGTATCCAGCTGAGCCTGAGCAGGAAAAGCCCAGTCTGTGTCTGGCTTCTGCCCATTCAAACCCAGCAACACTTGCGGGGCCTGACACCAGCCAAGCATGACGATATTGTCACCTTTTATTTCATTTCCCTCTCACATCCATCCCAGGAGGCTTGAGTAGTTTTCTTCCCAGCCAACTAGTCCAGCCTTGGAAGACAAAAGAAAATGAAGAAGAACCCAATAGAGGGATGCTTTTGGAAGCCCTTATCAAGAAACTCCAATGGACTCTCATATGACCATTTGAAAATTGCCCTGTTCTGACATTTTTCTAATTCCCTGTCTAGAACTTGTAATGCTAACTACTCTTGCCTTTACTTCTCCTTCACATCTCCTATTCATGATTCAAGGACTTTCTTCTCCCCTTAGAAATAAGAGTTATACAATTTGGAGTCTTTTAGATAGACCCACTGAAGGGGTACTCCAATTGTCTCACCCTGCATCCCTGTCCAACATGAAAGAAGCCAGAGTGGTCTGCATCCCTATTCCCTATTGGCAATTTGGGTAACCCCTTCAAAGGATGGTGTGATAAGAATAAGAGGTAGGAATTGGCTAGGCAGTTAGGGTAAAAAGACCCCAAAGAAATGTAGCCAGTCCTTCGGCCTGTTAGGAACATACTCTGTTCCAAAGGCCAAAAATGTCAAAAGTATTTGGGAGCTTGTATCTAATCCTTAAAAGGTTTTAGGATTACCTCTTCAGAGGAGGGAATGTTGGAGGGGAGGGAGTGGGCATGGATTTGATCAAAACACCTTACATGCATGTATGAAATTCACAAAGTTTTTGCAAAAAATTTTTTTAATTAAATAAAATATTTAAAATTTTTTAAAAAATGAATTTTTTTTTAATTTTATGTGTATGAGTATATTGCCTGCTTGTGTTTAAGTGCACCTGTATCATGCAATGCCCATGGAGATCAGAGACCTTTGGATCTCCTGGAACTGGAGTTGTAGATGGTTGTTAGCCACCGTGTGGGTGCTGAGAATCAAACCCAGGTCCTCTGCAACAGCAGCCAGTGCTCTTAACCACTGAGCCATCTCTCCAGACCCTCTTTGGCTTTTATTTACAAGTTCATGCGTCTTTAAAGAGCAAATACTTGAGATTTTTATGAAGATCTAATTCATCAAGATTTTATTGCTTGTTTGTGATTTCTTACTTATGGAATATTTGCTAAAATAAAATTACTTTTAAAAAAAGAAAAGAAAAGAGGGGCTGGAGAGATGGCTCAGCAATTAAAGGCACTAGCTGTACATGCAGAGGACCCAGGTTTTATTTTTAGCACCTCCATGGTAGCTAATAACTGTTCATAATTCCAGTTCCAGGGATCCAGTGCCACCCATGAGCATTGCATACTTGTGGTACAGTTACATACATGCAAGCAAAACTTTCATACACATAAAACAAAAATAAATATATCTTTTAAAGAATGAAAAATAAGGGGGTAGAGGTTGTCTCAGGGGTTAAGAGTACTGGCTGTTCTTGCAGAAAAAGCGTTTGGTTCCCAGCACCCACATGGCGGCTAACAACTGTCTGTGACTCCAGTTTCAGGGAGTCTGACAATACTCTGCAGGCATTGCACGACATGGGTTCACTCACATACATGCAGGCAATAAACTCATACACATAAAATAAGAACAGTAAATATTTTTAAAAGAATGAAAAAAAATAAAATTCAGAGAGATTGCATCCTAGGCACATTCAGGTACATCCAGTATAGTAAAGACAGAAACTTTGACACATCCAGCAATTTGTTCATTTCACAGACCAAAAATCTGACTAAGACATCTGCATCAGCATTTAAATTTCCCTTAGACTGGGATACTACATAGATTATTCTCACACTCATCACCCCACCTCAGACTAATTTACTAGTGACACAAACAGTAGGGTTCATGCTCTATGAACTTAGCTGTCCACAGAAATTTCAAATAAACATTTATATAGAAAATAAAGCAGTTGTTGGCCTTTATAGATGTTTCTAGTAAGCACCCTGTCTCCCTTTCTATGCTCCCAGTTCATTGGAAGGCCTTTCTTGTCCTCCTTGGATGGTGTACATATCTGAGCTTTGTGTATATTGGTTAGCCACTGAATGATTGTCTTCCCCCAAAGTTCTTCAGCTGCTTCTTGTCAGGGCAAGGTGGGCTCTGGGTAGGCACAGCCCCTGGCTCTCCTTACTCATGAGGCAGAGCACTCTAAATCTTGGGGCCCAGAGCAAGGACCCCTCTTGCTATGCAAGTAGCAGGCTATAAACTGGACATGGTGGATCACACCGGTAATCTCAGCACTTGGGAGGCTGAGGCAGAAGGGAGGCTACGCACTGAGTTCAAGGCCAGCCTGGTTTTAGAGAGTAAAATTCTGTCTCAAAAAACAAAACAAAACAACAACAACAACAAAAGAAGCAAAACAAAGCCCACAGAGCAGGTCCTAGTACTCTAGCTTTCATTTATCACCCTAAAAGAGAGGGCCAGAATATGACAATGCTTTGTGTTCTCCTGACTTCTGTGGGGAGGTATATATGCAGTGTGTGTGTGTGCAGGTGCATGTGCACAGAGGCCAGAGATGAATGCCTTAATCACTCTCCACCTTATTTACTGAGGCAGCATCTCTGGCTGAACCAGGAGCTCATTTTTTTGACACAGGGCCTCCCTATAGCCCCAGCTGGCCTGGAACTCACTATGTAGACCAGGCTGGCCTTGAACTCACAGAGATCCACCTGCCTCTGCCTCCTGAGTGCTGGGACCGCAGGCATGCGCCACCACACCCGGCTCAAGAAGAAAGATTTTTGACTCAAGAGACTTCCCACTTTCATTAAAACACCCCAGTTAAAAAAGAAACTTCTCAGTTTGGCTCCAATCAGTCTGTTTTCACCACCCACCCTTATTTGTCACTGATGTTTTCAGCAGCAAGACAGCAGGAGTCAAATCTCAGAGGGCAGTGCTGAGTAACTAGATTGAAATCAAGAGAGGAATCTTGAAGTTTTAGAGCCTTAGAGAGTTCCAGCTCATTTATACACTTCCTGTGACTCACCTCCTGGTGCAGTGCTTCTGGACCTGGCCAGAGAATCGTGGCTCTCTGTGTGTCTTCCTGCTTTTCTGAAGAATTCAGAAAAGTGTAATGTCTCTTGTTCATCTCCTTTTTCTAAGCATGCTTTCTTTAGTGCTTTGGGCTGCCCCAAGCATCTTGTATTTCTTTACTTTTCTCTAAAGCTTCCTTCTCCCCACCATGTCTGACCTGCAGGCTCTAAACCTGCATGATTTCATGGTGTCTTCTCTTCTCCCCTCCGTTCTCCTCCTCAAGGCAGCTGCCAAGATTCACAGCTTGTCTGCCCTGAGGATTTTTCTTTAAATTCTAATAAAATTGTCCTAAAGCTTATGTTTGAGTCCATTCTTAAATTCTTTTATAAATGAGGTGTTAATAAGGGAGATATGGATAAAAATGGGGTTATTTTAAGGGGAGGGGGGAGGGAGGGTTATACAAGGAACCCAGGGGATAAAGGGAAAGAAGGCGCTCAAGAGAGGAGGGACCAAAGGAGAAGGGTATTCGTAAGGTAGAAATGGGAAAAATGAGGAAACCATGGTGGAAGGTTAGACAATAGAGAGAGAAACAATACCTAGCTAGTTAAAAAAAAAAAACAACCAAAGGGAACCATATTAGTTCAACAACATACTGAAAAATTATATATACAACTAGCTCAAGGAACATAATATATGTCTAGGCAAGGTTTATCTGAAAACATTTGGTTTTTGCCCAAGCTTTATCTCTGTGGCACATGGTAATTAAAAGTACCAGACTGGTGGAACTAACCTTCTTTGATGTCTAACAGCCATACTTTGAGGCCTATACTAATCTGGTCAGAGGGACATAAAGGACACTTTTTGCTCCTTGCCTTCCTAGGACAACTAAGCTCCAGGGCACTATGAGCATCTCTCCAAATGTCCTGTAACTGTGGTACATCACAGAGACCACACCAGAAGGACTTGAACCAGTGTCCAGTCTACAAAGAGGAGGGTCAACACAGAGGAAACATTTCCCCCATGCTTCCAAGCGAAGCCAGGCATGGTTGAGCAAGACCTTTGACTTATCTTCACATAGATGGAACTGGTTAAAAAAAAAAAAAAGAGGGAGCCAGGGGCTCCTCCTAAGCCCATGTGACCCCTGAGGAACAGATCCTCAAAGGACCTTAAGAGTAAAAATAAATTGGTTTGTCTGGGCCAAGTGTACGGTCTTAAACACCCAAAAGGAAAGTATAACCAAAGATTAAAGGGATCAGTATAATTCTTTAAGAGTCCATATGTATAGCTAAAGGCTATATAACAAGAAACAATGTCAGACAGGAGATACCTTCCTTTGAGTTGTTGGCCAGCGTGGCCCAAGAGACTCCTAGACAGTAACCCAGCATAGAAATGGGAAAATGAACAGCAGACCCCAATTTTAACCTAAAGGCATGTTGGCAACTGATTGCTGCTAGATGAGGAAGAGCTGATCTTCCTAAAACAAGGATCTCTAGATAGGCTGACTAGACTCAGCGATAGCCAAGCACTGGGATACGGCTGGGGACGCCTACCACAGTGTACAGTAACAGGGATAACAGAGTATATGGGCTCCAGTGGAGAGGGGGCAGGCTATGGGAGGGTGCCATTTGGGATGTGGGTATAAAGATGAATAAGATTGTTTGTGATGTTCTGTATAAAATACATACACACAAAAAAAATCAATAAATAAAAAAAAATCCTCTAGGGACTGCTCTTTCCCCCTGGTTCATTATGGCTTCTAAAAAAACACAGCTGCTATATCTACTGCTGCCTTGTCTCATTTCCACAAAAGCCTGGTCCTTTCACATCAAGTCTAGCTGCCACCTCTCCCTAAGTTCATGTCTTTATTCTCCTGCAGTCATTTCCTACCCTGAGCATTACCTGTATCACCTCTACTCTGTGAACAAAAGCCCTCAGTAGGTTCTTGCCTATCACCCTGGCAGCTATTGGTCAAGCTATAGAAGAGTTGGCCTTCTTTGTCCTGACTTCCATAACCTTTGCCTTAATGCCTTCTTTGCATTAAGGTTCCTCTCCATAAAACAGAGGCATATGCTTTCTGCCCATTTTGATAGGGAACTTGTAAAACACAAAAGTTTGTGGAATCCTGAGAAACAAGGCTAAAGAAATACTACTTGAGATATGCAGCTACAGAAGAAAGAGGGCCTCTTCAGAACGCTGGTGGGCTGGTGCGCTGCTTTGATCACATTCAAGGTTGAACTCTTCACATCAGACGACTGGAAGCAAGGACATTCAGAACTCCGGCTGCATAATGCTCTTCTGTCTGAAGTTATCCTTCAACTCAGCAATTAACTAGAGTTGGTCAAAAGGGAAAAGCCAGCCTTTCCCACAACAGAGCCCTGATCTCTAAGGTTATGAGTGCGGGGAGGAGAATGGGAACATATGCCTGGAACTTCCAGCTGAAGGTGGAGATGTTGGTTTATCCTCCTCTTGCCAGATTTGACTCCTGATACAGCACCTGACCCAGGAAATAGCCTACTCCTAAATCTCTCCCACAGTCTCTCCCACAAAACATTTCTGTGGTAATTAAACACAGAGAACTTAACTAAAGCAGAAGGCAGCATCCTCCATGAATGGTTTTATCATTTTGCTTAAAACTTAATTCTTTGCTGCCTTGGTTGGTGAGTCTTTCTCTGTTGATCTGATGCTGTGGACTAGCAAACCACACAAACCACACCTCTAACTCCAGCCTGCACTTCAGCCTGTTAAAGACGGGAGTCCATGCATAACAAATCTACAAGTCATTTCCAAAACAAAAGTTTCATTTCCTGTGCATAAGGTGTCAAGATCTTTCTTCAGTAAACCAGGAGCCTTTTAGTTCTTATCTAGAAGAATTTTTCAAGTTAATAGGAACTTCTGTTTTCCTTACAGACCTCCTTGGGCACAGATGAAGGACTTCCCCCGACCCCCTGTATGGTCTTTCTCCTTTTATTGCTAAGCTTGCAGATGCATTTTCTTTACTTTTTCTCTATACCATTTTTAAAGTAGTGTAAATTACCACCTTCATTCCTTTATGGAAAAAAAATAACAAAATAGTTGACCCATGCAATGAAATAATATAAATTTTCGGGGCTGAAGAGATAGCTTAGTGGTTAAGATCACTGGCTGCCCTTGCAGAGGACCTGGGTTCTATTCCCAGCACCCACCTGGCAGCTAACAAAGGTCTGAAACTCCAGTTCCAGGGAATCCGACATCCTCTTCTGACCTCCATGGGCATTGCACAACATGGGTGCATTTACATACATGCAGGCAATACACTCATACACATAAAATAAAAAATAATAAAGATTTTTTTTAATTCATGCCCTACTAGACAGTATGTAATACTGTTTGTGAATACATACATATACAGAGAATAGTGAAAATATTAAAACATAGTTGGAAATATGAAGAGATTTTCATTGACGAGATCTTCAACTGTAGTCAGCTGTAAACATGCTCTCTCTCTCTCTCTCTCTCTCTCTCTCTCACACACACATACACATACACATACACACACACACACACACACACACACACACACTTGCATTTATATGTGAATTCTCTCTTATAACCCTGGACAATATCTCAGAAAGCATAATTTTTCCTTCGAATAAAAACAGAGCAGTGAACTTGAGAGTTTGTGGGTGGCAGGGGGTTGACATCCTTGCTTTGGGGGGCCTGACTGCCTTCCAGTCACTCCCCTCCTGTGTCCATTTGCTGAAGCAGGCTCAGGCTTGGCTTCAGGCCAAGGTGACAATCAAGGCCTGAGCAGTCTCTTCTTTCAGACATTATTCCTCAGGTTTGCAGAGGGGGAGTGGGGTGGGGAGTTGTCTGTTTTTTTCTTTTCTTTTCTTGGTGGACTGGAGGAGTGAGAGGAGGAGGCCCAGGCAGGAGTTTCTAAATTCAAACAGGATGTCCTGCTGCCTGCAGCCTGAGCCCCCTGTTGGCACTGGCTGGGTGGCCCTGCAGGATGGCTTTACCATAATCCTGGGAGTCTCGTGCACTAATTCCTTTGAGAGGCTCTGAGCCTGGGAGAAGCATCTCTGATGCAGACAGCCAAGACACTTTCAAAGAACAATGAACTCAGAAAACAAGAAAAAGGGAAGGGAGGACAGAAAGAAGGAAGGACAGAAAGAAGGAAAGAAGGAGGGAGAAAGGAAAGAAGGGAAGGAAGGGAAGAGGAAAGGGAAGGAAGGATAAACTTGGATTAAAACATGTGACTTTAAACAGCTATGGACCAGACACTAAGATCTAAGATGAGTATACAGTGGCTGAACTGTATGACATACTGAACGACATTTGGGTACACAAATTGAAAAAATAGATCTCTCTCTCTCTCTCTCTCTCTCTCTCTCTCTCTAATATATATATATATTATATTAGAGTACATTAAAGTGCTGAGATTAAAGGCATGCACCACCATGCCAAGCTCTATTTCAATTTTTTAAAATATTTTATTTTTTTTATTTTATGTGTATGAGTGTATTGCCTGCATGTATGTGAGTGCACCCATGTCATGCAATGCCGCAGAGGTCAGAAGAGGACTTCAGACTCCCCTGGAACTGGAGTTAATAGCCATCATGTGGGTGCTGGGAATCGAACCCAGGTCCTCTGCAAGAGCAGTCAGTGCCTTAACCACTGAACCATCCCTCCAGCCCCTACTTCAATTTTTTTAAAAACTTATTTTTGTGTTTGTGTGTGAGGGTACATGTATGCAACAGTTTGTGGAGGTCAGAAAACAGCCTTGGGTGTTGATCCTTACCTTCTACCCTTTTTTCTGAGGCATAGTCTCTCTTGTTTGTCATTGCACTGAGCACTCCAGACTAGGTTCTAAGGGATTCTCCTGTCTTTGCCTCCCTTCTCTCCATAGGAGTACTGGAATTACAGGCACATACCACCATATTCAGCTTTTACATGGGTCCTGTGTATCTGAACTCAGATCATCAAGCTTATTCAGCAAGCGCTTTTACTTGCTGACCCATCTCCCTGGCCCCTATTTTTTTTAATATTTTATTTATTATTTTTATTTTACATGTATGATTGTTATGCCTGCATGTAGGTAAGTGCACCCATGTTGTACAATGCCCGCAGAGGACAGAAGAGGCTGTTGGATCCCCTGGACTCTCCGTAGACAGTTGTTAGCTGCCATGTGGGTGCTGGGATTCAAACCTGGGTCTTCTGCAAGAACAGTCAGTGTTCTTAACTACTGAGCCATCTCTCCAGCCTCATTTTAATCTTATAATAAAAAAAATTATCAAATTGTGATTACATATTAGGCCCTGATAACATAATTTTATTAAACAGAGTTGTCTGATCAATATCTGGGAAATAAGTCTGGCATTTAAAGAAGAATTCATTTATTCAGAAAATATTAACTCAATCTCTTATGTTCCTGACGGTGTGTCAGAGCCGGTCTCATGACATTACCAAAATATTTACTGAACTCCCACAATGTGGTGTGTGTGTGTGTGTGTGTGTGTGTGTGTAATTGTAGTAAGGCAAATAGTTTCCATCCTATAGCATAACATATACTCTTTAAAATAACTCAGACATAGCTCTTTTTGAAAACAATGCAATCCTTAAACACCTGTCTTTGCAATTTTGGAATTATTCGTATTGGCTTTTCTAAAAAGGAAGTATCCTATAAATATATAAGTGTTCAATTAGGAAGAGATTAGTCCACAGAGGACAATAGTCCCATCCGGTGTCCATGGCAGATATTGCCAATCAACAGTGGACCTTTCCTAATGAACCCTAGAAATTTCTTCAGGACTCATTACCACAGGATCTAATCTGCCAAATGAGATAAAATTTCTCTGTCACTCTAACACTAATCCTTCAAGAACTAAAACTCTGACCTCTACAACAAAGACTATAGAAGAAAGTAAAACAGTAAGAACATCAGCACTTTATGCATACCTCATTGGAGTAGACTAAACACAACAGCATATTCCTGGATGGCAGTATGGCCAGTTCACTTCATCTAATGACTTCCTTTGCTCAAGTACAAGTTCAACATGTATCCTGTTAAATAATGTTCAACATTGTTGAGAGAGAGAGAGAGAGAGAGAGAGAGAGAGAGAGAGATCAAAAATCTGGTGGTGTGCCTAAAATTTTCCAGATTTTTAATACCACACAACCTAAACAAATTGATTGTATAGTTCACACATAGCTCAGAGCTTCTCAGTTTCAACCTTGACCATAAACAAAGCATTACAATCTTTTCTACCTGAATTCTAAGCATTCCTACAATCTTCATGGCCTGATTCCCAGAAACACAACTCTTACCTCAATTAAATAGATTCCCTAGGATGCCTCCGATGAGCTGCTCAAAATATGCAAGGTCTTAGCCTCCACCAGACAGAGGGCTCAGCCCACAGCAGGGAAGACAGTGGAAAAGGAAAGATACACTTTCCTTTACTCATTAAGAAAAAGGCACAGCGAACCTTTGGGGAAAACTTGGGGGTTGTGTTTGTCTGTTGAGAAGTTTCTCTCCCCTCCCAAACCTCTTGCACTCTTTGATCCTCCTCCCAACAAGAGTCCCAGGTTGTCCCATCTTTCATCCATTTTTTCAGTATCCAAAAGAAGTACATGAGCCCAAAAAATCCCATCATGATGCTCTTTCTCCTCCTCTCTCCAAAGATACCAGGTAAGTAAAAACAGGGTTTGAAAAAAGGAAAATTAACCAAAATATTAGTCTTAGCTTCCTCCAGGAGGGGAAGGCATGGACAAGTTGCATTTTCTTCATTAAGTAGTTTTCATATTTGCCAAATATACAACCTTATCTTTACAATAGGGAGGATGGTAAGTATTGTTCACAAGCGAAAACATTTATTTAAAAAAAGTATTAAGCATTATGTAACAAATTGGTCAAAAAACAAGAAAAGTCATTTTGAAGGGCTCAAATATTCACTCAAAAAGGTGAATCTGGAAAGGATGTGAGTTGTAATCCAAACACATTATTATAACATGTATAACCATCACTATATATATATAAAATCTCAATTAACAGTTAACTCACCACTTTCCCATGTGTTTTGCTATTGGTATTTTCTATCTCTAGGGATAGCCCTATGAGTATATGATCCCATTTTATAGAAAATGAGACAGTGGAACAATTTGTGTGATGTCTATAGCTAGCAAGAGACCAAAGTGGGACAGGGTGCCAGGCCTTTTCATGCTGGCCCACCAGTCTTTAAGGTACACCATGCTACTCCTTTAATAAATTTGCAAACAGGGAAGAGCACACTGAATTTCCAAAGCACACATGCACATCATCTTATCTTGACTACCAGTATAACATTATAACATGTTCAGAGAAGGTGGGGCTAGCCTCATTTTACATGTAGAGATGCAGAGATGCTGAGGCTCAAGCAGCCTGAGGTAAGAGACAGGTCTGGGTGAACTGAACTGGCTTTGTTTTACTTTTCACTACCAGTTGGTAGTTATTTCCTTCATATACACGTCTAGTCACTTATCAGCACCTGTCCTTAAATCAGAAAGCAATGTGGATCACCACTGAACATTGTCACAATCTAGGCCCCTTCTAACCCTTGGTCCCTCCGCTGTCAGCTGTGTATGACTGCACACCAGCTTCTGCCGTAACCCCTTTCAGTGTTGCTTTGGGCTGTCTGACCTTCCAGAGGGATCACAAGCTAATCTCATCAACTAATCTGCTAAAGAAAGCACAGACTCTTCCTTTCTAGGGAGCAGTAACAATGGCATGCTAGACACCAGCCACCACTTTTGTTTTTATCAAAAGGCAATTATCCCTGTGGAGGGTATATCAGGACACCCTAGAGGAAGTTTTGACTCCTGAAGTCTAGGTGCTCAGAAAGAGCACTATCCTGAGAGAAGGCACATCTCACTCAAAGATCCTACTGCCTGAGCTTCCATTTATAAAATAAAAATATTTGCTCCACCCCAGCTCATTTCCTAGAGTTTTTGTAAAACTTTATCAGAACATTCATGAATATGTTTTGTACTAAACAAATATGAAGCTATTTTGATTAAATAGTTGTATGTAGGTAAGTGGATATCTTGCAATTGATATTTCTTTTGATATAATTACTTATACTATCTAATTTGAAGTATAACAGGTAGGTTAAAAAAAAGAAAGTATAGATCTCACTGCTACTTATCTAAGGCCTAGGGCAAGGTTCTCAACCTTGATGACATATTAGAATTATCAAAAGAAAATTACAGACTGTCCGGTTCAGACTCTACCTTGAATGGATTAACTCAGTATCTGACCTCAGGGGAGGAGAAGGGCAGGCAGTACTGACTTTTTAAATAGCTCCCCAGGTGATTCTCTGTGACACCACCTGAAACTGTGGCACTAGGGTGATACTGTAGCAGAAAGATTAATTGGATTCTTTTTCTTTCAATCATGCGACCACACTTGAGGGATGAAGTGACCCGGTCAGTTCACAAGAGGTCAGAGCATCCTTGGTTCCCTTTCACATGGGATCAGATGATAGTGTGCTATGACCTGCTCTGGGCACAGCAATTACTTCTCAGAACCACTGCATGTTTCATAAGAACAGCTTCAAAAATGTGGCTCCAGGCTGAAGAGAAGAACTAGTAAGGGAGAATGATGTGGGAGAGGAGGAATGAATGTGAGACTTAAGTAGATAAAAGCGAAAAGAAAGACAAAGACAGGCCAGGGGTGGGTACAGAGACCTGCTTTCAAGGCATATGGCACGTTCTCAACTGCAGAACGACTTACATTAAAAATTATGGACGGAGGGGCTGGAGCAATGGCTCAGCAGTTAAGAACACTGGTTGTTCTTGCAGAAGACCTGGGTTCGAATACCAGCACCTACATGGCAGCTGACAACTGTCCATAACTCCAGTTCCAGGGGATCTGACAGCTTCTTCTGACCTCCGTGGGCACTGCATGGCATGAGTGCACTTACCTACACACAGGCATAACACTCATGCACATAAAATTAAAATATAAATAAAATATTTTTTAAAAATTATGGATGGAAAGCACTATGTGCTAGGTGTTGTACATAGTACTAGGGTAGGACGCCTTCATCAGAATGACAGGAAATACAGGCAATTGCTGGTATAGGGTCACTCAGATAGGACCATCCATCCATTCATCAGATTGTTTCAGGTATAAAAGAATGGAATAATAACCTAGAATAAGGTCAAGAGTGACCATCACATAAGGAGGCTGAGGTGGCAACTTCTGATTTCATAATGCAATCAGATCTCCAAGTCGTGTTCTAGATGGGGGAGTCAGCTCTCCCTTACTATAACAAATACTTGAGAAAATCAACTTGAGAGTGAAAGTTTATTATGACCCACAGTTTCAAGCTATGATTCCTTGGTCCTAGAAACTGACCTAACATCACTTTAGTCGTATTCTACTACTCAAAACATTTGCGGAACGCATTAAGTTAACAGAGAAGCAAAGAATTTGTGACTGTTTTGTGAGACAAGTTGAGTCTGAGCTTCTGTTGCTGTTGAGTTCAGAATGACAAGATGTAAAAAGCTCAAGACTGACAGCTGTGGTTCAGAATGTGAGGCTTCAGCTGTCTGCTCTGGCATAGCCTCTGTGTCTGGCCTTTGCTCTCCTTGGCATACTCAGCCAAGCTTCTCACCCCACAGAGAAGGGAGAGTCCCTCTAGCCCTCTGCCAATCATCTCAGGAAGTGGGGTGTCTGGACCTATATTTCCTAATTTTATGTTATTTCCTTCTGTTATCAACTGGGCTTTTACTTTCCATACCATCTCTCCTTCCCCCACTGCCTTAGGTGGCTCTCCGTTTCCCACCCCTGTGGGCTATGCACCAACCTTACAATGCTGAGTACAAAGATACTGACACTATTTTGACAAAATGACATCACACCACATGTGGGCAAATACATTTTTTTAGTGATAAATATTTTTAAATAATAGATTTATTTATTTTAATGTGTTCCTAATGTCCCCCTTAATGCCCAACCAAGATAAAAAGTGAATGAGTATTGATGAAAAGTCTTTGGAAACTTCCCAAAAGATGAACTGATCACATTTCTACTGTTTGGAATATACTCAGAGACTTTAACCAGAATGTAAGGATCTCAAGTAACTGTATAATCCCCCAAAGTTACCAGTTATAAAAATGTCTTTTCATTAAGAAAGTTAATGAGTAGCAACCTACGCCTGAAATACCAGCACTTGAGAGACTAAGCTAGGAGGATTATGACTTTGAAACCAGCCTGGATTACACAGTAAGTTCAATGCCAACCTGAACTGTAAAAGGAGACCCTGTCCAAAACTGTAAGGGCTGGGGCTATGGCTTGGTACGAGTGCTTATCTCACATGCATGAAGCTCTGGATTTGATCCCCAATACCATTTTTTTTTTCTATCTTTTTTGAGACAGGGTCTCCCTGTAGCTCCAGCTGTCCTGGAACTCACTATTGTAGATCAGACTGGCCTTGAACTCACAAAGATCCACCTGCCTCTGCCAACACCATTTTTTTTAAGTTAAAGGGAAATAATAACTTTTATGGTAGGAATAGGATGAAACTTGACCTCATAGAGATCTTGGCCTCTAAATCTTGGCCTATAATTGCTAAATATAATTACATACTTAGCTTCAATGTCATCTTTAGAAATCCATAAGATACAGGTCAGATTCAAACACTAACATTTCACATTTTCTTTTCCAGGTAAGTCTAGTATTTTCTATTAGTAAACTAAAGCCTGGCTATTTTACAAACTATGGAAAATATTACAAGATTTTTTCTTTCTTTTTTATTTATTTTATTTTTTATTTATGTGTGTGTGTCTGTGTCTGTGTGTACATGTGTGAATGTATGTCTGTGTCTGTTTCTGTGTGTATGCCACTACATGTAAGTGCCCTCAGAGGCCAGAAAAAGTAGTCAAATCCCCTGGAGCTGGAGTTACATGTTGTTTTGAACCACCTGATGTGAGTACTGGGAATCAAACTCTGGTCCTCTGCCAGCAGCAAGCACTGTTAATCACTAAGCCATGTCTCCAGTCCCTACATAATTTTAATCACTCATAAACAGAAGTGTTGTTCATATTACATTTCCTGTGAACAGATAAATAATGGAGAATAATTCTCTAGAGTCATATTCTCAGACTTACTCAGAATATGGCCTATAAATGAGAATGATCCACCTACCAAGGGAAAGGGTTTCCATTGGGGTTAAATGTCTGGAATTTCCTGTCTGTGGGAGTCTGGGAAATCAGGCATTTCTGGCAGCCAGGTTTCCTTATCTGTAAGGTAAGAATAACAAGAGTTAACTCGGGCAATTAGCCAGCATTGCCAATAACTTACACAGTGTCTTGCATAGTGTCCAATAAAGGGAAGTGGTCAGTATTGGTCTGAAAGTAATGTTTCCAGGCAATCTTCAGTGGAGGACATTGCTCCATTAGCACATGTGTCTTCTGATGCTACCTAGTTGGTTTTCATTTTTCCTGATCTTGAGAACAGATTCTTAGTCTCGCTCTCAGTACTTGGCAGAGCAGTCCTTGGTAAATGTCAGTAATGTTCACTGAGGGGATATGTTATGGAAATCAGGGTTGAATAAGTGGGTGGATAACTGGGATGGGAAGATTTGTGAGTTGCCTTCAGTCATTTTAGGTCTGCACCATGTTATCACAGAATGTTCCCAACAACACAAAAACCAACCCATTTTCTAGCTCATGAGCAATTCCAAAATTCATGTGCACTTTTTCTTCTATTAAAATTTGTTCCGGAGCTGGAGAGATGGCTCAGTGGTTAAGAGCACTGGCTCCCCTGGCAGGGGACCTGGGTTCAAATCCCAACAGTCCCCCACTCCAGTCTATAACTTCAGTTCCAGGGAATCCAATGCCCTCTTCTGACTTCTGTGGGCATTGCAAAACACGAGTACACTCATACACATAAAATAATAAAATTAAAAAAAAATTTTTTAAAGTTTGTTCTGACGTTAACCAGAAAAGATACTCAGTGATAAGATTAACCAAGACCTGATATGGGAAGACTAAGGGTAAAGGATGACGCATGACTCAAGTAGCATGCTTTCTAGTGAAAAGAAGCAAGCTTGTCAACTTTCAGGTCTACTCTTCACCCTCCATGTGAATGACAGTCCCTCTAATATCATGTCCTACATTCTTAGTGAATGATGCACCAGGGAAGGTTGTAGTCCAGAACTAGTTTATAAAGAGATAACCCTTCTAAATATGGATGTACATATTTATACACACATGTATATTTACATATTTATGAACATACATACATGTGTATATGGTACATACATAAGTGTACATACATAAATCCCCCTAGGAGAAAGTTTACAATGTTCTTTGGCACTGCTCTAACAAAGTCAATCCTGAACATTGTTATAAGGAGTTGACCTTCATCTCCTCCCCTTTATCCTTCCTGGGGTCCACCATCCAGGATGTAACACAATGAAGTTTCTGAATAAACTTCACATTTGGCTGGGACATACAGATCTCCTCCTCCCTGGCCTCAGGCACTGAATGGCCTCCATTCTTGCTTGGCACTTCTGAACTGATCCAAGTGTCAAGACTCTTGACAAGAGAGGCCGGGATGTCACTTCCTCCTGCCAGTTTGACTTCTATCACAGTCAGCCCTAAGGGCCCCATCTCTAGCAATACAAGGCAAACTGTCAGGGCTCAATAAATAATGCAGAAAACCAGAAACTGGGGCTCAACAAAAGCAATTGAGAGCGTGGGCAACTCACCTTTCAGACTGCAGATTCCACAGGACCACTCAGCCTCAGTTTCTACACTTTGAAAACCAAGACAATGTTCTGCTTCACAGAGTCATTGAAAGGAGTCAATGAGTTTCTGTTCATAAAGTATTTTGAACCAAGTGAGCTGTTTCTCAAATAACGCATTCTATCTGATCCACAATGGTCAGGGCCAGCAAAAAGCTACAGGTTCAGTAAACCGTGGTTCAAGTTCAACAGCTGATCTTCCCTTCCTCAAGCTTTTCCCTAAGAAGATACCAAGCCAGGAACTTCTAAAACAAATCCCTTCTTTGTGAAAGATGCTTGAACTGATGTATAGAATATGATTGGCATCTAACCCTGTTTCTATCACCTACTAACTCAGTGAGTATGGAAATATTGGCAGGAAGCCATCTCAGCTGTAGGTTTCTTAATCAATCATATCCATACTACTGTGCCCTGGTAAAGATTAGATGAGATGAGATTAAAATAGTCTGTAGCAGGGTATAGATGTTTAATAATATTATTCTTTTTCCAGGCCTTAAATTTCTCATTTTGTAGAAAATTGAGATCTAAGAAGCAGACAAGTCACTTAACCCCTTATAAGTCAATATATCTGTAAAATGGAGAGCATGTCACTATGGCTTCCAACGACCCTTGAGTTCTGAAGTACATCCATCTCTAAGTACAAGATGACACTGGCGTCTGCACTGTAAGTGCTTGCTCTCAGTGAGCATGGACCCACTCTGACTGCAAGCACTGCAAACAGAGAGACCCAGTTAGACGCAGTCCATGAGCCCAACTGTGATCCATTAGCCTGGGGCTCTTTCCTCTGAGAGAGCCGTCTAAACCAGCCGCTGGTACAACATCCAGCTGACAGCATAAGGCCTGCTCTTACCTCAGGTTGACTCTGTATCATGGAGGCCCTCCTCATCACTGGTGGATTAAAGAAGAGCTTGCACGATTTCTGGGAGAGCCAGTGGCAGTGAGGGGACAGGCACTACTGTCTACCTTATGGGTTCATAGCCAAGGAAGGTTCTTGATGATCCTAGAGTCATCATGAAGGAGAGTTGAAGGAAAAGAACCTAGTCCCTGCCTTTGGATGACTTCATCTACAGGCCCCACAAAGACCCAAATCATCTTGTTTACTACATGTCTGGTAATCAGCAAAAGCACGTTTCTTTCTTTCCAGGACAAGTCAGCGGACAGGGGGACACCATTATAAATAATGATATTCCAAAACTTGCTGAAACATAAAAGCCTATAGTTCATAACCTCTGAACATAACAGTCTCACCAAATACAATCCATCACAAAAGGGTCTACAAACCTTTACATCCTTGGGGACACACAAAGCCGATTCCCTTTGCAGTCCTGCAACTAAAAGAGAACAAGTTTGGGGCTGGAGAGATGGCTCAACAGCTAAGAGCACTGCTTTTATAGAGGACCCAGGTTCGATTCCCAACATTCACATGATGGCTAATAGTTGTCTATAACTCCAGTTCCAGGGGATCCAATGCCATCTTCTGACCTCTTTGGGCATTGTACAACACAGGTACATTTATACACCTGTAGAAAATACATTCATATACATAAAATAAAAATAGTAAATAAAATATTTTTTAATTTTTTTGTGTGTATGAATTTATTGCCTGCATGTATGTGAGTGCACCCGTGTCGTGCAATGCCATGGATGTCAGAAGAGGGCTTTGATTCCCCTGGAACTGGAGTTAAGGAAGGTTTGTAGCCACCATGTGGGTGCTGGGAATCGAACCCAGGTCCTCTGCAAGAACAATCAGTGCTCTTAACCACTGAGCCATCTCTCCAGCCCCAAAATATTTTTTAAAAAAGAGAAAAAGTGCAATTTTGTCTGATACATCAAAAGTTAGCACAAATAAAAAAGTGTCTATAGAGATACAACTGGTCATCCAACCTAGTTTGGAAAATACTGGGTTTTTTTTTGGGGGGGGTGAGTTTTTTTGAGACACGGTCTCCCTGTACCCTCAGCTGGCCCCAATCTCACAGAGATCCACCTGCCTCTGCCCCCACCAAGTCCTAGGATTAAAAGTGCATGCCACTATACCCACAACTTTTTTTTTGTCTTTTTGAAGTAGGGTCTCCTTGTAGCCCCATCTGTCCTGGAACTCACTACATAGACCAGGCTGGCCTTGAACTCACAGAGATCCGCCTGCCTCTGCCTCCCAAGTGCTGGGACTACAGGCGTGTGCCACCACGCCCAGCTCATTATTTATTTTTTATTGCTGTAGGGATTGAACCCAGGGTCTAATGCATCTTTGGCATCACTCTATCATTGAGTTATAGTGCAGCCTTCTAAAATCTTTTCAATTTTGAGGCAGGTGCTCTTTAAGTTGCCCAAATGGGCCTGTAGCTCAGACACTGTAGCTCAGACAGGGCCTGTAGCTCAGACAGGACTTGAAATTGTGACCCTCCAGCCTCACCCTCCTTAGTAGCATGGGTCACAGACCTTAATCACCTGTAGTATTTTTTAATGGAGATTAAGTTAAATGACCCTTTATTTTTCAGTGTTGGGTATCAAGCCATGGACTTCAGCACACTTGGTAAGCACTGTACCACTGAGCTGGATCCTCAGCTGTATGGTCCTTTTAACCATAAACATACTGCATTATAAATCTAGTTTCACAAGAGCTACCTCTGCTGTGCTTGCTCATTGCCTGCTGTAAGCCTGTTAAAGCTGGGATAGGAATATGGCAACCTCATGTCCATATCCCACTGGGAACCCTTTACATGCCAATATGCCAGAGAGGGGCTTTTCCCAGCCTACTGCCAGCCTCCATTCCTCCTCAGCTGCACTTTCCCGTGGCGTTCACTGATGGTAAAGGGAGGAATGTCTGACAGAGATTCCAGCCCTTGCTGGGACAGTTAGGGCAGGCTGGAGTGGTAAGGCATTAGATGCCCTGCCTTCTGGTGGCTTCCTTAACACCTTTCAAACCATCATTCCCCAAATTGAGCATGGTGTCTATCATGCGGTAGTTGATCAATAAATGAATAAATTATACCTGGCACATTGGAGAGCACCATTTATTTATTTATTTATTTATTTATTCATTTATATATTTATTTATTTATTTATCTGGTCTTTTTGAGACAGGGTCTCTCTGTAGCCCAAGCTGGCCTGAAACTCCCTATGTAGACCAGGCTGGCCTTGAACCACAGCTCCCGAGTGCTGGACTTAAAGGCATGAGCCACCACCCAGCTAAACAATGTTCTTTTATTAGAGAATCTTTGCCTCTCAACTGTGAAGTCCTCAAGAAGAAGTACAAGTTCTTTAAATTTTTTGTTCTTTATCTATGAATGGCTCAGTTCCTGGGCTAAACAAATAAGTGAGTCAATTAGGTACTCAAGGAAGAGATTAGTGAATGTCTCCAAGCTTCCCCATGGGTCTTTCCTTCAGGGTACTAAGAAAAGGCCCAGACTTCTCAGGATTCGCTCCTAGGTTCAGATCCTGAAGGGTGTCTGGCCTCTAGCTTCTCTCTTCAGTCAGATTCCCTGCTACTCAGTTCCAAGGGAAAGAATGGGAAGTGACTAGCCTGAGGTATAAGCCAACTGCCTTAGCAGCCTCTGCTTGAGAAGATTAGCACTGACCGGGAAGCAGGGCTGGGGTTACCATTGTTCACCACTTGGGTGAACAGGACAACCTTCCTCTCATGGATGCCTCAGGTCTCCCTCCCCCATCCAAGGCTGAGCAGTACCCACCCAAAAGAGATGCGAGGTGGAGGGAGGAAGGGTGAGGACTCTCAGGGGAAGCCCACTCTGGAACATCAGCTCCAACAGTTACAGGACAGAAGAGGAACCCACCACAGAGGCTTTGTAGCTATGGATTCTCATTATGGTTAGTAAGAAAGAAAAATGGGTACACTTTGGCAGCTAGAGATTTCACATTTACTGCCTTGACAGTTTGCAAGTGACCCCAGTAAATCACTGGGAAAGGAAAATCACTTGGTTTTGGCAGGAGGCATGAATTTCAGTGCCCACACATCTAGGATGGAGCGCCGGGGAGGGTCTTGCAGAAGCAAGTCTAGACACAGTTGTGACTCTCTCTTAACAAAAATACCCATGAGCCTTTCAACCCCTCTGGAAGGTCGGTGTACAGATGAGATGAGGTGCAAGGAACTTTGAGGACCAGGCATGTGAGTAGCTGAGCAACATCTATATCATAGTACTATGTCTAAATTCTGGCTGCCACTCAGCTGTTACCTCCCTTTCTACCTCTGGCCCTCCCACTTGTCCTCTGACCTTTGTTCCCCACAATTAAAGCTCCTTTTAAATTTTTTTTTTTTTTTTTACTCTATGTGTATGAGTGTTTTGCTCGCATATATGTAAGTGAACTAGTGCCGTGCAGTACCTGACATATCCCCTGGAGCTGAAGTTATGGGTAGTTATTAGCCACCATATAGATGCTGGGAATTGAATCCAGATCCTCTGCAAGAGCAGCTAGTGGTCTTAACTACTGAGTCATCTCTCCAACCCTGAAGCTCTTTAATTTTTAATTGTACACACACACACACACACACACACACATCTCACCTCTAGTGTGAGTCCTCACCTTCTACCTTGACGCAGGCAGGGTTTCTCTTGTTCATTGCCATGTACTCCAAGCTAGCTGGCCCAGGAGCTGCAGGCAATTCTCCTATCTGTGCCTCAGGAGTCCTGGTAGAGATGCACTGAGATTACAGACACTTGTGCTACTGAGTCTGACTTTCTATGCTGGTTTTGGGAATCCAAACTCATCAGGCTTGTACAGCAAGCAGTTTACCACTGAGCTATCCCCCAGCCCAGGAATTAAAAGCTGTAATGGGGGTGGGGTGTAGTGAGTAGGGAATAAGTAGAGGGATCAGGGCTCTGAGTGTCTTCGTTCATCCCCAGCAGCTATTTTGTCTGCATTCAGCCTAAGCTGCCACTCTGCCACCAGGCAGAAAACCTCTTCAACTTCATTGACGCTTACCTTTTTTCTGATAACCTCCATCTCATACTTTGTTTTTACCCAATTTGTGTAGCTGGATCATACAGCATCTTTGAGGCTGTTATTATTTTATATCTTCTTGGTACTTGTGCTGGATAGCTTTAGTTGTCAACTTGACACACCTAAATCAAGGGAGCCTCAATGGGAATTGCCTCCATTGAACTGACCTGTGGCCATGTCTGTGAGGCGTCTTCTTGATGAGTGATGTGAGAGGCCCAGCCCACTGTGGGTGGTACCACCCCTGGGCAGGTTGTCCTCTATTATATAAGAAAGCAGGGGAGCAGGCAAGTCAGCAGCTCTCCTCCATGTCTGTGCTCCAGGCTCCTGCTTTGAGTTCCTGCTTTGGTTTCCCTTGATGATGGACTATGCTTGTGAGCCAAATAAACCCTTTGCTCTCCAAGTTGGTTTTGATCAGAGTATTCTGTCACAGCAGTAGAAAGCAAACCAGAACAGTACTGAACCATAAGACGACGCCTTTCCTCCTGGCAACCTTCTCAATCTCACCCATATCTGGAAGGTATCTGGATAATACTTTTACTGGAGAATTGGGTTGCTGATATGGAGCTCCCACCCAGTTCCCCACGGCCTATAACAAGACTATTGACCATGACTGTCCATAACAAGCCTGTTCTCAGCTTTTGTTCTTCCCTTCCCCTTTCTTGGCTGCCCACCCCCACTTTATTACTTACACAAAGAAAACCTTTAGCAGTTCCTAAGTTGCCCCCCCGCTACACCACACACACACACACACACACACACACACTCCCCTATCCCAAATATCCTAAAATATTTATTATGTGTCACTCTGTGACAGATAAAAGAAGTTTGGAGGGGCTGGAGAGATGGCTCAGCAGTTAAGAGCTGGATGCTCTTGCAGAGACCCAGGTTCGATTCCCAGCACCCACATGGTGGCTAACAACTGTCCTTAACTCCAGTTCCAGGGGAATCAGTTGTCCTCTTCTGAACTCCATGAGCACTGCATGACATGGGTGCACTTACATATATGCAGACAATACACTCATACGCATAAAATAAAAAATAATAAAATAGCCGGGCGTGGTGGTGCATGCCTTTAATCCCAACACTTGGGAGGCAGAGGCAGGCAGATCTCTGTGAGTTCAAGGCCAGCTTGGTCTGCATAGTGAGTTCCAGGACAGCTGGGGCTACAGGGAGACCCTGTCTCAAAAAGACAAACAATAAAATATAATAAAATTGTAAAAGAAAACAAAAGAAGTTTGGATATATGTTTTAACAACAAGACAGAAATTCTTGCCCTCCATAAACCCATATTTTGATGAAACTATATAAACTTCATTTGGAAAATGAAAACATTTCGACACAATGAAAATTAGAAAACTGAAGTCTTAGAATATTTTTCAATTTGTTGCATTTATTTGTGTGTGTGTGTGTGTGTGTGTGTGTGTGTGTGTGTGTGTGTGTACTAACAGTGCATGTGGAGGTCAGAGGACAACTTGCAATAGTCAGTTCTGTACTTCCATCACATGGGTCCCAGGGATCAAACTGAGGTTCTCAGGCTTGGTGGTGCTTTACCAACTAAGTCATCTAGCCCCTTAGAATATTTCAAGAAAGCAGTCAGATTTAAACTAGAATATCTTATGAAACTCCTGCCATTTTCTTTTTCTTCCTTTCTTCTCCTAGGCTGCTCACCTCTCTGTCACCTACCTAATCCCCCCTAATATACACAGAGCACCAGCCCTCCCCACTCCATATCGCCCATGCTAATAGGTTATTTCCTCACAGTGGTCTTACTTGGAGAGCCCCTTCTTCCATCATCCATTTCTCCACTCTCTCCTCTCACCCAAATTAATTCTCTTGCCCTATTTTGAAGATGTTATCTGAGCTCCTTGGATGTACTGTCTTGCAGATCATTAAACCATTACCGCCTCCCCTCCCACGCCACTATATAATTTACAGATACCTCCAATAACACATGTCTAACTATAGATGTTAACAATAGATATCTGGTGAGTTAAGTCCTAGCTAGAACATGCCCCCCTTTCAAGAGTTACACTGCATTTTTATTCTTCCTTTCCTGCTGGGCTAGTGGGCTTCACCAGAGAGATGCTGCTGCTTCTTTCTTTTACAGGGTTTCCTTTTATTTTTTCTGCTCATATACAACAGATCACCTTCAAAGAGTGACTGTATTACAAATGGCTGAGCTTATCAGCAAGCAGATGGCAGCTCTCACAGCACTACTGGGTGTAGCAGACAAATGATACCAGATGTGTTTCTACAAATGATTTTCTTCTCAAAGCATCTTAGGAAAGAAAAGTGCAAGAAAGAGAGCGGTGCGGATGTCACACAGAAAGGAAACACATCTACAAGCAGTGCACCCTAGCCAAATAAGTTTACACTAGTACATTTGTTCACTTGGACTCCATTTTGTTAAAAAAAATTTTTTAAACTTGAAATGGCTTACAAGTTATATGTAATATGTAATCAAAGATGAGCAAAGGGATAAAAGATAATAAAAAATTAAAATATCTCATTGCAAGGATGGTTCAAAATTTGCCTATTATGAGAGCCTATGTAGTTCTTCCTTTACCTTAATTTTCATTTTCTTTTTTGTTTTTATATAAGGTCTTGTACACGCAGAAAAACTGCTAATCAAATTAAGCTTCCTAATAGCCTAAGCAAGAGGAAAATACAGCGAGCTTCAGGAATCACCCCTCTAGAAGGGAGAAGAAATTATTCTGACACATTTATATTGGGGATGTTGCTTCTATTTGTGGGTGGAATTAGGAAAGATAGATATCTCACAGTACATAAGACAATGCAACAGAGAACAACCTGTTCAAATTATTAACCTTACAGTTTTGAGAATGGTGGGGTCCACATGAATAGAGTGTATGAGTCAAAAACTCAAGAATAAGACAGCAGTTCAGGAAAGGCACTGGCACTGAAACCAGAAGGTAAGGGCCTTCCTGAGACCTTGTAACAGGAACCCAGTGTTATCGCAGACACCATGACCCTGTAACGATTAAGAGAGGGACCCAGAACCACCGATAACATCCCTTCAAGAAGGAGAGACTTGCTGCAGAGAAGGCTCAGGGTTTGGCCTTTCACTCAATGTAGAAGTTGGGCCTGACCAGTGTACCTATTGTGAGATCCCCTAATTGATTCCACTCTCACAAATGTGCACAGATAGCTAGGTCATGGACTACACGCTGCCCTGCTATCACCTGAGAGTGTAAAGTTGAACAAGACTGGTTTTCTCTCTGAAGGAGCTGATCCAATATGGTCACAACTTCAAATAATAAAACTTCAAATTCTGTAACAGATCTCTCATGTAAACATGCAAATCGCTCTTTGAAATAAACTGGTAAACTGATTAGGCAACTCCAAACAACAACAGATGGGAGGAGGAGGAGGAGGAGGAGGAGGGGGGGGGAGGAGGGGAGGAGGAAAGGAGGAGGAGGGAATTTATTTTAAAATTTTTATTTCAAAAAATGATTGATTGATTGATTGATTGATTGATTGAGATAGGGTTTCACTATGTAGCCCTGGGAGGAGGAGGAGGAGGAGGAGGAGGAGGAGGAAAAGAAGGAGAAGAAGAAGAGGAAGAGAAAGAGGAAGAGGAAGCAGAAGCAGCAGCAGCAGCATGGCCACTGCCTCTGACAAATTTAAAATGAATGATGCCTTTTTCTAGTCACAATTCTTGGTTACAAGCTGTAGCAATCTATTCTGGATCTGTTCATCAGATAAAGAGTATATGAGATGGTCACCAAAGGCTTACAGAACACTGGCACCAGTAGGAACAGCAGTAGGAGGCCTACCGTGATGCCTGGCTGCTGTAGGTAGAAATCAGGCACCCCTAGTTCACCGGCTGCGAATTGCAAGACGGAATATAGTTATTCATCCTTAGCTTCAAGAGGTGAGAAGAGGATTCTCTCTTGCTGACTTCTACAATGGTAGACAGACTGTGATGTCCGGTCTTCCTTGACAACTTGACTAGATTTGAAATCACCTTGGAGACATGCCTCTGGGCCTGTGAGGATGTTTCCAAAGATGTTTTACTGAGAAAAGAAGACCCACCCTCAATGTAGGTAGCAGCATTTTATCTGCTGGGCCCTGGAGAGAATAAAAAGAGAGAGAAAAAAGGAAGAAGTAAACAGAGGACCAGCATTCATCTTTCTCTGCTTCTTGAATGCAAACACAATGTGACCAGCCACCTCAAACTCCAGCCACCACAGCTAGAGCTACTCTCTGTGACCATATCTTCCCTGCCGTGATAGACTGTGAACCAAAAGAAACCTTTCCTTTCTGAGTTACATGATACCCCAAAATATGGCACATCAGAAACTGAGGGAACAGCAGAAACGTAAGGCCTTTCTCTGACCTTACCTCAGCTTTGTGTATGAGAAAAAAATTCTCTGCCTTCCTCCCCTGAAAGTAGTTCCTAAGATCCTCTTGCAAAAAGTGTTCTTTTACATCTAGAGGAAAGGAATAAAAATGTAGATCAAGAATAAAATCAGAGTTGGCTGAGTTCCGTCTGTTTTTTCCACTAAATTATACCCTTTGCTGTCTACTCACTACAAGTTTCCTGCTTGTCCAGGTCTTCGTCTCTAAAGATTTTCATGTCAGCTAAAACTTGTATTAAATAAATGTATTCTGTTTTTCTTTTATTACTTTGCCTTATTGTTATAGGTGTGTCCCATGAACGTTACACTGAGTAATAAAAGTCATTACTTTTCCCAACACCTATTGACTTGTTTCCACGGGTTTGGTCAACAGGCAAAACTAGCAGTGTTCTGAGCATGGAGGACATGTGTGATAACTCCAAGTTCTTGTTCTTTTGAAACTCATGTTCTACTGGAGGTGGACAGTAAGTAAGTATGTATGCTAGCAGTTGTGGCTTCAGGGACTATGACTACAACTAAAACAGGAAAGAAAAGGACTGGAAGTGTGGAGGGAAGCTGTTCTATTCAGAATGGTTTAAAGGTAAAATCATGTGGTCTGTAGGGAAAGAGAGATGAGGGGTCCACACATGAAAGATGTTCTAAGTCACATGGAGGACTTCGGCTTTAATTCTAAATAAGAAGCCCTTAGAGAGTTTTGATCAAAGCAATGGGTTGACCCAGCTGATGGGACTGGCTGCTGGGTAGAGAATCAACTTTTCAGGTACAGCAGGACTCTCTTGCTCCTAACCACTGCAGTACAGACATGGAGACAAAGAATACAGGTAAGGCAACTACAGAAAGGTTATAGTAAACTACCATGTTATAGTTTTGTTACAAGAACTGAGAATCAAGAGACCAACAGGTGAAAGAGAGGGAATTTATTCACGCCAATGGGTTGACACTCTGGTCACTCCAAATAATTCCAGCCCCTGTACAAGTTATTAGACAACTTTACAGTCTACTCATGGGAGAGTTTAAGCAAGCAAGTAGTATATACATGGTAATTAAGCAAGTGGTTACAGCGGTTACAAAAGATTAAAAGACAAAATTACAAGAACGTAGCAGTTTGGCAAACAAAGATTTCAACAATTTGTTAACACACCCCCGCCCCCCGTGTGTGCATGCACACACACACACACACACACACACACACACACAAGAGGGAGGAAGGGGGCAAAGGTAGATTCCTGTTTACCTTCCTCTTTCTTTTTCTTATTTCTTCTTATCTTATGTTGGGCTTCTCCACAGTTCAAAGTTCACAGCAACCATGTTATGATCGATGAGTTGCCATCACAGTTTGAATCTGAAATGTTTCCCACTGGCTTATATGTTTTAATGTTACGGAGTTCAGGACCACCAGGAAAGACTACCCAGACTCAAAAAGTTCCAAATCAACTGAATTCAGTTTTTACAATTTTATTAGAATTTTTGAAAAAAGAAATCCTCAGGGCAGATGAGCTGGTAATCTTGGCAGCTGCCTTGAGGAGGCAAATAGTGAGAAGAAAGAAAGAGATCCATGAAGTCATGCAGGTTTACAGCATGCCTGGGAGGTCAGACACGTGACTGACTGGCAGCCACATGGCTGGGAGAAGGAAGCTTTAGAGAAAAGGTAAAGAAATGCAAGATGCTGGGGGTGGCCCAAAGCCTGAAAGAAAGTATGTTTAGTAAGAAAGGCGTAAAGAAGAAAAAGGGAAATTATGCCTTCTGAAGGATTCAGAAAGGTGGACAGACTTACAGAGACCTATGTGACTGTGGCCCTTCCAAATCTGCAGGTGGGATTCCAGGCAGGAAAAAGTCACTGTCTCATTAACACACTAGGTATTCTGCCCATCTATTTAGCATGACCTGCTTTCCTAGGAGTAGTCCTATGACCAGATGATCGGCCAGTTAAACTTACACAGCATATGGGGTATTACATGAACACTTGGTTCTTGGCTGGTGATGCTGTTTCAGGGGATTATGAAACCTTCAGGAGGTAAGAGTTTGTTGGCAGAGGCAGGTCACTAAGGGAGGGCTTTTAAGGATTATAGACCAGGATGGCCATTTCCACAAAAGTAAGCACTGATCCATGAACATGGGAGGTATTTACGTCTGGTATCTTCTTCGATTTTTTTTCCTTCAGTGTCTTAAAGTTTTTATTATACAAGTCCTTCACTTCCCTGGTTAGGTTTATTCCAAGATCGCCTATAGTTTTTGAGGCTATCGTGAATGGGACTGTTTCCCTGATTTCTTTTTTGGTGTGTTTGTTTTTGGTATATAAGAAGGCTACTAATTATTTGAGGGTGTTACTTTTTTTTTTTTTAATTAAAAGAAGCATTTCATTACAACAGCATTAAGTAGTTTTTGTGGCGATAGTGAATGGGGCTGTTTTCCTGATTTTTTTTTTGGGGTTTTTTTTTTTTGTATATAAAAAAGCTTCTAAATATTTGAGGGGGTTTCTTTTTTTTTTTTTTTAATTAAAAGAAGCATTTCATTACAACAGCATTAGCTCAGAGGTTAAGAGCTCTTTTACAGAGGACCTGAGTTCGGCTCCCAAGCACCCATGTTTGGTGACTCACAACTGCCTATATCTCCAGCTCTAAGGAGCTGACTTCTGTGGGTACCTGTACTCACGTGCACATACCCACACACAGACACACATACACACACATATACACACACGTAATTAAAAATAAAATCTTTTTAAAAATTATATGTGCTCAGGCAGTATACAGTTTTACAAAACTGAGGAAAAATATGAAGCCTATGAGAATATTTTCCTCTAAGAACCAGCATAACTAGAAAGTGCTCAACCAAACTTTCAAAGTGAGAGCTCTTTCTCTTTGTTAATTATGAATTAAAATCTTAGAACTTGAACTTTTAGAGTT
>NW_008348580.1:1049631-1054373 GCF_000622305.1 Nannospalax galili | reverse complement strand
TACTGGATGCAAAGGATCAGGGAGACGCAATGTAAGCCTCAGAGCCCCAGAAAGAGGCTGTCAGCCCCAGAAAGAGGCTGGCGGTTGGCGCAGGATCAGGAAGCAGAGAGAGGTGGGGGCGGGGCAGGGTCTAGAGGCAGTGCTCCTGGGGGCCAAGAAAGGCACCACGAGTGGGGGGGCGGGGCAGGGTCTAGAGGCAGTGCTCCTGGGGCCCAACAAAGGCACCACGCCAGTGGGGGTGAACAGGGTCAGGACAGCAGTGGCGAGAGAGGTGGGGGCGGGGCAGGGTCTAGAGGCAGTGCTCCTGGGGCCCAAGAAAGGCACCACGCCAGTGGGGGTGAACAGGGTCAGGAATCAGCAGTGGCTCCCCAGGTGTCTGGGGCCCCAAGACTAGGAATGGCGCAGGGCCCAAGCTAGGAGTAGAGATCAGCGGGGGAGATGGAAGGTTGAGCGTGGCTGGCGGGGTCAAGTCGCGGAGGGCTGCACGTTAGACTTACCCCCAGAGAGGCCTGAGGGCAGGAGCGAGGGTGTTACTTTTATATCTTGCCACTTTGCTAAATGTATTTATCAGTTCTAGAAGTTATTTGGTATAATCTTTATGGTCTTTTATGTATAGAATCATATCTTCTGCAAATAAGGATACTTTGACTTCTTTCTTTCTAATTTGTATCCCTGTTATCTCCTTCATTGGTTTTACTACTTTAGCTAAGACTTCAAGTACTATATCAAATAGGAATAAAGAAAGTAGACATCCTTGTCTTGTTCCTGATTTTAATGGAAATGGTTTGAGGTCTTCTTCATTTAGTGTGACATTGGCTGTGGGCTTGTTGTATACTGCCTTTATTATATTGACCTATGCCTCCTGTATCCGTATATTCTCCATGAAGGGATATTGGATTTTGTTTGAAGGCCTTTTCTGCATTTAATGAGATGATCATATGGTTTCTGTCCTTCAGTCTGTTTATATGGTGGATTACATTTATTGATTTACATATGTTGAACCATCCTTGCATCTCTGGGAAGAAGCCAATCTGATCATGGTATATAATCTTTTTGATGTGTTCTTGCAACTGGTTTACAAGTTTTTTATTGAGAATTTTTGCATCTATATTAATCAGATAGATTGGGCTATAATTTTTGTTGTTGTGAGGTATTTGGTTTTGGTACTCAAGTAATACTGGAATCATAGAATTTGAAGTGTTCCTTTTTATTTTATGGAGTAATTTAAGTATTGGTAGAATTCTGTGCTATACTCATCTGCTTTGTGTCCTAATATGTGGCCAATTTTGGAGAAAGTTCCTTGAGCTGCTGAAAATAAAGTATACTCTTTGGTGTTTAGGTGGAATGTTCTGTAGATGTCTGCCAGGTCCATTTGATTTATGGTGTCATTTAACTCTAGGGTTTCCCTATTTAGTCTTTCTGGTTGGTGTCTATTGGTGAAAGTGGGATATTGCAGTGCTGTTTTCTTTAGACCTCTTTTGGTTGACTGTTCGGAGATAATTTTATTCTTTGTGCCCTTTTGAGGGTGTTTAATCGTCTGTTCAGATTGAAGTATTCCATTGAGTAGTCTCTGTAGAGCTGATTTTATGGACATAAATTCATTAACTCTATTTTTATCATGGAAATTTTTTCTTTAAACTTCATTTAGAATTTATTATTTTTCCTAGGTATAGGAGTCTGGGCTGGAATCTGTGTTTTTTCATGCCTTGTAAGACATTGGTCCAAGCCCTTCTGGTCTCCACTGAAAGAAAAGTCAGCTGTTAGTCCACTGGGCCTGCCTTTATATGTGATCTGATCTTTCTCACAGCTTCCAGTAGCTTTTCCTTGTTCATACATGTAGTGTTTTGACTTGTATGTGACTTGAGGAGTTTCTTTTCTGGTCCTGCCTACTTGCTCTCTATGCCCTTTGTGCCTTGATATACCTATCTCTTTCCCTAGATTTTGGAAATTTTCTTCTATGATTTTATTAAAAACAATTTCTGTGCATTTGTCCCACCAAATTTTTGCCTTCTGCTCTCTGTCTGACCTGCCCTCACTTTCTTCAGGGTCTCTTGCTCAGGGCGCTATCAGACAAACCACATAACATATTTTTATCTGAATTTTTCATTTTATATCTTGGGTAGGGAGGGGGGAAATGGAGTAACTTACAAATAAATGAACACCTGACACCCAGCACCCAGCTCTGCGCCGCCATTCCAGATCACTTCTGCACCTGCCCATGGTCTCCATTAACTTTCACCCACACATCATGGGCCCGTAGTCTCGCCCCAGGTCGGTAAATGCCCCGTCTCGTGTCCACACGGGTGAGATGCCAGGGCCATCTTTTTCATGTTCTAAGATAGCACTCAGAAGCCCCTCCCTCCATGGCTAACTCTCTGCAGTCAATTTACAGCAGGCCTCGCCCCTTGGAGGAACCAGGCTGCTTGGGACACAGCTTTGACCTGGGTTTCTTCTCCTTCTTCTATGCCTATGATTCATAGATTGAGTCTGTTTATGGAAGTCTTGCATATTCTGTTCCTGTGTTAGTTTAGATTTTACATTTCCTTTGACTGAGTGACCCAGTTCTCCAAGTTTGTCTCTGAGATCTGACGTTCTCTACTCCCTCTCCTCCACCTCCTTTCTGCTTCTTTCCTCTAAGCCTTTTGTTTGGGTTCTTGAGTTTTTGATTTCACGTCTTATTTCAGATTAGCTTTTCTTCAGGTATTTTATCTCTGCATTTGAATTGAATTCTAAGTTTGTATTTTGAATTGTTTTAATTATTTTATTCAACTATGTTTTCACAGTCTTCATTCAGTTTTTTATTTATGTTTCCTTTAGTTTCTTGAGAGTATATTTTCTTTTTTGAAATCATTGTCTTGGACATCCACTAGATTGTCATTCTCAGGAAAAATTATAATGGAGATGCTAATTCCTAGAGTAAACATCTTGGTTATTCATGTTGTTTGTGTTGTCTTGATTAGGCCTAGGCATGTGGACTTGTGTGGTAATGTTTCTTGGTATAGATAAGTGATCTCATCTTTGCTGAACGTTTGTATCTTTGCTGTTTCACCAAATTGTCAGATTATGGTCTAGCTGAGTAGTGCTTGGTTTTCAGTTTGGGGACCACTTTATGTTGATGTGCAAATAGGGTGAAAGAAGTGGTCTCACTTCAGCTAGAGATACATGCAACTTTTGAGTTGAGGTTGCAGGATTGACTCCACAAGGTCCTGGATTATCCAGGTGGGTTTAGGGCCACTAGATGAACAGTTGGCTTGTAGGTTAGGGCACACAGAGCTGAGATGGCAGGCACAGGAAAATTTCAGGAGAGGGAATTCAGAGCCACAGGTGTCACCAGAGTTCTCTCTGGGTCTCTTGCACTATCAGGCAAACCATATAACATATCATTATGTACAATTATTATCATGGGGAGGGAGGGGAGTGACTTACAAAGAAATGAGTACCCAATGTCTAGCTCCATGCTCAGCTCCATGTTGCCCAGCTTGCCCACAGTCACTGCTAGCTTTTGCCCACACCTCAGGGGCCAGCAGTATCACCCCAGGTCCATACGTGCCAGGCCATTCTGTTCTTGGGTACGCTCAGCTGCTGCATGTTCCACACACCCACCGCCGTGCATTCCTGGTGGCTCACCGCTTCCATCCCAAGATGGCTCCACAAGCCCCTCCTTCCACAGCTAACTCTCCACAGTTGACTCTCCACATCAGGCCCTGCCCCTTGGAGGAACTAGGACCCCTGGGGAACACACTCCACCCCTTTTCTCCACTCTACAATCTTTCTGCCAATCTTCCGTTAAGGTCCCTGAGCCATGGAGGGGGTGACAGATGTAGGGTGATCTCTCTTGTATCACGGTGAGATAGTAACTTCTTGGGCCTCCCCATTATTTATCTTTAAGCCATGGCCATTGAGCTATCTCAGTGGTGTCTCTTCTACTACAAAGACAAATGGAAGTAGACACATTTAAACAAACATGAATGTAAATACAAATGCCTAGAAGATATCCCAGTAGGTGTACTATATTCATTAAACAGTATGCTTATGATGGCTTCCCCACTAGGGCCTGTAGCCTTTCTCAACACAAGGCATTGGCCTAGTCTACAGCACCGATGTATGTTCCACCCCTAGGAGCAGGCCTTATTCAATTAGAAATTTTTCAGTTGTACATATTTTGGTTGAGCCATTACTGCACTTGCAGGCATTGCTTGGCATGTCCATGTATACAGCACATGGGGTTTACTGTTGAGTAGAATCATAGGGGATCCTTTCTTTCCCAACCATCTGCATAGTGCCTTTTGGCAATATGCACGTCATCCATCCAGTGGCATGGAGTTTTTTGGCTTAGTCTCAGCTCCATCTCCTCTTCTTCTCCCATGCTTACAACATGCAGTGTCTTCAGCAACATGGCCTTACCAACCTTTCTAGTTTACAACCAACATTAATGGCAATAGCCTTGGTGAATTTGAGGACCTCCAGGATCTCTCTGACCAACAGGTCATAGGGAGGCAACCCACCCCTGGTACTGTAGATTTTCTTAACAGTTGTATAGTTTGGGAATCTCTGCCTTTCTTACCCAATCATAAAATTCTCAAGAATCTTACAGCTATGGCTGGCCTTTGCTTCTTCAGGTATCTTTCAAATGGGTTTCACATCTGTAAAACACTTGAAGGAAGGTGAACATTATATATTAAATCAATCATAGACAAGGTCTCACACAGCATGGAAAGGTTTTGTCCATTCGTATTAACTGT
>NW_008348580.1:1036700-1049500 GCF_000622305.1 Nannospalax galili | reverse complement strand
GCATTAATTTAGTCAATACACTTACAGGTGTTGGCTCCAGTTGCCTGACCCTGCACTGGGCTAAGGAGGCAGGGGGCTTCTCCTGTCCCCACTTCACTTGTTGGTTCCCCGAGTCAGGCAGGCCCTGGGTCTGCCTCCTGACTGTAGCCACATCTGTCATCTTCCCATTGATCACACCAGGTTGCTGGGGGAGAACTTGGTGGGAAAACCTGCTTTCATCGCTAGTATAGCATTTATCAGAAGAGAAATGCATCTTACTTAATCCTTGGGGATTCTTAACCACCCCTGGGACAGTTTTATCCTTTGAATGTCTTTTGTAAACTGTTCTGGTTTTAAAGCCTTCTGGAAATGCCTTAGTACCGAATATGTTTTTCTATCAATTTTTTCTCTGGGAATTTGGGCTTGACATAAGTCTTTCCACATTTGTCTTCGAGTAATCCAAGTGGACCATTTCTTCAGTCTTGTCTATTTATATCTCTTATAGAGTGTTCTGTTATTTTACAAACATGTTTTACATGCTGGTCAGAATCACTTAGATTTGCCAAAGCCTGTCTCATGCCACAAAGATCCTGTCCCATTAAAGGGCTTAGTAAAACCATTAAAGCCCCATACCATTCTCAAGGTTCCAGTTGAATTAAGCTTTCTTTCATATCTCTGGTGAACCGTATTATCTGGACCAGTGAACTGGACATCATATATTGCTTTTCTCATACCTAGTTCTCTCAGTAATGCCTGCCCCTCCTTTATAGTCCTCCAGCCCCTGTTAATCATGTTGGTCTCCCTTGGTGACAACCATGTATCTTTAATGCCTTCAACCAGCAACCCCATTAAGAACTGCTCCCTCCTGCACTGGCCTAGGTTGAACAGCCTACATCACAAGGATGGATGGGGTGGTTGTATAACTCAGCTGTGAAGTTTCTGAAGGACTTGGACTGATGTCATTTGCTCCCATGTCCCATACTCTCACTAGCCATGTGGCTAGGGGCTCTCTGATCTCTTGCTTTTAAGTTTTCCTAGTTTTAACAGTTCCAGTGTGGAGTATTTCCTAGACAGCACTGTTAACTTCTTTTTTCCTTTTGTATCAATGGTTGACTCTGAGGGGCAGCCTTAGCTACTTTTATTTTTAGGTCATTTTCTTTTTTACTATTATGTGTCTTTTCCTCTGAGTCCTTGGACCTTACACAAGTTAAAGTGTCCCACTTTTTCTCTCAAGCTCTGCAACTGGATATGCCAGGACCTCCCTGGCCTTTTCGGCTTCCCCTGCCTGGGGCACATATTTTAGTATGCAAAGTGGTCACACCCCCTCTCTGGGTCCAGAGCCAGTAAAAGATTTTCTAGCCTCCGGATAACCTTTAACAAATCTTCACATACCTGCAACATAGCTGTGGCCCACACTTCTGTGTGGCTGGCCTCTTTTTAGTTACAGATTTTATAATCCATTGTATAATCACGTGACTATTGCTAACCCCATTAAGCATATGGGGTTTGATTGCCTTCTCCCCTGGGTTCCTGGCAGCTGCTCCTGGATTTGGGAATCAGAGCCCAGCTGACCCACCACAGAGGCAGTGGGAACAGCACTGCTTTCCCAGACCCACATCCCCAAGGCTGTGATTTGTTTATCTGGGCCAGACTATGCCGGTTTGTCACCAGAGTTCTTTCTGGGTCTCTTGTGCTATCAGGCAAACCATATAACATACCTTTATGTACATTTATTATTATCGTGGGGGAGGCGAGGAGTAACTTATTAAAAAATGAACACCCAATGCCTAGCTCTTTGCTCAGCTCCATGCCTCCCAGCTCTGTGCCACAGCTCAGAGCCCACCATTACCAGATCACTCCCATGGCATGCCCACAGTCACCGCTAGCTTTCGCCCATGCCTCAGGGACCAGCAGTCTTGCCCCAGGTCCATAAGTGCCAGGCCATTCTGTTCTTGACTACACCTGGCTGCTGCACATTCTCTACACCCACTACCGTGTGTTCCTGGCTGCTCACTGCTTATGTCCCAAGATGGTGCCACAAGCTCCTCCTTCCATGGCTAACTCTCCACAGTCAACTCTCCACAGCAGGCCCTGCCCCTTGGAGAAACCAGGACCCCTGGGGAACACAATAGGTCCATGTCAAGGAAGGATGCCAAGCTAGCATGACAGCTGAGATGGTGCAGGGAACTCGCCATGGTAGGTCTCAGGGAATGGACAGATCTGGAGTAGACAGCGGTCCCAGAGACCCAAGGAATCTTGAGAGCTGAGATGGTGGGGTGACAGGAAGTCTCAGGAGCAGAAACTCTATTCTACCTTTACATGGTACCAATTTTAGCACTGTGACTACAGTTCCTTTCTTCTCCAATGGGGGCTGGACTCTGGACATCAAAGATTTCAAGGCCATTACTTGAACAACCAATAAGTAAAGTTTTGTCTTATCTATACTTTTTGTCTTAAGGTAACTAAATTTTTTAGACTTTTCATTGAAGTATCAAACGTGTTTACATATATATATATATATATATATATACCAATCATTAGGATAGAGTTTGATGAATTCCACAAACTGAACACAAATAGGTAATCAGCACCCAAATCAAGAAAGAACAGAACCAGCACCAGAAACTTTCCCTGAGCTCCTTCTTTCCACTTACTAGTCTGAACAAGATCAACTGCTAATTTCATTAATGGGGTTGTGCCTGTTTTTGAACTTTATGTGAATAGAATCATATGGTATATATTCCTTTACATGTGTCTTTGTGTCACGCAATGTTTATGAGCTTTATCCAAATTATTACACATTATTAATTTGTTCCTTATCACTGGTGTGTAACATTACATTTTGAATTAAACCAGAGTTTATCCATTCATTATGGGCATTTGAGTTGTTAATTTTTGAGAATTACAAACATTGTAGACATTATACTTTATGGAATACATATAAGTTATTCAAAGATCTACCTACGGATTAAGGGAAAATTAATACTTATATGGTATTAAAAGAATGAACATCATTCATCCCTTAATTTACTTAGATATCTTTAAATTTTTTCTCAATAATATTAAGTAGTTTTCTTTGTTTAGATCTGGTATTTCTATTATTAGATTTATTCCTAAGTGTTTAATATTTTTTCTTCCAATTAGAAATGGTATTGGGACTCTGGGGGATTTTAAGGAGATGAAAAATATTAACAGCTGAGATTTGTTGCATCTTGAGACAAAAATCATTGGATTTAATTTTATTAAATTGAAGGAGAAGGACAAGAAGACAAGTCTTTAAACATCCCAAACTGTTAAAACTGACAAAGGAGAAAACAAATATGACTAGAGGTTTCAATTAACTAATTAGGGCTCCAGCTACAAATTCTAGTGCTCACTTCTTAAAATTATTGTGCTATAGGGAATATTCCCAGCAAAAGAGCCAAGAGAAACAAAGCAGAATTCCATGGTTAATGTAAAATAAATAAATGTGTTCACTGATCTTTAACTACAAAGTTTAATTCTCTGATTTCAAACACTTGCAAAGGGAGAGACAAAATCCATAGTGTCAAGTGCATTTACATATGCTGTTTGAATTTATTCAATTTTACAGTTGAGAAGTCTGAAACACAGAGATTAATGCTCTAAATTACTCTCCATCAGTATAGAAATGAAAACCCAGCCTGACAGATGCCAAAGGAAGACCCCCTTTAAAATCAGCATTAATTACTATTTTTCCAACTATCAAAATTACAGACATGTTCATTATAGAGATTGTGAAAAATATGGAAAAGCGTGAAGAAATTACTTTTCCAGATACATATTTTGTTAATATAACTTCATGACAACTTACACATATCTTTACATACCCTTGTACATCATTTTAATCTTTGCATAATATTTCATCAGCTAAATCTACCAAAATTTTTAACCAAATATCTCTCATACTGGACATTTAAATTATTTCTATTTTTCTCATAAAATGACTCTGTAATTAACTATGTTATCTGTATTGTTACAACTTTTCACATACCTGTCTTTCATAAGCTTCTCCAAGTATTCTCTAGAATTAAAGGGATTGAATTATAGTAAATCCCTTAATCCCAAATTCAAGTCCTACCCTCCTACCCCTGCCCACCTCCCAAATAAGTCATCTTTCTTTCCTGTTCCAAGGAAGGGACCACCTGCTGGACCTTCACTGGTCCTGAGTATTAGCACTGACAGAAATATTAGTCAATTGGATAGGCTTAAAATACCTTATGATTTTTACTTGTATTTCTTTAAATACCAGTGGTTTTTGAGAATCTACATACTGGCCACATGCATTTCTTAGGATGTCAGTGTTTCTCAAAGAACAGTCCCTTGATCATCTGTATTAGAACACCTAGCTGCATACTAAATATGCAAAATTTAAGTCCCCAAACTAGACTATTTAATTAGACTCCAGGTAGAGGCCAGTACAGGGGTTGGGGGTTGGGGAGGAAACCCAATTTTGTTCCAGTCCTGCTAGAATATGTGTGGACTTAGTATCACTAATTTCAGCCCTTCTCCAGCTTACCTCTGCCCATTCTATACCTAGAAATATCTAACAAGTCTAAAAAGCCAGGACTGATTCCCCTGAGTCAAAATCAGCATGAGTTCTCACAGAAAACTTTTATTTTTCTCTCTAATTTAAAATGTGATTTCAGGTCATTGTTTTAATAACTGCTGCAACCATGATAAGGAATCAGAGCTGGGCACATGAATAAGCTTAAAATCCATTTTGTGGCATTCTAGCCATGAAAGCAGATTTGGTATCTGTCCAGCAGGACAGTAACTTTGCAGCAAAACAAGAGATTTTAAAAGCAGAAGGCAAAAATTTTCCTGTGACTATGTAAGAAATTTTGAAATTTTGAAACTAAGGATACAACCCAATGCTGGACTTCAAGGATCCCGATGGAGGGTGTAGTAGGCATGGCCCTTGGCCTGAGCTCACTCACATTCCTAAAAGCAAAGGCATTGTTTCCTCAAAGACAGTATGTCATGTTCATGTGTAAGAATTTTTCTCAAGGAAACAGGTAGAAATATCTACATCACAGACTAAATTATGAAACCCCAAAATTCATATGTTGAAGTCTTAACCCCCAATGTGACTATATATGGAATAGGGTCTTACATTAAAAGTTCTTGAGAACAGTTACATAACAGAGCCAGAAATAGACAAACACCCCCCCACACCCCCCCACACACCACACACGAGAGCTTTATTATAAGGGACTGACTGACATGGTCTAGGAGACTGCAAGTCCCAAGATATGCCAGGTGAGCTGGCAAGCTGAGCTAAGGAAAGCTGATGGTTTGGTTCCAATCTAAATCTGAAAGCCTGAGAATACGTTAGTATTTTTGTTCAGGTCTGCAGACAAGAAAAAGTTGATGTCTCAACTTGCTGGGGGTTCGAACCAGCGACCCCCATGCAGTGATGATTGGGGATGAGTAAGCGCCGTTTGCCAGCCCATGCTGCCCCCAGTACCGGGAACACTCAGGCGCAATGGGGGAGCCTAGTCAAGCAGGGACTCATTTATTGCTGGTGTTACAGAGCTTATAAAGGCACCTGGAAATCCCCCCTCCCCCCTGAGGGTGTATCTTAAGGATGGGCATGCGCTGATCATGCTCTCCTCAGCAGTGCGGAAGTATCCTTCAGACTTTTAAAGCAAGTCAGGCCACGCCCCAGTAACTTCCCCTCGGACTTCTGCAAGGTGGGGCCTTTAGGTCCCCACATCAACTCAAAGACCACCAGACAGGAAGAATGGCCTCCTACATCAGGGATGGTCAACCATTTTGTTTTAGTTTAAGCCTTTGTGGGATAAACACAAACCACATAAGGGAGAGCAAACTGCTTTATTCATTCTGTGAATTTAAATGTTAATTATATACACACACCAATACCCTCACTGATGTACCTGGAATAATCAAGTACCTCAGCATCCTGTGGCCTAGTGGCGGTGACATAAAATTAACTATCATAAGGCTTTAAAAGAAGTAATTAAGATTTAAGAATGAAGGTCAAAAAGGTGGGCTGACTGGTATCTTTTTTTCAAAAATTCATTTTATCGTGTGTGTGTGTGTGTGTGTGTGTGTGTGTGTGTGTGTGTGTGTGTGTGTGTGTTGATGGGAGGGCATGAGTCTCTCTCTCTCTCTCTCTCTCTCTCTCTCTCTCTCTCTCTCCCTCCCCGCCAAGGGAATTATAAAGAAACAACAGTTTAGAACGGTAAGAATAAAATGCATCTCATAATAGCCTGTAACTCCAGTTCCAGAGGATTTTATGTGTTCTTCTGGACTCTTTGAGCATCCGTATACAGGTGGCATACACACACACAGGCACACACGATGATAAATAAAAATAAATATTAAAAAAATAAAATGTAAATAAGTTTTAGAAATCTTCAGAAGTTTCTCAGAAAATGCTAAGAAAATTTTAGAAACAAAGAAGTACAGAATTTAGCAATTTGCAGCCATCAAGTGCCTGGCCTCAAGATCCCAGTCTGATTAGTAGATTTGTAAGTAAAGCATACATCATTATTTCTTTTTTAAATTTTATTTATTTGTTTTTTTTATTTTCTGTGTATTCGTGTATTGCCTGCATGTAGGTAAGTGCACCCATGTCGTGCAATGTCGGTGGAGGACAGAAGAGTCTGTTGGATCCCCTGGGACTGGAGTTACGGACAGTTGTTAGCTGCCATGTAGGTGCTGGGATTCGAACCCACGTCTTCTGCAAGACAAACCAGTGTTCTTAACCACTGAGCCATCTCTCTGGCCCTGCATACATCATTATTTCAAACCACCAACTTCAGTGGGTAATTTGTGACACAGCCATAGTAACTGAAGCAACCTATCTCCCCATGACACCATAGAAAACCAGTAACAACTGTTTTGTGCCTCAGAGTTTTCCACTCTTTAATTTCACCAAGAAACAACTGGTGTCACCTCCACTTTATAGGTCAGGAAACTACAACACAGATGGCAAAGCGGTCTGACCACAGACACTGCTCTGCACAGAGCAGGGCTGGTCCTGTTGGAATTCCAGCAGAATTTGGCAGAAAGTTTGTATGCTGCTCCTTTCCCTTTAGGTCCCCCTTCCCCAACCCCTGGAAAAGTCACTGACTTCTGCTCTTACATTTATGAAGTGCTACTGATTTATATCATAGACTCTTCATAGGATACTTCATACACATACTCACTGTATGTGTAACACCCAATACAGAGCCAGACACAGAATGGGGCATCAGTAAGCACTAGCCTGTTAGTTGCTCCAGGAACAGAGGTGACACTCTGTGACCACCCTGGATGAATGAACCCACAACATGCTCCATCTGTCCACTCTCCACTCTGTTACATCTCACTGCCTCAGGTAGGGCTGGGAGCTAGTACGCTAGATTTGGCTTTGCAAACACTAACAGACACTGTATGCCAGCTTGGCCCAGAATGGAAAAGGTAGAATTTTTTCCTGTGCCTCCTCAAATCTCTGGTCAATAGACAAGCGCAAAAATCATGGTTGAGAGGGCCTGGAGAGAGCACTGCCTGCTCTTGCAGAGGACCTGGGGTTGATTTCCAGCACCCACATAATGGTTAATAACCATCCATAACCTCAATCTGACACCCTCTTCTGACCTCTGCAGGCATTGCATGACACAAGTGTACTTATACTCATGCAGGCAATACACACATACACAAAAAATAAAAATAATAAAATATTTTTTTTAATTCATGATAGAAATATGAACACACAGAGAGACACAGTGGTAGTAGCCCAGTGATCCTAAATCAGGGCTGAGAAGCCGACTTTTAGCAGATCTGCACTTGCTCTAGGTCTGGCCCTGGAGGCTCCAGGCTGATGGCTTCTAGAGCCTTCTTCATGCTGCACTAACAGTAGCTTGAACCTGCTGTTTCCCAGCCCCACAGAGCTGACTAGCTGCTCTCTACAGAAAATGGCCAGAATCATTTTCTTTCTAGCCATGCTGGTACAGCAAGCAGGGGAGGACAAACTCTGTCAAGCAGACAATGTCTACAACCTGAATTCATACCAAGATGGACCCAATTCCCTGACAGGCGTGTTAATGTGATTAAGCTACACAGCATTCCCTGCATACCCATCTGCTGTTCCAAGGAGGCCACAGCTGTTCTGATTTCTGACCTACAGTTTCTTGTCAGCTGTTTCAAATGCATCTCTTTTTGCTGTAAAGGGCAGGAGTAGGCTCCCCCACCCCACCCCAGGCCAGCTTTGGCCAGCATCTCTAAGCAGTCAGTCCTAGACAGCCACATAGCCCTGGCTTGGGGTCTGCAGAGGCATGGATGAGCTGTGGCTGGTGCAAAAATGTATGATGGAGAGAAAGCTTAGCGCTTCAGTGGCTGCAATGAATCTGCTGGATCTTAAGCTGTCTGATGCCACCACCTGCGGCTGCTGCAGATTTTTGCTGTAGTGTGAGCTCAAAGAACAGGGACAAAGCATTTTTGATGCTACATGGGCTGTCCCTAAGATACCCACCCGTCAGCAAAGAGTTGCCATAGAAATACCCCCCTGAAAGCTCTGGAAGGTGGGGGGGGGGCACCGCTAGAAGACTCAGGGGAAAGAGGGAGTGGGGTGTGGGCAGAAATGGGGCTCTGTGGGACAAAAGATGAATCCACAGAGGTCTTTGCAAGCTGGAGGCCCAAGGACACAGGTGTAGTAAGGACTGCTGATTGCAAGAGAATTGGGCCAGCCAGTACTGGCAGGCACAACATGTTTATGAGGGTTGAAAAAGCAGCCTCTGAGGGGGTACAGCCTACACCAGGGTGCTCAGCCTGGCAAGCAGAGCATGGGCTGGAGTTTAGTACTACTCACTCTTCTGACAAGAGGTTCTTGTACAGTGAAGAAGTAGAGCCACACATATCAACCCTGAATGGAGTAAGTTCAAGAGACCACAGAGAGGTTACCATCAGAAGCAAGGAAACAGAACGAGTGAAAAGTGCCTGTCCTTAGTAGCCAAGATAAAGCAAGTTAGAGCGTGGCTGTGGGAAACACAGGGGAGTGACTGAGAAGACGGGATGGAGCACGTTTTCAAAGAGAATGGACTGCTTCTGGCTAGGGACAGTGGGAAAGGCTGGCAGAAGGGGATGACATTTGAGGAATGCAAGGAAGGAACACAGAAGCACTTCATATAGCTGGAGAAGTAGGAAATAAACTGCAGGAGGACTATGGGGGCATGAACAGGGACAGCCAGTGGTTCAGTTTACAAATATGAAGGATGAGGCTACTAGAATCTGGGTACAGGTTATGAAGGACACATTTGGGTTAACAGTTACATTATTATTAAATATGATTCATACTACATCAAAGATGTGAGTGAACTCTTTAGCTTTTCCGGTACTTGGAAGGAGCTACTGGCCATTTTTGGTATGATCCATGAGCAAAATATGCTGGAAAAACTGAAGGGGCACAAGGGAGGAAAAAACAGGAGACAGAGGTTATGCTCTAGGTAGGAAAAAGAGTTGCTGACAGAAGCAATAGGAGAGAGAGGAAACTAGGACTGGTTTAAAAGCAATATGGAGAGCAGAAAGTATATCTAGTGGAAAGGTGGGTCAAGTCCTTAAACTCTGTTAGACTGAAGCCTGCCAGCCTGTACTACACTTCTGCAAAGCTGAATGCTGCATTTCCTTCTCATGCATAAATTCCATGCAGCACAGGATGCTGACACCACTTGGAGCTGACCAACCAATAAATGCCCCACTGTGAAGGACTATAGTGCTGCTAACTCAGGTAGATGATTCATTCCTGGACAGTGGCACCATGGGATGAGTGAAAATCAGCCACTGGAGTAAGACTGAAGTGCCACACAGAACCGGTTTCCACAGGAAGCTTTAGTCCTTTAATAGTCTTTCTGTTTAATGTATCAGAATTTGTATGTCTAGAGAGATGTGAGAGAAGCAGAGAGAGAAAAAGAGTAAGAAAAAAGGTCAAGGGAGTCACATACAAGCTTTCTTTGGTCCCCAATCCATTTTAGAATATAAAATAAAATCTTAAGAGACAGCTCTCATTTCAGAAATACAAATGTGTTGATTCGATTCTCTTCTGTATTGCCCCTTCCTGTATTAGTCTGTTTTCTGTCATTTTAATGAATTACTTGATTAAAGGATGCTTGGTACTTTATAAGGAAAGTAAGTGTATTCATCTCATAGTTTTGTAGGATCAGGTTTCAAACAGCATGATGCTGCTCTGGGAAGTGGTCCCTTCACTGCATCTTAATCATGTTTTATAATTTTGCTCTTAAAGAGCTAATCACAATCTCATGAGAACTACTTAATATCTTTATTTTCCTTTTTATTTTTTAAAATTATGTGTGCGCACACATGTATGTGTAGGTTTGCATGCTTATATATGCACATACAGAGGCCAGAAGAGGATGTTAGCATTCTCGTCTCTCACTCTCCACCTTATTTCCTTGGGGCCTGCTATATTTCCACACTATTCTGGGCGTGCCATAAGTCTTCCTGTAGGGACACTAATCATACTGGATTCAGTTCCCATCCTAGTCTAGTATGACCAATTTCCTGTATAACAACCTTATTTCCAAAAGTCATTGAGAAACTGGGGGGTCAGGACTTCAGTATGTCTTTTCTTATGGGGAAAAATTCACTCCACGTCACTCCCACATTTCCTTGTTCCACTCCTGGAAAAGCACACTTGCCTTCCAAAGAGGGCATCAGCTAACAGACTCCCTCCCTTATGGCTCTCATCTCTTCACACCTCAGTTTCTGTCCCAGGAATTTCTCAGAGAAAAAAGGCGTTTGGTATAGGGACCTCCCTATGATTGGCATCCCAGGTCATACTGTGACTATAACTCAGAGAAGGAGGTCAAGTGGATTTACTCTAGATACTCACCTGCCTTCCAGTATTAACACAGAAATGTCATAATCACCTTCTCTCTAGTTGGAGTGGATGGAGGAGCCTGCTTAGTCCTCTGGCTTAAATGTGGATATAGTCTTCACCAGGTGGAGTCTCCACACAAAATGGAAATAATACCCTTTGCCCATCTCCCATGGTCTCTGACACTTATTAAGAACTTACAGAGCAGTGCCAGACAGGAGAGAAACCTCCGTTCAAGTTGTTGGTCAGGGTAGTCCAAGAGACTCCCAGAATGACACAGGCTATTGCTACAGTCCTTGATCACCTCCCAGAACTTGAAGGTAAGACCCTACTGCTGAAGACAGGACACTGGACACAGGACTTGAATCAATGAAATGGAGCTGACCTGGAACCCTCTTCTCTGAAGACTAGCTCTCACAGTTTTGGAGTATCCAATGCACAGAAAACCATATTGGTGCAGTAGTGGCACTTTCATCTTGATAATCAACAGCTATCTAATTGGACTTAAAACCCATTCAGTGAGAGGGAACTCATGTGTGGGACTGTAAACAGCCAAATACATATGGTTGAAAAGGTCATAGATCCTAGAGAAAACCCTACCTATATCTGTCATATTCCTAGATGAACACAATTTTTTACAGTATGCTAAATATGGATCCTTATATTTACAGACAAGTATACCAGTCATCACTTATCAAAGAAGCTTCTTTTACAACAGATGGAGACTATTACAGAGTTCCACAACTGGTCACACAGAGAATAAGTGTCTGTGAGAGGCCAGCCCTAAGTGATACATCTACAATGGAGCCTCTACACCTAAGGCTCAGGGAACATAGGGGAACAGAGGGTAGAAAGAACACTGATGCATCTCTCAACTCTCACCAGTGAAGCTTCCTTGTGCAACAGAGGGCAATGACCAAAGAAGACCCAACTGGCCAAAGTGTAGAAAGTAAGAGATTTCAGAGTGAGTGTCCCTGGATAGGACTCCTGTAAACCTCTCCCACCCAGGGCTTGGGAACCAGTGTAGAAGAAGGTGCTGAAAGATTGTAAGAGCCAGGGTTGTTGCATGACCATAAGGAAACAAAGTTCTAGGCTTCTGGGAATGTGCTCAAATCCTGGGGGAGGATTCAATATAATTAAAATGTATCATATGAAATGCACAAAAATTCAATAGAAATATACACTGAAAGAAATAGAACTTACGGAGGTCATCAAGAATGCCCTCCTCCTATTTTGCACCCCTACACATGTGAACCTACATAGACTTACACCTGCATGGATACACACACACACACACACACACACACACACACACACAATACCTTCCTTTCTCATCCTATTTGTTACAGCTAATTTGAATGAACGATGTCATGCAGAAAACCCATGATTAGAGAATTGGGTCCTGGTTGCCTAAGAACTCCCCCTGCCTCACCACATTCCTCTAGACAGCCTGTCTTTACCCATTTGTGCGTTTTGCTCAGCACAACCTCTGTTGTACCATCTTTTCCCTCAGATCACTGTCTCCTTATTTTGTGCCTGAACTTTGAGGTATCCCACTACCTCTTGAAATGGCATGGCAACCGCATGGCACCCCAAGCACAGGCACACCACCTTGCAAAGCACCTACCTGTTCACCTTATGACCCAATGTCCCCATAGACTCCATTTCCCAGACTCACACAACCTGCCACATTTTTCCACTTGACTAGTGGTAACTCTGTGGCTACGGATAAACTGGATCTCTCCCACCCTATGAAAAATGTATTTTACATTCCTCATAAAGAGAAGCATTTTGACTAGCTCTACCCAGTTGATCACTTCAGGCAGCAGCTGCTGCATTCTGAGAAAGTCACACTCTTACCCATTTCCAAAGATGAGTAAATCATTTCAAAATCTCCATAAAACCCCTAATTCTTTAGGTCTGCTCATTCAGCATTCCTTTAAGACATGTTGCCAGAAAAATT
>NW_008348580.1:1032530-1036001 GCF_000622305.1 Nannospalax galili | reverse complement strand
AGAGAGAGAGAGAGAGAGAGAGAGGGAGAGATAATGTCTATAGAGTCTAATTTGTGTTCCCAAATGTCCTTCTATGTGGGTCCATTCACTGGAGCCTGGTTAAACTACCAAGCATCCCATCCTCTCTCCCTACCAGCAGCCATCATATTGCTAGTAATTCCTTAGGTTGGGTTGGGGTTTCTTACCCACTTCCCCATGTCTATGCTGGGATTTTGTCTTATTTGGGCTTGCACAAGACTTGTGCATATTGTCACCATTGCTGTGAGTTCATATTGATAACAGGCTTAGGAACCTAAGGCTAGACAGGTCACAGGGTATAGGGGAGAACATAATACTAGTTTTCTACTAGTTATAATAAATATAGTATTAATTGACTCCTAATGACATTATTATGCTTATAGATGAATACACCACTTAACTCTCACTAGAGAAGTTTCCTTATGCAGCAGAATAAATTAACACAGAAACCCACAACTGGCCAACATGTAGAGAACAAGAGGCTGCAGAGTGCTAATCCCTGACAGGATCCTATATCAAACTTCTGCCTCCCAAGGCTCAGGGATCATTGCAGAGGAGGGGGGTAGAAAGATTGTAAGAGGCAGAGGTGGTAGATGACCCCGTGAGGAAACTTTTTTTTTTTTTGGTCCTTTTAAGACAGGGTCTCCCTGTAACCCCAGCTGTCCTGGAACTCACTATGTGGACCAGGCTGGCCTTGAACTCACAGAAATCTGCCTGCCTCTGCCTCCCAAGTGCTGGGATTAAAGGCATGTGCCACCACACCCAGAAAAACATATTTTTTACAAGTTAGGTGGGTGGGCATCATGCATAATACCAATCTTTACATGACTACTCTCCTCCAAAGTCCTCTTCTGTGCCTTAAATGTGACTTCCCAAAGTTCATGTATTAAAACTATTATCCCCAAATCCCCATGTTAATTGTATTTTCAGGTGAGGCCCTTGAGGGGTAACTAAGGTTAGATGTGGTCCTTAGGTGAGCCCTCATGATGGCATTGGTGCCTGTATGACAGGAGGAAGGCCTGCAGCACCACACTTGCAATACTTCAGATGAGATACAATCTACTACCTTATGATGTAACAAGAAGTTCTCTGGAAAGTGAACAGAGGCTGGCATCATGCCCCCAGCCTCTGTGTTCTCAGCTTCCATAACCTAAATAAACTTCTATTCTTTATAAAGATCCAGCCTTAGGTATTCTGTTATTGTGACAGAGAACAGACTAAAACACTAACCTGACTCAGGGCCAGCTGAGGCTGTAAAATGACATAAGAATGCTCCATTAAGGAAAAGAAGGCATTTTATTTTTTTTCCATTTCATTACAGCTTTAACATATTCAATAACAATTTCCAGAGCAAGAATACATCTCATTCAAAAGTGGCTGTAAATTTTTAGGTTCACAGTTGAATTAATACAGTTATACAATATTGAACTCAGTATAAACCCTCTAAGACATAAAATTGAATGAGTTTTTAACATCTAAAAAAGATCTCAATTTCATTTTAAAATATGCTATTTCCTACAGAAAGACTCATTTTTAATGCTATTAAGACTAAGATTTTTGCATATGTGTCTTTAATCTCTATGTATCTGATTATTACTAGTCACAGTCAGTTACACTTGGATCCTTGGCACCTGAGTATGGATATAAAGTAGATTTCAATGGTAATGTTTATCACCTCTACTAATTAACATGAAGTAAATTTTTATGTTTCCTCCTCAAATGTCATTTTTTTTTATTTTTTTGTGTATATCATACAGAACATCACAATCTTATTCATCTATATACCCACTTCCCAAGTGGCACCCTCCCATAGTCTCCCCCACCAAGCGAAGCCCATATACTCTGTCATCCCTGTTACTGTCCACTGTGTTGTTGGCTCCCCAGCCATTCCCCAGTGCTTGTCCATCTGCTGAGTCTAGTCAGCCTATCTAGAGATCCTTGTTTTAGGAAGATCAGCTGTTCCTCATCTAGCAGCAATCAGTTGTCAATATTCCTTTAGATAAGATTGGGGTCTGCTGTTCATTATCCCAGTTTTGCTGGGTTACTGTCTGGGAGTCTTTTAGACCACCTGGCCAATAACTCAAAGGAAGGTATCTCCTGTCTGGCATCATTTCTTGTTATGTAGCCTTTAGCTATACATATGGGCTCTTAAAAAATTATATTGATGGGGGATGGAGAGACAGCTCAGCAGTTAAGAACACTAGTTGTTCTTGCAAAAGACCCAGGCTCAAATCCTAGCACTCACATGGCAGCTAACAACTGTCTTAGGGGCTCTGACAGCCTTTTCTGACCTCTATGAGCACTGCAAGACACAAGTACATTTACCTACATGCAGACAATACCTCCATACATGTAAAACAATGAAAATAATTTTTTAAAAAATTTAAGTTTTAAAAAAATTATATTGACACCTTTTATCTTTGGTTAAACTTTCCTTTGGGGTGTTTAAGACCCTACAATTGGCCCAGAAAAAGCAATTTATTTTTGCTCTTAAGGTTATTTGAGGATCTGTTCCTCAGGGGTCACATGGGCTTGGGAGGAGCCCCTGGCTCCTTTCTTTTACCAGTTCCATCTATGTGAAGATAAGTCAAAGGCCCTACTTGACCATAGCTGGCTTCACTTGGAAGCATGGAGGAAATGTTTTCTCTGTCTTGACCCTCCTCTTTGTAGACTGGACACTGGTTCAAGTCCATCTGGTGGGGTCTCCATGGCCTCCTTGATCAAGAGGGACAGGTGACCCACCACAGTTACAGGACATTTTGAGAGATGCTCCACAGTCCCCTGGAACTTAGTCAACCTAGGAGGTCAAGGAGGAAAAACTGTCCTTTATGTCCCTCTGACTAAATTAGTATAGGCCTCAGGGTATGACTGTTAAACATCCAAGAAAGTTAGTTTCATCAGTCTGGTACTTTTAATTACCATGGGCCATGTAGATAGAGCTTGGGCAAAGACCAAACGTTCTCAGATAAAGCTTGCCTAGACATGTATTATATTCTTTGATCTAGTTGTATGTATAATTTGTCAGTACGTTGTTGGACTAATATTGTTCCTTCTGATTTTTTAAAAAGTAGCTAGGGATTATTTATCTCTCACATTGTGTAACCCTTCCACCATGGTTTCCCCATTTAAGGTGGCCCCATTTTTCCAATTTCTCCCTTAATAATACCCTTCTCCTATGGTCCCACCTCTCTTGAGCTCCTTCTTTCCCTTTATCCCCTAGGTTCCTTGTATAACCTTCCCTCCCCTCTCCCCTTAAAAAAAAAAAAAACATTTTTATCCATATCTCCCTTATTAACGCCTGTTTCCTACTGTTCTTCTCTTTCAGATTCTTTTTTTCCTTTACCTCCCTGGTTCCATTTCATTATCCTGGTTCCTGTGGTTATGTCTGGATACATAATCACTTATCAGGGTTTGGTTGTAGGATCCACATATGAGGGAGAACATATGCCGATT
>NW_008348580.1:1028464-1032132 GCF_000622305.1 Nannospalax galili | reverse complement strand
ATTTGGTATCATTTGTTTTCTTGATCTTAGCCAGTCTGACTGTGGTAAGGTGAAATCTTAAAGTGGTTTTAATTTGCATTTCCATAATTATTAGTGATGTTGAACATCTTTTAAGATGTTTCATAGCCATCTTTACTTCTTCTTTTGAGAACTCTCTGTTCAGCTCCTTAGCCCATCTTTTAATTGGGTTGCTTCCTTTCTTGATTTTCTGTTTTTTGAGTTCATTATATATTCTGGATGTTAAACCTCTGCTCCCATTCTGTGGTTTTTCTCTTCGCTTTCCTGGTTGCCTACTTTGATGTACTGAAGCTATTTAGTTTAATGAGGTCCCATTTGTTGATTCATGACCTTTTTTCCTGAGCAATTGATGTCCGGTTTAGAAAATCCTTTCCTACACCTATATCTTGTAGGCTACCGCCAATGTTTTCTTCTAACAGTTTCAGAGTTTCAGGCTTCACATTGAGGTCTTTGATCCATTTGCAGTTGACTTTTGTGCAGGGTGAAAGATAGGGGTTTAATTTCATTCTTCTACAGGTGGAAATCCAGTTTTGCCAACACCATTTGCTGAACATGCTGTCTTTCCTCCAGTGAATGTTCTTGGGCCCTTTGTCAAATATCAGGTGGTGAAATTGCATGTACTCATATTGGGTCTTCAGTTTTGTTCCATTTATCTATGGGTCTGTTTGTACCAGTACCATGTTGTTTTTATGACTATAGCTCTGTAATATAGTTTAAAATCTGGTATAGTAATCCCCCCAACATTGCTCTTAGTGCTCAGGGTTGCTTTGGCTATCCCAGGTCTATTGTGCTTCCATATGACTCAGGATGATTTTTTCCAATTCTGTGAAAAATGTCATGGGGATTTTGATTGGCATTGAAATGAATCTATAAATGGCTTTTGGTAGGATAGTCATTTTCACAATATTAATTCTTCCAATCCTTGAGCATGGGAGGTCCTTCCATTTTCTGCTGTCTTCCTCAATCTCTTTCTTACAGATTTAAAACTTTCATTGTAGAGCTCTTTAATGTCTCAGGTTTATTGGTCAGGTTTATTCCAAGATATTTTATTTTTATTTATTTATTTTGCAGCTATTGTGAAGGGGAGTGTTTCCATGTGCTCTTTCTCTGATTGTGTGTTCTTGGTATATGGAAAGGCTCCAGACTTTTGTAGATTAATTTTGTAACCTGCCACTTTTCTGAACATGTTAATAATTTCTAGGAGTTTTCTGGTAGAATTTTTGGCATCTCATATATAATATCATATCATCTGCAAAAAGGGATAATTTTATCTCTTCTTTTCAAATTATTACTCCCTTAATTTCCTGCTCTTGCAAGAGTTTCAAGCACTATGTTAAAGAGAAGTGGAGATAGTGGACAGCCTTGTCTGGTTCCCGATTTCAATGGGAATGCTTCCAGTTTTTCTCCATTTAGAATGATATTGGCTATGGGTTTCTCGTATATGGCTTTAATTATGTTGAGGTATGTTCCCTCCTCTCCAATTCCCTCTAGGACTTTGAACATAAATTTTGAATTTTGTCAAAGGCCTTCTCTGCATCTATTGAGATGACCATGTGGTTCTTGTCTTTGAGCCCATTTATATGATTTATGACGTTTACTGATTTACGTATATTGAACCATCCCTGCATCTCTTGAATAAAGTTGACCTGATCATGGTGGATGGTCTTTTGATGTATGCAGTTTGCAAGTATCTTGTTGAGAATTTTTCCATCTATGTTCATTAAGGATATGGGTCTATAGATTTCTTTTTTGGTTGTATATTTTCCTGGCTTTGGTATTAGAGTGATGCTGGCTTCATAGAAAGAATTTGGAAGTTCTCCCTCCATTTCTATGCTTTTGACTAAATTAAGCTGTATTAGATGTAGATCTTCTTTAAATGTCTGGTAGAATTCTGCTGTAAATCCATCTGGTCCTGCACTTTTTTTAGTTGGGAGGTTTTTTTGTATTACTGTTTCATTTTCCTTATGTACTATGGGTCTCTTTGAGCTGTTAATCTCTTCTTGGTTTAGTTTTGGTGGTTCCCATGCTTTTAGATACCCATCCATTTCTTTTAGGTTTTCAAATTTAGTAGAATATAGGTTTTTAAAGTATTCCCTTATAATATTCTTGATCTTTTTGGTGTCTGTTGTGATGTTTCCCTGTTCATCTCTGATTTTGTTGATTTGGAGGTTCTCTTTCTTTCTTTTGGTTAACTGAGTTAACAGTCTTTCAATCTTGCTTATCTTTTTAAAGAACCAGCTCCTGGATTCATTGATTCTTTGTATTGTTTTCTTTATTTCTATTTGATTAATTACTGCTCTGATTTTTATTTCTTCTTTTCTTGATTTGCAATGATAAGTCATTTATTTGCTTGAGTTGCAATGTTAGGTAATTTATTTGTGTTCTTTCCGATTTTTTAATGCAGGCACTTACAGCTATAAACTTCCCTCTAAGGACTGTTTTCAATGTGTCCCGGAGGTTTTGTTGTGTTGTATTGTCCTTTTCATTTAGTTCCAGGAATACTTTTATTTCTTTCTTAATTTCTCCTTTGATCCATTCATCATTCAGGAGTGTGTTGTTTAATCTCCATGTGTTCATGTACTTACTGGTGTTTCTTCCAGTGCTGATTTTAAGCTTTATTGCATTGCAATCTGATAGAATGCATGGAATTATTTCAATCTTTTGTTGAGGTTTGTTTTTGCCCCAGTATATGGCCAATTTTGGAGAAGGTTCCAAGGGGTGCTGAATAAAGTATATTCTTTGGTGTTTAGATGAAATATTCTGTAGATGTCTCTTAGGTCCATTTGATATATGGTATTGTTTAATTCAGATGTCTCTCTGTTAATTCTCTGTCCTGTTGACCTATCTATTGGAGACAGTGGGGTACTGAAGTCCTCTACTATTAATGAGTTTGGATTAATCTGGGTCTTAAAGTCCTGTAGTATGAAGTTTTTATGAAGTTGGGTGCACCAGAGTTTGGTGAATGTATGTTCATGATTGTCATATCTTCTTAGTTCATTGTTCCTTTGATCAGAATGGAGTGGCCCTCTTTATCTCTTCTGATTACATTTAGTTTAAAGTCTATTTTATCAGATATTAGAATTGCAAGGCCTGCTTTTTTCTTAGTACCATTTTCTTGGCATATTTTTTCCCATCCTTTTACCTTTAGATAGTGCCTGTCCTTTAAAGTGAGATGAGTTTCTTGAAGACACCAAAAAGATGGGTTTTGTTTCTTAATCCATTCATCTAGTCTGTGTCTTTTGACTGGGGAGTTCAGTCCATTAATGTTTAAAGTTATTAATGAAAGATGAGTATTGAATCCTGTCATTTTTATTTCTGTTCACATTGTTGACATAGCTATGCATTTCCACAGTTATACCTTCATTGAATTTCTTTCCATAACCCCTGTGTATAGTCGTTCCTTTCTTCAGCCCTTTGTATTGCTTCCAGAACTCTCCGAAGGGCTGGTTTTGTGGACATGAATTCCTTCAACCTATTTATGTCATGGAAGATTTTTCTTTCCCCTTTGACTATAATAGACATTTTGGCTGGGTAAAGTAATCTGGGTTGGTATCTCTGTTCATTTAGAACTGGGGATACTTTGGTTCAGGCTCTTCTGGGTTTCATAGTTTGCACTGAAACATCAGCTGTAATGCTGATAGGTTTTCCTT
>NW_008348580.1:1000831-1028280 GCF_000622305.1 Nannospalax galili | reverse complement strand
TTTCCTCCATGATTCTGGTGAAGATCTGGTCTATGCCATTATCTTGGGATTCTTCTCTTTCCTGTATGTCTATGATTTGTAAGTTTGGTCTTTTTATGGTGTCACACAAATTTTTCATATACCATTCTTAAGTTTTTCATAATTTAAATTTTTCATAATCTTTGCTTGAGTGGTCTAATTCATCCACTTTATCTTCCAGTCTTGATACTCTGTTTTCCATTTCATTCATCCTATTGGTGAGGCTTTCTCCTGTTGTTTCTAATTGGCTTACTGAGTGTCTCACTTCCTTCTTCATTTCAGCCTGAGTATTACTCTTTTCTGAATTCATTCAGAAGTTTTTCCCTATCTTCCTTCAGTTCTTGACTTCTTTGTTTGTGTGTTCTTTAAATTCACTGAATTTTTTTATCATGTTTATAACTGTTCTTTTGAGTTCCATGTCCTGTGTTATCTCTAGGGGGTTCTCAGTGTACTCCTCTAGAGGACTATTGGTACTTGGTGGGGATATATTATTTTGGTTTTTCATGTTATTATTTTTTCTCTGTGACTTTGACATGTAAATTTCTTTCATATTTTCTAATTCTTGTGTGAGACTCAAGCCTTCCTTTGTTGAATTTAGGTCTGCTTCTTTTTGTAAACTCTATGTGCCTTAGCAGTTTACTTGTTGGGCATGAAAAACTGGTTGGTCTAGGCTTCAGGTTCTCTCTTTTGATTTTATATTGGAGTGGCCAAATTGCTTTTGTCTTCAGGAGTTACCACAGAGCTCCAAGTGAGATGAGGTTTGGATGCTCTCAGGCTTTCTCCTAAGGTCTGGATCCCTCCAGGAGAGATACTTCCCTCAGCAATTTGGGATCTGGGCTGGCCGGGCCTAGGAGCAGGGCTCAGGAAATATGCTGGCCTCAGGAAGCTGGTGGCTGTGCCACCCAGGGAGGCAAAGGGAGGTTGAGGTAGGCCCCAAGGGCTCCTGGATCCTACTGGGAGGAACTGGGTTGGTCTGGCTGCAAAGGATCAGGAAGCAGTGGTGGCTCTGGGCCGAGAGGTTAGCCCCAGTATCTGGGGTGCCAAGACAAGAAATGGGCCAGTACCCAGGCTAGGAGGAGAGACATGGCCGGGGAGCTGGGAGGATGAAAGAGGCTGGGGGAGTCAAGGTGCAGCCGGTGCTGCTCGACTTACCTAGGAAAGGTGCTGGCACCAGGACTCTGGAGGCTGTGCAGCCCAAGGAAGCAAAGGGAGGTGAGGGCAGGACCAGGCCCAGAGGGCTCCTGGGGACCAGGAAAGGTGCTGGCACCAGGACGCCCCAGAGGCTGTGCAGCCCAGAGAAGTAAAGTGGCATTTTACTTTTAATAAAAGATGATCATTTGTGTGTTGACTGTGTATGTGCCAGGCATTGCATATGCTTTACGCCATTCTTTTATTTCATTCAAGCATTTGGGCTATCTCATTTAAATCTTTACCTTACTCTGAGAAGAAGGTATAGTTTCCTACATTTTACAACTGAGAAAGCTGAGCCTTAACAAATAAGTTGTTCGGGGACTGAAGAGATGGCTCAGCAGTTAAGAACACTGAACACTCTTGCAGAAGACCCGGGTTCAAATCCCAGCACCCACATGGCCGCTAACAACTGTCCACAACTCCAGTTCTAGGGGATCCAACACCCTCTCTGTCCTCTGTGGGTATTGCATGACACAGGTGCACTTCCATATATGGAAGCAATACACACATACACCTAAAATAAAAATAATAAATAAAATATTTTAAAAAACAACAAATAAGTTGTTCAATTTCATATAACAAATGTTAAATGGAGGGGCAAAGATCAATCCTGAGTCTATGCCATTCCAAGACCACGCTTAGAACCAAAAGTCAGGTGGTGCAAGTGCTGTTGCAGTATATGGAAACCTACGGGGAAGATTCCAGAATGATCCTAAATGTCCAGGACAAGTTTCAAGAGACCCCAACAGTATCCCCACAATTTATGCCTTAATCCTGATCAAAGACAAATGAGACACGGAGACCAAAGAAATTAAGTCAAGGGGCCAGAAGAAGCTGAATATAGGAAGGCAGGCTGCAGGTTGAATTTAAAATATTCACATGAAGGCCCATAAGATGATTTCCTCCAAGGAGCAGAGGTCATATGCTGTAGACTGAAAATGAGTTGAAGGGACCAGGGCTCATTGTGATCAGTTGCTGACCAATGGGTGAACTTGCCTATCTAAGGGATAAATATGGCCTGGGACAGACTCAGAAGATTAGATAAATTCTCTATTTGGCCTGCCAGGTATATGGCATGTACCTAGCACACCTTCATCTGAATAGTAGAGCCATTCATCCAAGAATCAATGGCAGACCCCATCCAGATAGCTACCAAAAATCCTTGCAGCGTCCAGTACTGTAGACTCCAGCCTGTGATAGCTCTTAGATACAACACAGGTAGTTCCCTTCAGGAGGCTGAACACAGTCTACACAATGGACCCCAGATTTTGCTGGGCCCCCAACCAAGCCTTTCTAGATTGTAGACAGCATATGTTTATAGTCTCTTGAACAGAGCATCCTTCACTCACAACTGCATGCCCCACCCCTACTCACCAGTGTCTCCCTCACTTGAACAAATGCCTAGACTAGACTCTCAGTAATCTGGGCATTAGTAATCTGTGTTGTGAGTCACCAGTTCAAGAACACAGTATTGTGACTTTAACCCAAATCTGCTTGCCATCTCCTAGAAAGTGCTAGTAGAAGTAAACTCTACAAGAAAGCAGCAGCTGCTAATACTGTGAGTAGACAGCAACAGAAGGCAAGACACAAACTAGGTGAGTCACATTCAGGATGCAGTTTGTGACAGGTTATGTCAGTCTTTATATATCCCTACATCCGTGTGCACAAGTGATTATCATGTAAGGATGAAGAAACTGAAATGTAGAGAGATTAATCTGAATACACACTAAAGTGAGTAAGAGATCTGAGATCCAAAGCTAGATGTGCTGTTCCTAATGTTCAGCATTCCAACATAAATCACTGTTTCCAGTTATCTTTAGTAATATTCATGATAGCAACAACAGTAGCTTGTGAAATACCACATTAAATGAAGTCATTTAATTCTTCCAAAGAGGGCTGTGAGAGACAGAATTATTTTCATTTTAGAGATAAGCGTCTAGGGCACAGAAAAGCTGACAGGCAAAGGGGGACTGGGGAGGTGAGCTACCCCTTGCCATCCTCATTTCCTTCTCCCTCTCTTTGCCTCTAACTTATCTAGTTAGGACAGACACAAGTCCATCAGACTTCTAGTTCTTTAAAGCTGACCCATAACCCCCTCCTGAAATAAGAGATTCTAAAAGAGTGAGTGCAGCTAAAAGAGGATTGGGAGATCAGGGTGTGTATATAACAAAACATGCAGAGAGAAAAGATGTGGGTCTTGAGCTAAAGAGGCAGCAATGGTGTGATGTAAAAGCTTAAAGGTTTCTGATGATTCACTAGAGGGGGATTGGAGCAAGAAGGGGAGGTCCGCTAAGGGACAACAGCCCTCGGTCTATCACCCTTCTATGTGGGCAGCCCTCGGTCTCAGACTACACAGGTCCTTCATAGACATGAATATTTTCTTCAGGGATTCAAAAGTTCCATGTATGGGACAGTATAGCATGAGAAGAGAGCTTGACAGGATAGGCAGGGATGGCAGTCTCAAACAAGGGAATAAACTGAGCTGTACAAGAGAGGCTGGTCAAACTGGGATCTGGGTTGGTGTGCTCCCAATGAACTAAGAAAACTGAAGAAATGTGATACTCCTGATAACCAGAGCATGAGCACTCTATTGGTGGCTCCAAGATCTCACTTGGGAATGTGCCCACTGCATGTAGCCATTTGGTTGTTATTAGCCAGGAAGATGTTATGGTTTGGATATGCAATGTTTGTTCCCTGATGGTTCTTGGGTTGAAGAGGTACTCTGAAGTGTGGTTTGGGGAAAGTGATTGGATCATGAGAGCTCAGACTTATCAGTGGATTAATTTGTTGTTGTATTCATAACTGAATGGGCTATTGGGAAGTGGTAGAAGAAAAGGTGATGCCTAACGCGAAGATGTGAGTCACTGAAGGCCTGACCCTGAAGGGTGTATAGAATGTCATCAGCATCTCCCTCTCTTTCTCTCTTTCCTTAGTGGACACCAGGAGGTAAGCATCTTTCCTCTGCCATGCCCTTCTACTATGAAGGATTAAATCATGTGCCACCAAGCCCAGCTTCTTTTGGATTTAAAAAAATGTTCATCAATGCTGGAGAGATGACTCATCAGTCAAGAGCACTGCTGGGATTCTGTTTCTAGCACCCACATGGTGCCTAACATATGTTCTAAACTCCAGGGGATCAGATGTACTCTTCTGGCCTCTGTGGGCATTGCATACACATAGTGCACTTAATACATGTGGGCAAAACACTCATACATATACAATTTTTAAAAAGTTTATCAATTGGACCAGAATCTATTCTTTTTTTTTTTTTTTTTTTTTTTTTTTTGTCTTTTTGAGACAGAGTCTCCCTGTAGCCCCAGCTGTCCTGGAACTCACTATGTAGACCAGGCTGGCCTTGAACTCACAAAGATCCACCTGCCTCTGCCTCCTGGGTGCTGGGATTAAAGGCGTGCGCCACCATACCCAGCCCCAGAATCTATATTTTAGACTTATCTCTGTTTCTAGTATTCTCTTGGAAAGGACACAGTATTTCTAAATATAGATAGATGGTTAAAGGATAGATGGATAGATGGATAGAAGGAACAGCCACTTAGTTTCTTTTTCTATAAGAGTCTTGTAAAGCTTCTTTCGCAGAATTAATGTGAAAAAATTACTTCTAACAGTGCAGAGCTTACTGGCAGACTCTGAATATTATCCTCTTTGTGTCAAAATCACCTTTAGGGCTTGGTCCAAATTCCAGAACCAAGCAATTCAGGCATTGCTTAAAAATTTCAGGATGTCTGTTTTTGACATCAATTTGGCCCACAGGTTTGACAGTTGGGTACCCACAGAGTCCCACCCAAGAATATTTCTTTCAAACAGGTTCCTATTACACAGCCCTGGTTTTAAATGCACTCCCTCTTCTCATAAAAGTGCTCCAACCAGCTAAAGTCATTCTGTTTAAAATATTTAATTAATACCTTCACAAAGGTCTGGTCCTTATTTAAGACTCTAGGGGACCATGTCTTAGGGGCAACGCTTTGTTCTAAGCACTCTACGCTTACAGATAAAATAAAATGATGGAATGTGTTTTCTGTTAAAAGCTGGGGAGCTTGCCTGCCTACTGTTGCAAACCCCTTTGTCATCATGGCGACACATTAAGGCATAATCCAAGTATAACACGCAAATGCAAACAGTGCAAATCCACCCACTTAGTAAAGAGTCCCAATAAAACCACAAGGATGTTCTGGTAATTAGCCAAGGGGATTAAAAACAAGACGAGCACTTCCTTTGCCTCTTTTCCAAACTGAAGAGGCCACAAAGCCGTCGCTCCCCAAGCAAACAAGGGCAACAGCACAGGCAAGCACCCTGCTCTGCTTCCCGCATCTTTTGGAAGTCAGCCTTCGACAGGAAAGAGGAACCTGGCTAAGAGTTCTACAAGCACACAAACACATCCTCGGTCCCCCTTTGTCTTGTGGGACTGGTAAATGCTCATCTCATCATGCTTGGGGACTACTTTTTTTTTTATTGTACAAGTTCAGTTTTGGAAACTTGGAAAATTTGAAAAGAAAGGCAATTAGCCACAACTTCACCTATGAGAGAGAGGAGGGAGCACATTTGGGTGACTTGGATATGTCCTTTACCTCTCTGTGCAGGTCCCCAACACTGTTATCACCACCAATTTATCTTATCTCCTGCTTCTTTTCTCTTAGGATGGTGCCCAGAGTTTCCTGCTATGTCCGTTTTTCTTTAATAAAAACTTTCCTTTTCTTTTCTTTTTTTTAGTTTCAGTCTTGAGGCAAAATAAAAAAAATACACAGATTTCTCCTGCATGGCCTGTAATCCCCCACACACATAACTTCCCTCTTTATCATTGTGCCCCATGAGAGTGGTACAGTATACTTGCTACAACTGATGAGTCTATATTGGCTTACCAAAATCTCTCAAGGTATATAGTTCACATCAGGGTTCACGCTTGGTGATGTACAGGTGTGAATTTTGACAAATGTATAATGTTTGGTGTGCACCTCTGTAGTATTATGAAGATACTATACACACACAGGGTTGTCCCACTGACCTAAGAATCCTCTGTGCCCTACCTATTAACCTCCCTTCCTCACACAACCAGTTCTTGGAAACCACCAAGCTATGCTACTGTCCCTACAGTTTATTATTCAAGTATGTCACATAGTTGGAATCACACTGTGTAGAACCTGTTCAGACTAGCTTCTTTCACTTAGTAATGTACATTTAAGGCTCCTCCACGTTTTTTAGCATGAATATTACCCAATTGTCTGGAACCACTCACCTTCTGAACTATGTCTTGTTTCCAAGTTTGGGCATTTACAAGTCTGTATGCAGGTTTTTTTTTTTTTTTTTTGTAGAAGTATCTTTTCTGCTCCTTTGTGTAGATATCAAAGAGTTCAGTTGCTGGATCATGTAATAACAGTATTTTTAGATTTCTAAGAAACTGTCAAATGCCTTTCCAAAGTGGCTGTGCCACTGTGCATCCCTTGTTTCTAAGGTCGTCACTGGAGTTCAACAGTGGTGGTGCTCTGGACTCCGGCCATTCTAATAGTATGCAGGTCTTCATTCTTGCTTTAATTTGCATTTTCCTGATGGCAGATGATTTGGAGCCTCTTTTCCTATGTTTATCTTTCATCTGTATATCTTATCTGGTGAAGTATCTATTAAAATATTTGGCCCAATTTTTCCCAATGTATACTTTTATTGAATTTTTGTGGATTTCATACATTTTAATCATACTTAGACTACCCTCACCTATCTGAACCCCCCCATAGCTCACCAACAGGATTTCATGCCTTCTGTTATATATGTTAAGGTCTATCAAGTCAATTTCCTGTACTTAGATGTCTCTTGGTGTGAGTTCATCCACTGGAGCCTGTTCAGCCTATCTAGCTAGTGTTACTCCCTTAAAAAAGACCGATATTCCCTCATTCAGCAGTGATCAATTTCCAATAGTCCTCGACTAGAACTGGGGTCTCCTGCCCATTTCCCCAGCTCTACGCTGCTTTTTATTTGATTGGGTTTGCATGGGTCTTGTGCATGCTATCACCATTGCTGTAAATTCATATGAGCAAGCTCTTAGGAGCCTGTAAGATTCTGTTTCCTCATGGTCATTTACCACCCCTGGTTCCTACAATCTTTCTGCCACCTCTTTCACAATGATCTCTGAGCCCTGGTTCGGTGAGGTTTAATACAGGAGTCCTATCCAGGGACATGCATGCTGCAGTCTCTTACTCTCTACACTTTGGCCAGTCACTGGCCCAATTTTTATTATTGAGCTATAAAGACTTTTTATATTTCGGATAATACTTTATCATTTGCAAATATTTTCTTCCAGTGCTTGTCTTATTCTCTCTACTTTGCCTTTCACAGAACAAAACTCTATCATTTTAATGAAGTCTGTTTCATGGACTGTGTCTTTGAAAGAGCTGTCATTTACCTTTGCTTGCCAAGGAACATCTCCTTGTTGGGTTGGACCAACACTAATGTAATAAAAATTGTTTTCCATATGGTAAGCACTTGGGTTTAACCCTCCACTATTATAAACAGCACACTGACAGTATCTTAATGCGGTCATCTTTGTCCACTTGTTTTGGATTATTTCCTTTGGACAAATTCCTGAAAGGGAAGTGATTGACTCAAAGACAATGTATATATATTTTTTTAAGTATTTAGTATGTTTTGCTAAGCTTATCTCTCAAAAGGCACATTATCCCTCACCTTTATGAGATGTCTCTTACCACACTACTCTTTTTAAAATTTCTACTAAGCTTTACACACACACACACACACACACACACACACACACACACACTTTTTTAGTGCAAAAACCAACCCATCATGAGGTTGCTGCCTGGTTTCATGCATCATGGAAACATAGTTACTAGCTCTGTCATTTACATAAAAAAGAATAAGACGGGACTGCGGAGATTCCCTGTAAGAAGGGCATACCAGTCCTTCTACCTGAGTGAACAGGAGGAACACTGAAAGTTTTTGCAACATCTAACACAGTTGAAAGCAACGATTTAAACTTTGGCCTCTCTATTGCAGTCAAGATTTTGTAAGAGTTGTTTTATTTTTCTCTACTTTTTCCTTTGATAACCAACAAATTTAATGCATTCATTTAAAATCTCAGAAGTCTGTTCCCTTTCCCAGGATCAGAATGAATAATCTAGTTCCCGTGTTCTGACCACATGGCACAAAAGATGGCAGCCCCCTGCCTATACAGTCAGGGTAGTTCAAATAATTAGAGATCTGTTAAAATAGGCAAGCAAAGACATCTGCTCCAAAGCCTTGGAGACCTTCCAAGATTTAGATACCCAAGTAGCACCTCCTACAAGACCACATGACACCTAACAACTGTCTGTAACTCCAGTTCCAGGGGATCCGACAGCCTCTTCTGTCTTCTGAGGGCATTGCACGACACGGGTGCACTTACCTACATGCAGGCAATACACGCATACACATAAAAATAAATAAATAAAATACTTTTTTAAAGAAAAGATTCTTGCTTACCTCACATAGCCATGTGTTGAAAGTGCATTAAGCTCTCCCCTCCCAAGAATCCATTCTCTCCATGTTAGGATCACAGGTATTGTCGTTCTGTAGTAGGAAGAATCCAGTAACTCAAAGTGTTCTCTTGCAGCCTCCTGAAGCTAGTATGGAGACAGGAGGGGTCTCCAAGTAGGTGTGCACTGGACAGCTTATGCTTTGGGAGTTTTCTTGGGACTGTACTCAGGAAAAACCATCACAAGAGTCTCATGCTCCCAAATGACAGTGAAAACCTAAGATGAACCCAAGTTCACTGAGAATCTCAGTTACCTTTAACAGCATGGCTACAAAACAGCTATAAATACAAATGTGTTGATCTCAGGTTTATGCCAAATGACTATAATATCTGGTGAAAGAGACTAGCTTCAGTTTCTCCTCTGGAAACCTGGGTTCTGTTTATTGCAACCTCACACAGGGCTGCCTAAAGCTGACAAATTAACTATTTTATTTCTGGATCCCAGCTGGATCCCTCACTGTCTACCCACCCTACCTACCTGCCCCAATCCTATCCTCAAGTCCTGGGAGTGTATTTAGTGTATTTTGCCCTTTCTGAAAAGGGCTTATATAGCAAATGGGGCAAATGACTAACTAGCCAGAGTGCTCTTTTTTGAAGAGAAAAGAAGCTGTTTAGACAGACTCCATTGTAATAAATACATTTTAAATTTTCTTTAAAATAGTTAAAATAAAAAGATACAGACAAAATTTTAAATTGTAAATAAAAAGTTCAACTCTCAAAGCCACATAATAATCAGTATTTTAAATAATGCACATGCACATTTGGAAACTTTGAAGTTAAACATGTGAAAATGGGGTTAGAGAGATGGCTCAGTGGTTAAGAGTGCTGGCTGCTCTTGCAGAGGACCTGGGTTCAGTTCTTATGTGGTAGCTAACAACCATTTGTAACTCCAGATCCAGGGGACCCAACACCCTCTTCTGGCCTCCATGGGCATTACATGCACATGGTGCATACATGCGGGGAAATACTCATTCACAGAAAATAAAAATAATACATTTCTAAAAATGTGAAAATGACTCAAAGCCTACTTTAACTATAGAATGTGAAGCCTACCATGCATTTATTCACATAGGCAAATTGCTATTGATTTAATTACATATGTTGAAAGATACTAAGTCTTCAGGAATATAACCCTTGTATAAAATGAAACTCCTCTGTATTTTTATTTTTCTGTTTTACAAAAGGGAAAATTGCTAAGATTCAGATAGCCCCACCCTCTCACCAACAGGGTCTCAAGAACTTCTCAAGTCCCTGCCTGAGTTGATAAGCACCCTGGTCTTTGAAGTCAAGAGAAGCAGACTTTTCTCCACTGTTTGGCCAACACAGTAGGCTTCCCCTTTGATCTCTAAAGAGGACAAGTTTTAACAGTCCCGCTCTCCCACTGCCCCCCCACCTTTAAAAAAATACATCTTCCCACCTTCTGCAGGAAGCAGAAGGCTCCCCCTTAAAAACACCCCAGCTCACAACTCAAGCAGACATTTTCCCTGCCCAGAAGGGAATCTGTCCCATGTGTTCCTTTGCTAGTAAACTCTATTCTGATGGAGTTTTATCTGTGTCTTGGTGCTTTCTCCAGATGAACCAGATTCATTCATAGGCTACTTTTTACCTATCAAAAATCATGTTAAAAAGAAGAAGTATCTTGTCCCTGAGAGAATAGGAATCAGGGCATTGAGGTATCCCCAAGCATAATCTCAGTTCCCCTGGGTCATTACTCTAACTGACCAGCATCCCCACTCAGCTTCAATGTCCTTCAACCCACAAGAATCCAATGCCACATCCCTATTTGAATATTTACATGACTTTCTACTTCATACATCCTCACCATAGAGACTTGGTATGACACCATTTAGTACAAGCTTGAAGGCACACATAAGTGAAATAGACACCATAATCCCTATACATAGATGAGGAATCTCATCAATGGCATGTGGTTGGATTATTTTGCCACCATAATGAAAAACCACCGACTATCATCGTCCATCTTTCTCTTATGACTTTGCATAGGATTTTCCCTGGGTGACTGTGTTGTTGTCTATCTCTTTCTGTCAGGCCACCAATCATACTAAATTAGATCTTGTCCTAATGATTTCATTTTAAGTTAATTACTTCTTTAAAGATCCTATCTTCAAATATAGTCCCATTCTGAGGATGTAAATTTGGAGGGAACACAATTCAGCCCACATCAGTAGCTGGACCCAGATTCTGACCAAAATTCATTCTATTAGAAGCAGGCATGGTTTCCACTGTCCTGTGTTTCTTTAAAATTCAAGTTCTGCAACTCTTTGGCCTGCTCCAGTGACTCAGCGAATAGTCACACCACTCACAACACCTAGTTAAAGTCACTATAGCTGTTTTAACCATAATGAACAAAGTAAATCAAGGCCCAAAGCACAGCAGTTTATTTGTCTCTGCTGTGAGCAAATTCAAGGTAGAAACGCAAGTTTTAATACAGTCATGTTGCTATTTTTTCCCAAAGTCTCCACAGATGGAGAAATTCTTACAGGCTTCTGCTAACCCTTAGCTGAGATTTAGCTGCACATCTTTATGTAAGATTAATAATTACCTCCATCACCAACCTGAGGACCCTCTAGAAGAGTTAGCACCTACCAGGCATTCACATGGGGCACCCCTGATTGGGTATCAAATGGCCAGGTGGCTATGTCAGGTGGTGGTGTTTCTTCCCATGAATAAAATCTACGCCATGTCCACTTACATTCTTTAAAGTGCTATTGTCTCATTCATTGCACATCTCCTTCAAGATTTCTAGCATAGCTGCATTCAACATATAATTTGCTTACTACTTTATCTTATAAGTTGACCTTACAAGAAAAGGCTTATATAATTATCTTGAATGGAAAAACCTATATCACTTGCCATAGATAGTAACCACAAAAATGAATCAGAAAACAAATTATTATTGTTGAGTTAGGAATTGTAAGGAAGAATTTAAAATCTAGGGGCTGGAGAGATGGCTCAGTGGTTAAGAACACTGGCTGCTCTTGCAGAGGACTCAGGTTCAGTTCCTAGCACCTACATGGAGGCTAACAACCATCAGTAACTCTAGTTCTAGGGGATCTGATGCCCTCTTCTGACCTCCACAGGCATGACACAGGTGCACTTATGTGAGTATATGAGGCAATACAGTCATATACATAAAATAAAAATAATAAAATTTAGAAAAGAATTTAAAATCTACTGCTAAAGAAAGATTTTCTTCTAAACTGATTGGAAGGTGGAAATAACTTGATAAATGTGTCTAACACTGGGGCTCTGTCCCATTGCAATACATCCCACTTGTGCACTGGAAATGTTGTTTTCTAGCTTTCAAAACTGTGTAACAACCCTATCCCATAAACTGAGCTGACATTTAATACTTGCTTTGTAAACAGAAAATACCAACAAGTTGTAGTCATTCTTAGAAGTCTCAGAACCCAGACAGGCTCTTATTTGGTGTTTAGACTTGGACAACTGCACTTGGGGTCCAGGAATGGAATTCAGCCCAGGGGGTGAGCAGAGGGCTGGAAATATCTATTGCTATAGAGGTGGTTTTGTGCAGTTCACTTAGCCCTTCATTGGTCATAAGCCAAGTGCTACACAACTGGAAACCAAATCTTCTTGAGAGATACACGTTAGACCCCAGTTTCCAGACTCGGTCCCTGGCCAGGCTACAGAGAGTATTGGGATAACATCCACTTTTTCCAGGGAAGGGGGACAAGTGCTGCTTTCTTTGTCCATCTGTGGTAGCTGATATAGCCACAAGATTTACCAGGTCCCTCCTGCCTGGTCTTTGTTTTATAAATTTTTGACCCAGTTCTCAAATTAGAGGGCCCTGTCTAAATCCTGAGAGTGTGGCTCCAGCAGCACCAGGGACTTGTCAGCACCAATCCTCAGCTTATTCTGAATTAACAAAGTCACCAAGTGATTTTGTTCAGGTGCTGCCCCTTTGAATGTTGCAACTACCTAGAGCACCAGGTCTAATCCGAGGCTCCCCATTTATAAACTGTAGTATCTGGAGCAACTCACTTAGCACCTCCTGACCTCCCTGAAGCAGCTATAAAACAAGGTGAGCAAAATGTACCTTTCCACACTGTCTGGTATTGTCCTTGAGAATCTCTGTGTGCTCCCTATGAAGCCCACAGTGAGTTGTCAGCCCAAATATGCACCGAGCACATACAACATCCGGGCTGTCATCAGGTTCCGGATGAGCAGGACAGACGAGGTCAGAATGAAAGAAAGTATGTTAATAGTGATCCTGAAGAAGATAAGACTCATGAGGGAATAGCAGGAGTGGGGGTGAGCACCTTTAGCAAATAATCCTAGATGGCATGTCTCAGGAAATGACACTCAATGTACGGTCCAAATCTGCAGCAGAGGTATTGAGATATAGAGGTAGCACACTGAACAAGCAGGACACCAAACAGAGGTATAAAAGACAGTATGTTAATAGTGATCCTGAAGAAGATAAGACTCATGAGGGAATAGCAGGAGTGGGGGTGAGCACCTTTAGCAAATAATCCTAGATGGCATGTCTCAGGAAATGACACTCAATGTACGGTCCAAATCTGCAGCAGAGGTATTGAGATATAGAGGTAGCACACTGAACAAGCAGGACACCAAACAGAGGTATAAAAGACCTTGACCTAGAACAAGCTTAGTACAAAAAAAAAAAAAAAAAAAAAAACCAGGGGGGCGGGAAATTTGGTTTTTCCGGAAAAGGCTAAAGAGACAGGAAAATTTGGGATTTTTTTCACTACCTTTTTTCCTCCCTCCCTTTATTTTGTTTCAAAAGCCTTCTCTGTGGCTTTTACATGTATCAGCGTGTAGTACTCAGCTGTCTCACTTGTGCCATTAATGTCATGGGAAAATTAAAAGCCAAAGGAAACTACTACCTTTGTAATCCCGGTCTCCAGGAAGCCGGCCTTTAAGCAGGCGCCTTCAGAAAGACTGTAGCTGAGATCTGGTGCTTATGAGGTGCCAGCTGTCTTTATTTCCCCAGTGCAAAGCTGTCTTTTAAAAAAAAATTTTATAAAAAAAAAAAAAAAAAAAAAAAAGCCAGGCTGGCTGGAATATTGGCTTTACTGGATAAGGCTACAGAGACAGGTAACTTTGGGATTTCTGTCACTACCATTTGCTCTCCTTGGCTCTACAACCATCCATATCCATCCACTTGCTCTGGTCAGAAAGTCATTCATATTCTCCCATGGGACACATCCAAGGGTGGCCCTATGCTAGAGTCCAGTTCCACAGAGATTTACCTACCCCAGCTCCCACCTGGGCTCCTGGGATAAAAGTGCTTCCACCAAAGGCTGAAGAGGGAAGTGGGACTCTTTCCTGCACAGCCCTATGCTCTGGCTCTGGGAAAGCAATGCTGGCCAGCTGGGATGAATTTCTGCTGATTTCACAAATAAAACAATCTTGCTAAATCCTGTGGGAAGCATGCCCAAAGCAGCCATCAAGATCAGATTTGAGATTTTCACCAAAAGTTGGGCAGTGTGATCTAGAAGTCAGATCTGGTGGCCCTGAGGTTGCCTCAAATTGCGTTATCTGGAATCCAAGGATGTTTGGGGAAAAGGGAAGGCTGGTGGCTTGTATGAGGAGTTTAAACCTCAGCTGGGCATTACATCATGTTAACTAGGCAGAACCCACAGCTTACAAAGAACTGAGGCCTGCTCCAAACTTAAATGGAGCCATCCCACAGGCAGGGGAAGCCTCGCCAGCACCTTTTTCAAGTGGGAACTGTAGAGCTCTGAGCAGGACTTTGTCTTTCGTTTTTAAACTTTAGACTTTCATAATACATTTCATATAAATTAAGAAAGTTCACGTAAATGAATTACAGTCACATAGTTGCATATTAGGAAATGCTCTGTTTTGGTCATTTCAGTGAGTAAAATGAAACCATTCTGACTGAGGGAAGATTTATCAAGGAGAACTAAGACTCAAAAGCAAATCAGTTCCCTTCTCAGTAGCCTCTGTAATGGGCCAGCCCTTGCCACTAGCAGTTTCCCTATTTGCCCCACAATCTTTCCGTTGACCATACCCTTCCTCCCACTGTCCTGGCTTCCTGTCTGTCCTCTCACCCTGCTGCTGCCCCGACTGCCAGGCTAACTCTGCTTCTCCTCTCTACTTTCATTTTTTCCAAAAGCATAATCCAGGACCCTCTTCTTCATTGAAAGTCAGATGGCTTAGACTTTAATTCCATCAACAACCTTGATTCCACCTTGCTGCATCAACCTATGTTCTTGATTCCTGGCAAATGAGATGTCAGATCTTCAGGGAGCCATTACTCTCCCTACCACACATAGCTTCTGCCTGGGTAGCCATTTGTTGGCAGCAGCTTTGTACTAAGGGAGATTTACTGCTCCTCAAATAACCACTATCATCTCCATCACCTTCACAAGTGCCCAGAACCACCAGATGTTTCTAGTTTGGAATAATTTCATCCTTAAGAATCTGTATTCATTTTGTAGACCCCATTTGTTCAATTAAAAAATAAAAATTTAAAAAAAAAAAACAAAAGAAAAAAACTACCTTCCTGTATTGAAAGTCCCATTTTCTCTACCCCTGACAAAGCTAAGCCTTAGGGAAAATTGACTTCCACTTCCGGGGAACCCAAACCTGAAAGTTTCAGTTCCAAAAGGAAAAGGCGTGGAGAAGCTCTGCTAGAGAGAGAGGAGCCATTGTGCAGTCTTAATTAGAACATGCCTTTCTTTGACAACTAATCCAGACAATGTTTATAGCCACACAGTCTCTGAATAGTGTGTTGGCATCCTCTCACCTCCTTCCAAGTGGGGCTGGGAGCCTGCACAAACACATTTCAGCTCATTGCTTTACTAATTACATCACACATACCAGAGTCACCAAGGCTGGCTGAATCTAATTATACTAAATGCATCTACATGGAGATTTCCAGTACACCCTGAGAGATGTCTTAAAGATTTCAAGTCTTGGAAAAAAAGGGTGTAATGGAGTCTGCCAGCATTGTTCGCTTGGTCTGAGGTAATGTAAACACAAGCCAGGGTTCTGCGTATCTGATTCTCCTGCTGTAAACGCTTCCAGGGGCCTTAGGGCACAGAGTGTGTAGTCCACAGGGAACTGGCTCCCTTCAGAGAATTCTGTGCTCTAAGTACAAATACTGCAGCTTTTTGAATGCTAAATTAAAAATAAAGACTCTCACCTGCCCCTTTCATGGCACAGCTCTCTACTGAATGCCAGCCTTTAACAAGAGCTTTGGGGATGATGCAAGGGGAAAAACACAGACATGTGGCAGGCCAGTGCACAGGGATCCCAAGCATACTCTTATCTGCTTTCACTTTAAGCAAGTGTTCTTTATTTGATATTTATTTAGTGGTGACAGGGAAAATGATTTAATAATTATTGTAAGTAAAAGTTAATTCCTGTACTTTACCTCCTTTGACTAAACTAAAATATTCAAAAGATGTTCCTTCCCAGAGTTCTTGTTTTCTTCCCACTTCCAAATTGTGGTTTATTTTTATGTTATCCCACTTCTTGGATTAAGGAATATACTAAAGAGTTTTAAATTTAGGCAATAAATTCACTCATCGCCGATAAACAGCACCCTACTGGTTTATGTACCTTCAGAATTGTAAATGACAGCCTGCTATATTCATGGCACTATCTCAAGTGGCCTCAGGGAAGTGCAGCCATGAGTTTACTGTGCAAATCGTACATACTTGTTGGAGAAAATGCTCAACAATGTTCAGTGGAATCTGAAAGAAATTCTTTGTGTTTCCATTCCAGGACATTCTCAGCTACAAGAGAGAAACTCATTTCTGTTTTGCCAGTTGCATAACGAATCACTGTGCATCTGAGCTGATTGAGGCTATACATGTATTTTTAACTTCATTCATCTAGCAAATACTATGGGCTGAGTATGTGCCAAGACTGTTCAAGCAACTGAAGCCGAAATCAGATTATGCTCCTGTTCATAAGGAGTTTGCATTGTAGTAGAGTGTGAGGGAAAATAATAAGCAATTCCAAATCTGAAGAGGAATTTCAGGTGTGACAGGGTTAGAGTAGAAAATCAAATAGAGACATAGGCTCAAGATTAAGAGTTCAGGCTATTCAGAGTTCAAGAAATACTTTGTCTTGTGACCCTGGAGATTTTTATTTATAATTCAGCGGAGATCTGTTTGGTTAAAAGGAGCTACTTATGCAAAGATTTGGTGGTAGGGAACCTGGGGACACAGCCCAGGCAAAAGCAGCAGCAAATAGAAAGGCCTCCAGGTGTACCTAGTATGAAGGGACAGGCAGAGGCAGGGGGTGCGGAGCAGCAGGGGGGGGGTAGCAGGAGACTGAAAGGGGAGAGATACACAGACTTCACAGGGTATGATAAGGAGACTAGACTTCAATTGTGATGGGAAACCATTACAAAGCTCAATAAAGCAAGTGACATGATCGGATTTACCCTTTTAAGAGATCATACCAGTTATCGTATGGAGAATGGATTATTATGGGGAAAAGAGCAGAAATTGAATGACAATTTGAGATTTGTTACAAAGCAAAATCTTAGATTGACTTGGACTATGATTACAGCTAAGAAGCAGAGGTAGGTAGAGGTGGTAGAGAGAGGTGGTTGGAATCAGGATGTATTTTGGATGGGAAGCCTAAGGGACAGGGAAGGGCAGAGTCAAGAACAACTCCAAGACCACTGACTGGGATGGGGCACAGTAGACGCAACAGATGTGAATGCACAGGGAATCAAGGACTCTGTTTTAGATCTGGACATATAGTGTCATGGCCTGAATTTATGTATGCATATGTGAACTGTAGCATACACACACACTAACAAATAAAAATTCAAAAATCCATGTTTCCAAGAAGCTGCTTACCTGGTCTACTCCGTATCATAGTGCTAAACATGATGCTCGTTCTAAGAGAGATACAGAACACTGTGTTCTGTGTTGTAAACAATGATAGCATGAACTGAGCAGTGTGGAAATAAAGGAAGAGGAAGATAAATAGTCTGAGTCATGGCGAAGACACTACACTGAAGAGAACATTTGAGGAGAATCATGAAGAGCATGGTATGCCTCCCATGTACAGACGAAGTAACTTGTGCAAAGGCATGAAGGAGGCCATATCATCAAAGTTCCAGGAAACAAAACATATGTATCATCCAAACATTGGAGCCATGCTTCATGGAAACATGAAAAACATTTCTGTTCAAGTCACCAGCAAGGCAAGGCTTTCTGTAGGCAGCACTACCCCTTACACATGTCAACGGCAAGTATGTGCCCACAGACAGACTTGACAGACTCTCTGTCTCTCTCTCTCTGTCTCTCTCTCTCTGTCATACACACAAAAAATAACTAAAATGCAATAGGAAAAAAAGAAAAGAAATATGATTCTAGTGAAAATACTGGGAGAACTTTTTCACTAAGCAAACGTTTCACATCATGTAGAGAGTATATAGTAACAAGGATATCTCAGAAAATCCTGAGGGGAAAAAAGAAAGGCCATTGCGCTATACCAGCTGGTGTCATATAAAGCTATAGTAATTAAAACATCATGGTACTGGTTTAAAAATTAAAACCCAGAAGCAGGTTCCAAGATCTGAGAACACGCGACATGATGAAGGCAGCATTTTGTATAAGTGAGCAAAACAAGTACTCAGCAAATGGTGTGGAGAGAGAAGCAGTCCTGTAGGAAAAACTAAAGTTGGACTACTAAAGTTACCTACCAAATCAAAGGAAATCCCCCATGGGCATAAGTCACTAGAAAAAGCATGGAAAAATTATTTTGTAATCTTAGAAATGGAAAGACTTACTTATGGGAGGAGAAATCACAAAAATCCTAATGAATAAAATTAATGAATAAATTTTAACTGCATAAAATAATAAATTATACACAATAAACATACACACACTACAAAAAGATTTAGGACATAAGATATTTAAGAGAAAGCAAATAAATTATATTTCTCATTTTTCAAATTAGCAAGTATTAAACATTTTAATGAACCCTTGTTTGTTACTGAGATCTAAATGCATGAATGTTGCTACTGGGATTATAAAATTATACAACCTCAGTTCAGGGCAAGTTGAGCACCTAAAAATAAATAGTGCACATGCACACTCTTCAGCCCTGCTATTTACTTCTAAAAAGTTACCCTATAGATATGCTGGCTCTAGTGTGTGGCTACAAAACTATTCTAGCAGCATCATTTATATTAACAATGGACTGTAAATTACCCAAGTGGCCATCAGTGAGGACTGGCTTAATAGATAATGGAGTTTCCTTATACTTTCAGAGAAGCGGTTCAAAGACCCGCTCTCTCTTGTACTAACCACCATGAAGACATAGTGTGGAGAATTTTTAAATGGGAAGAGTAATTTACAATTTCTGAAATAATCTATATACTTATGCTTATTTTTATTAGAAACCAACGACAGTGGTTACCCAGGGCATAGAAATGGGAAGGAGACTTTTAATCCTGCAGCACTCCAACTTTTTAAACATTTGTACACATTCCTGTTAAAAGCCAATTAAGAAGCAGAAAGATGGAGATACAGTGGTTTTGCCTTGTGACTTGAGATTTGGATGTGTGGGAGGGGAGAGCATAACAGATGAAACCAAGCAATGAAATTGATCTGGTGGAATTATGAGCATTAGAAAGCTCTTAACACCTAGCAGAGTGTCTGGCCTGTTTTAGGTGTCCAATAAATGATGGCTGTTATTATGCTCAGATTACATAACAGAATCACACATCATTTAGTGAAGTGGGAGGTTTGTTATGCTAACAGTTTAACTAGGGTACAGTGAATTCTCAGATTACTCCTGCATCACAAACCCATGGCAGTGTCTGGCAAGGGCCAACTGTGAGTTCCAAGGGCTCTGCCTGTGAAGCGAGAGCAGAGTTTGGCCTGGAGTCCAGGCCCAGGGGCCATCCAATCCAGAACACACCTTTTGTCTTAGGCAGTGGACTTTATAATAAATACTTGCCCAGCCCTTCAGCACTTGAAAATTCCCCTTCTACAAGGGAGTGTGCCATCTCCATCATGGACACAGCTGATTGGATAAGGTAGACATACATAGCTCATACTGTGCCTTTCCAATTTTCATCTTAGGGAATGCAGAACTTGAACCAATGAAGACTCAAGTCAGTCTCTATATGGCTGATCATGTAATACACAAGAAGGGGAGATAGGGATTAGAGGGCAGAAAAATGGAAAGAGAAATCATGGAGGACTTCCAGATTCTGGTCCCCATCTCCTCCAGAGGCATAATCAGAAAGTCTTTGGATGTTGGGAGATGTCTCTAAGTTCTTGGAATTCAAGCCCCCTTTATTCATTGTCATTAAGTCAGGTTGACTTGATCTATACTTTGTATAATCATTTGTTTTGTTTTTCACATTTGAAACATTCAAATAAACACAGACATTGAAAATAGGGTAAACCCCACCTTCCTTAGAACAGGGAAAGAGGGAGCATGAGATGAGGTGAGTTGCTGTCTGAGTGGAGATAAACTTTGATTTTGTCCCAGAAATATGAGTAGTCAAAAGGAAGTTTGCTTAGGTGAGCCAAGAAGTTAGGACTGATAAAAGGGTTGTGCAGAGGCCAGGAGGGAGAGCTAGACAAAAGAGACCTCCAAAGTCCCCATAGATGTTGATTTCGTTTCTGCAGCTGTGGTAACAGATTACCACCTGAGCTGGAAGGCTTAAGTACCCAAAGTGTGCCATCATGCAGTTTGGGAGGAGCTAAGTCTATAGTCCTGACAGTGGGGCCATGCTCTTTACAAAACCTAAGGAAGGATTCTCCTTTACTTGCTCCAAGTTTCCAGAATAGTCTTCAGTCCTGGGCATCCCTTGGCTTACAGCTGCAGCCCTTTAATTCCCACCTTTCAACACATTGCCATTTCCCTGGGTCTCTGCACATGCAATTCCCGTGTATATCTATGTCCATGTTTCTTTTTTGTATAAGAATAGCAGTCACTAGGGGTAGCACCTACCTTATTGACCTTATCTTAACTTGGTTACACCTGCAAACCTATGATTCCCACAGGGTCACAGTCACAGACACTAGTGGCTAGAACTCCATCATATATTTTGGAGGACACAATTCAGTTCATGAACACAGTCAGAAAGAAGAATGTCGTTACTCACTGTAGTTCGTGGACAGTTATGGTTCATGCAGGAGTGCAGAATCCACTCCCAGAGTTTAAAACAGAAGGGATTCAGTGCAGGGAATTGATCATACAGGTGACAAGAGGAGCCTAGAAGCCAAGAAGGATACAGTGAACATCCCCAAAAGCAGCAAAAGAAGAAAGTTGTTGCTATGCCCACCCTGGAGGAGTAAGGGGAGGGGAAATCTTGGAGGATGGGCAGGGCTGGGTCACTCAATGGAAAGGACTCTAGCTTTCCCAGGAGGATAGAGTCAAGGAGGAGCAAGTTCCCATGCTATGGGGGTTCCTCCTTTCTCTTACCCTGTCTCTCATCAAGACTTCCATTAATGGGGGTCCAGCTGACTTTGGAGCCTGGAGGGATGGCCTCCTGACACACATATGCAGAAGGGCAGGTTAAAAAAATGGAGCTGAGGGCAAGAATACCCAGTTTATCCCACCCACTGTACACCATCTTGTAATTAAGCCTCATGATAACCTATGCCCTAGGAATGACTGCCCTAATTTACAAATGGAGATGCTGAGACCAGGGAAATTCGAGCAGCTATGTTCAGACCACCAGCTCCAAGCTCCATTCTGTCTTGTGCTTGTACAAGGGGCTGTTCTCAGGGCTCAAGCTACTTCTCCTGGGTCTTTCCAGGTTGTGTTGATTCTCTGTCTCCTATATGCACCATCCTGGATAAACAGTTTCCTCTTTACAAATGAACCACTTGCAGGAAACCTTCTGTAAGGAACCCAGCAGACAAGAATAGACACAATAACCAATCAGATCACCATTGATCCAATTGCTTTCTTTCTCAGATGTCGAACCATGCCTGACTGCTCTCTTGTCTGGACTCTCCCCTTCTCTCCCTCCCCATTCTCCTCTACCTCCCATCTCTCTGCCAGCTCTGTAACATCCTAGACTGCCTTCTATACTAACTTCATCACCATAACCACTTCTCTGGACCCTTCTCTGGACTAGCCTATCGTGTATCCCTATGGATGTGCATAGTTCTTTCTTAATCCTCATGCAGTTCGTCATTTGGGGGACCTGTGGAGGAGCCTGTGGAATGATTAATTTATGGGTGTCCTATTTTTCCACTTCCCTGTTTCTACCAGGGCTGGGCTTTGAATTCCTTTGCCACAGGGAGCTTTGCAGTGGAAGTAGAAGCTAAATGAAGACCCTGCTGCTCCACAGGCAACACCAAGGGAGAACACCCTGCCTTTGATGAAGGAAGACAGAAAAGAGACGTTGTCATTGAAAATGAAAAAGCAAATGACTATAAGCTGTTGCGAAGCTCAGCAGAACTGACTGAAGTATAATTAAGGGTTAATGGACTAATGTCCTCTGAACACATTTCCCAAAATTATATAACCTTTTGAACAATTTTAAGCCGCATGTTGACATGGCTACTAAGAACATGGCAGATGCCGGAGGAGAGTCCCATCCCTCTACTATCCAAGAGCAGCTCAGGCCATCCTGTACACTGACCTCAGGCCTGTTTATGACTCAGACACAAGCATGCGTTGGGGGATGCTTGTCCAAGGAACTGTGATCAGCCTCGGAGAGATGACTGTGGTGCATCTTGGAAAGCCAGACCTGTCACAGATTTCCAGATTGGACAAAAGCTCTGATATAATGGGATACATTGAAACAGAAGAAATCTCTGAGCTGCCTCTTTGCATCTTAGGACTTGCATACCTGAGGCCTAGACAAAGTAGAGATGTGAGTTGTGGCTATGATGGACCAAAAGCCAGAGGCCCTTCCTGTGCTTTCAGAATCCTCATGAAGGCCCTGGGTTCTAGAGTGAATTTAGGAGTTTGAATTTCCTGCTGCCCAGGCAGGATGAGAAATGAGAGTTAGCTTTGATTTAAAGAAAGCAAACAAAAACTGCATATTTTTGCATATAAATTGTGTACTCCCATCCATGCTAATTTGATTTGTTTAATGTCTGTTTTTTCCACTTTCCTGCAGCCAAGTCTCTCTGCTTGAGCTCACAGCCCAATGTATAGTAAGTACTTGGTCAGTATTTGTTGAATGAGTACATGGCAGTTTGGAAAGTCAAACCTCAGAAGTACATTACTCTATTTCCTATAAAATGCCCTGTGCATGCAGGAAGCTTTGGTTCTGTCCCCTAACCCCTCTGACACCAAGTCAACACTTGCACTATGGTTTCTGTCCAGGCAAGCATTCCCTCTGTGAGGGATACCTCTGAAGTTGCCTAGCATCTTAGGGATCTGTGCCCATCTTTTGAATTTTCAAGTGCCCCCAAGCTATTGTGAATGTCTTCTGTGTTTATATTCCAACCATCTTGAATCAGTGCCTTGAAAAAAATGCAAGTTGGAAAGTTAATTCGTTCCTTTTTGTCAAGGTAATTGCAATTTCACCCTAATCCTCTCTTGTCAAAGACATTTCTACACTACAAGAGACACTTCAAGGTGATTTAATAACAACAGTTGCTATGTCACATTTTCCCCCTGTAGTCATCTGCTCTTTAGCTTTGGAGAATAGAATTTCAAGTACAGAAGACAGAAGGCATTTGGCTAGGCTCAGAACCCACTTACACACTCTCAGCCAAGTGCACACCTTCAAGAAAAAAAAGAAAACTCTAATGAGCACTTGTGGTAATGAAAGTGCTAAGCAAAAGTGGCACTATTTTGTTTGCTTTGAGAAAGCTATATTCATTCAGTGCACTGAAATTTCTTAGAATACTTATGAATTTAATGACTGTAGACAGAGGAAATTTAATATGGAGATCAATTTTTTTTCCTCAAATATAACTCATTTTTTAAATTCATTGATTTTTTTTTTTTTTTGGTATTTCATACAGGACATCCCAAACAATCTTATTTATCTATATACCCACATCCCAAATGGCACCCTCCCATAGTCCTCCCCCCCCACCCCCCACTGGAGCCCATATACTCTGTCATCCCTGTTACTGTCCTGTGTGTTGTTAGCGCCCCCAGCCATTCTCCAGTGCTTGTCCATCTGCTGAATCTAGTCAGCCTATCTAGAGTCCCTTGTTTTAGGAAGATCAGCTCTTCTTCATCTAGCAGCAATCAGTTGCCAATGTTCCTTTAGATAAGATTGGGGTCTGCTGTTCATTTTCCCAGTTCTATGCTGGGTTACTGTCTGGGAGTCTCTTGGGCAACCCTGGCCAACAACTCAAAGGAAGGTATCTCCTGTCTGGCATTGTTTCTTGTTATATAGCCTTTAGCTATACATATGGACTCTTAATTATATTGATCCCTTTAATCTTTGGTTATACTTTCCTTTTGGGTGTTTAAGACCATGCAGTTGGTCCAGATAAACCAATTTATTTTTACTCTTAAAGTCATGAGAGGATCTATTCCTCAGGAGTCATGTGGGCTTGGGAGGATCCCCTGGCTCCTTTCTTTAACCAGTTCCATCTATGTGAAGATAAGTCAAAGGTCCTGGTCGACCGTGGCTGGCTTCACTTGGAAGCATGGAAGAAATGTTTCTTCTGGGTTAACCCTTCTCTGGTTCAAGTCCAGGAGATCAATTTTCAATTCAACAGTTTACTGAACACCTCCCATGAGCTAAGCGCTGTGCTAAGAGCTTGGATTCTACTGCACAGGCTGTCTGTTAGCTGCCTTCACTAAGCTGGTGAGTTAGTGGGCCAGCAGATGTTTTACAAACAGCAAGCACTTACTGTGTCCCTACCCATGTCTCTTTTAAATGTGAAACTATAAAATCATATTACATATGCCTTTTAAATCCATAAGCATACTGAAAACAAGGGGTACACATTTTATACACAACCAAACTCTCATCTCAGTGTACCACAGGGAGCAGCCTGCTTCTGTTGCCAGTTCTCACCTCACACTAGGGGCACCAAAAGGCCAGGAACACTGGCTGGCCTGTGCCCAGATCTCAGGTGACGTGGGTGTGGAAGGCCAGTATACACCTCTGTCCTGAAGACAGGTGAGGGTGAGGTGAGGTCTCCTACCGGCCAAGCCCCCAAGAGCCAAAGCAGGGGAACTTTCGTGATGATTTTCTTGGAAAGGCTCACATAATGTCTCCCTTGGAAAATACATAAATAAACCCCATTTTTACATCAAGACTAAGCAAGTATGACAGGAGGACATCTTTGCCAAATGTCACTAACTTCCAGTTAGAATTCTTCTGGGCATGCCCATGTTGGTGTTAACTTGCTATAGGCAGATTCCCCACCCATATTTCTAAAAACCCATCCTGGCTACTTCAAATAGTTAGTTCTTGGCTCGTGTCTTTCATTTGAGCTTCTAAAACAAGCACTATAATTGATAGGTTCCCACAGATTGACAGGAGCGTCTTAACAGATACTGGTACATTTTCAGTGTCAACTTTCAGCAGCCAGGGCACACTGTATGCAGAAGACCAATGCCTCAGAGCACTAAAAGACACTAAACACTGGAGAGCCAGAAGCAGACAGAACAAGTCACATTTCAGCTGAACCAAAGGAAAAAATGCCTACTCATCTGTGTGTGATACCATGTTTGGAATATGGTCATTTAAGATATAAAATATCTTGACATTTTGGTGCCTACAAAGTGGCATATGGGAGAGAAATGAGTTAAATGATCAGAGATTTTAATTGTCTGTCTTATGCTTTTGAAAGTTAGAAAAACAAAGAGCAGCAACAGCACCCTCCATGTCATGAATTGCTTTTTCCACCAGCAATCACCTTTCCTGTTAGAGCCAATCCTTCGCCCTAACAGAATCTAAGCTACCCAAAAGGATTCCATGTTGAGGATTCCTTTATAGTTCAGAACATTAAAATGCAGATCTTTGCAGCAGTGACCTTGTCCACAGGAGTAGAGGGGAACTGGTGATTGCTTCCTTGATGGCCTTTGTATGAACTAATGATCTCATGGGAATCCACAAACATTAGTCATGTATTTTGAAGACCAAGGGGAGTGATGACTGCAAAGCTGGGGGTGCAGAACAACCTAGACCCAGAGATTTGGGTCCCAAGGCAGCTGTCAGTGCCTGAAGTTAGTGGAAATGGGAAAACTCAAGCTAGAGCTTTGTTGTGAGCTATAGCTATGGGGCCTCAGAGAAGCCCAGGGGGGTTAAAAATACTGGGCACAGAGTGGGGTATCAGAAGAGAAGGGTGGGGATTCTCAGACTATATTCCAGGGGCAAGTAGAGTTCCACACTGCACAATGAGGGGAACTACTATAGGGAGCGACCCTTGTTCCCAAGGTGCCCTTACCCTCAGTTCTTGGGTGACCATAATCTTCAGTGGCTTTAGGTTTGTTCTATGCATGAAAAACCACCAGGAGAGATAGTGGCGTTCAGTTCATTTTAACAAATGCAAGTGTATATTTACTGAGTATCAGGAACTGGGATTCAAACAGTAAACGATGAAGCAATATGCTGATAATGGAGCCAAAATATTAATATTCAATCTGGAAAATCCAAGGGGGTCACAGTGCTTTGCACCAACTGAGAGTGATCTGACATAATCAAAGCTTCATCTTAACATCATTGTTCACACACACCACTCACTGACAGCCTTTCTCCGAAAATGATGAGTCACATGTGAAAGATTTAATGTTAGATTTTCTAGTACGTGAGACTGCCAATTTGGTCGCAGCTTGGTCAATATCTATCTCACCTGGGCCTCCTATCAAAATCTGTTTCCCACTCTTTTCAACTGGTTTTCTGAAAAAAGAACTTTGGATTTTCAAAACAGAAACTAGAAAGGGCCTTGTGAGCTACAATGCTATGATTATATTCCAACTCCTCAAAATTCACCAGACTTTCTCCCATGGCAATCTGCTTTGAGCAAAATGACCTTTGAGGACCTTCTCTAACCATTTAGAGTAACCAAATCTATTTTTTTGTACACTGAGCAACATTTACAGTTCTCACTTTGAAAAATCATGTTGAATCTTGGTTCCCAGGTCAAACTTAGCAGCCCTCAAAAACCTTAGTATGTATGAATCACATGACAAGCTTGAGACCATGATGCTACCATACATAAAAAATTCTAACTTAATTTTTCTAGGGAGGCATTATTGGCCTCAAGAAAGCAGGGCATGTTTGCCTGTAGGATACTGTTTTCCTTCCAAATAATCTTCATTATCTTTGTATTTAATGACTTAGGGAGCTGGAGAAATGGCTCAGCAGTTAAGAACACTGGTTGTTCTTGCAGAAGACCCAGGTTTGAATCCCAGCACTCACATGGCAGCTAACAATTGTCCTTAACTCCAGTTCCAGGGCATCCAACAGCCGCTTCTGACCTCCTCTGGCATTGCACAACATGGGTGCACTTACCTACATGCAGGCAATACACACATACACATAAAATAAAAAAATTTAAAAATGAACTTAGAAGTATTGACTCATAGAAACAGCCTGCATTGTCAAATCCACAAAGGCCTTGATCGTCAATACTTTCAAACCCCCAAAAATGCCTTCCTCAGATTTATCACATTCATGTTCATCTCATCAAAAAGAAATAGAGTGTTCACTTCGCAAGCACATATACTAAAATTGTAATGATACAGAGAATAGCATGGCCTCTATGCAAGGACATGCAAATTCATGATGCATTCCATATTTTTTAAAAAA